>NC_142118.1:3675625-3988750 GCF_056152115.1 Neolamprologus brichardi | reverse complement strand
TCACAGGCAGTTGAAAGGCGGCTCCAAACAGAAAAGTCTTTTGCTTAAATAAAAAAGAAAAAGAAAAGAAAAAGAGAAAAAAAATCCTCCCATAATTCAAGCGAAGGTCTGTTTATCCACCTGCCGCTGTGTAGTTCATGGCTATTTCTCAGTTTCTTTAGGAGACTTGGGTTTCTAATGATCCCAGCATGTCTCTCCAGTTTATATCTTACCCCAAGCAGCGCTGTTTGGACTCCCCCCTGTGATTGCAGAAGCACAGAGCTGCACTGACCACTTCATCTTGTGGGATAAAACCAGTCTTTTAGTCTCCTCTCAGTCCCTGGGGGAGCAGGGCAGGAGTTCCAAGACCCAAACCTCAAAGGCTGCAACGCCACCACAGGTTACACATATGGCTGCGAGAGCACTGCTTCTCGACTGATAAAAGTCCCAGGCTGAAGACCATATCCCTCTCACAAGTCACGCTGCTTACATAAAAATCTGCATTTAGAATACGAACACGTTGTTTTGCTTTGTTTTCATGTGATGCTCAAATTTGGACACGCCGTTCCATCTGGAAAAGCTCTTAAGTGAAAACACTGTTATCTACCTCAGTGAAGAGTTTTATTTCCACCGTACCTCGCTTTATACTGCCTCCCCCCCCGAAACCTCAATGAAAGGTGATAGGCACTCTTCAGCCAACTGGCATATTCATTTCAGTGTCCAGAGTTCATCTGAGTGGTGCTGATAAACTTGGCCATTGTGAGCCCATAATGCCGCAGCGCTGCGGCGATAATTACGCACATTCACAGCAAATAGTGGCCACTGGCAGCGCCTGAATTTTCAGTTTAATTACCAACACTTGTAGTCTGATTAGAGATTTTGCCTTCTGGGTGCCGAGGTGATGTAACACTGTAAAATGCTTCAGCATGTGCATTTCTAGCAAACTAAATCCGGTGGATTTGGACGGGTGGTTAAACAAAATGCAGCTCTGCTTATTTTAATGCCGTCTGATTTGAAATCAGCTATTGGGGAGGATAAATTTGGGCAATTTGTCAGGCCGACAAGAGTGCCGGCCAAAACCCTCTTCTGTACTTATCCTTTCTATTGACCAAATGCATTTTTATTTGCCAAATCTTTCATGTCAAGCAAAAGCCAATAGAAGACATTTATATAGACTGCATGCACGCTAATAGGGGATGTATATCAAATGCTTTATACCTGCAAGAGTCCCTCTCTTGACTCTAGATGCTATTAGTTTATTTTTCCCATCTCATTAGCGGATTCCTATAAACACCAAGCCAAAGAATTCCCATAAAGATGAAGATAAAGAAGATTTTCTGGGCAGCATTGAGCTGTTGTTAGCAGACACGTTAGCTAGAGAACTCTGCTCTCCTTCGATTAAACCCTCCTCCATGCTGTGTGAAGTGAGTGTCTCACAGGAGTAACATATTCTGCCTTCCCATCACATCCCTTTGACAGTTACCATTATAGAGAAATAAGTGTTAAGTGGAGTGTGGGGTTATGGTCAGGCTGAAAGAATACATCAGAGGTCAAGACAGAAGTTTATAGCTTCAACGCTAATTTATCGAACGCTGCCGCTAACTCGTCCTTGATTTTTTTTTTTTTGTAGAAAAGAAAAAAGAAGTTTGATTCAAAAATTCTTTAGCCGCTGTTAATACAACTTGATAACACAGAGGGAGGAACGAGTTTTCATGCATAACGGAATAAATGGCGTCGCTTGTTCCAGAAGCAGCCATATTCACAAAGCATCCAAAAGTCAAGGTAACGTTGATGCACCGCGCCACCGATTGTAAAGCCATAGCAATGTGTGAAGGGCAAATGTATATGGTGGTAAAGAAGTCATTTCGTTTGGTCTTGACACACTATATAAGCTCTCCCCGGGAATCTGGTATTTGGTCTGTCTGCCCAGAGCATCCCGGTATTTGGCTTGCTGATTGCATGCATTGTAAAAAATGCATTTAACAGCTCCCCATGCTGCTCTCTTGGCAAAGCAGATATTGTTTCCCTTCATATTGCAATATCAATATAAATTCAATTTATTCTTTAGCACTAAATGGCTGTTTGCCCAGTTAACGCTCATTTATTACAGCCACACATTGTGGCTTGGGCATGTGTGCACCCGCGGCCACGCGTAGCAGTCGCTTTGCCTCGATTTCACCCACAGATAACAGCTACACACTCGTCTCTGATGCTGTCGCCGTGACAGGCCGTGGGTATTTTGTTCCCAAAACGCTCGCCACATATCAAGGCAGGGTCACGGCCTGCCGGAGTCCCGTGTCTCTAACTATCCCAGGCTGATCCGAAGGAGGGCAACATGGTTCCTGACACTCTCCTTTGGGAGGTGTTACCATGACATTAGGATGTCTCCGCGATTCACATGTCCAAGCTCTGGTCAACCTCCCTAAAAGCCTCACCACGCCGCTCGGTCCCAAAGCTAAGACGTGTTCACAGTACTGTAGCGGCCTAGCCACTTACTCGGTCTGAAAAGGAAAAGAAAACAAAGAAAGAAGAGGGGCTGAGGTAGGGTTTGGAGGGCAAACGCTGCAACCTCGAAGCACTCATGGGATATTAGGCGGGGTTTCCAGCCCTGCTTTTCCACTGAAGCTTGTCGGCCTCGCCCCTGCGATCACGCTTCTCTTTTCTGGAACGTGTGCATCAAGCCAGGAGCTGTCGGAGTGTCTTAGCTGGAATTTTAGTGGAAGCGAAGTCCGTTCCCCTTCACTTGTTTGGCCCGCGGCTTCAAATTATAGAGCCTGCATCAGTATCCCTTTCTGTGGCGCATCAGCAGCATATATATATCCACCAGGCGCTCGTGTTTTCATTGTGTTTGTCTGTTGTGCTGCTGGGGGTCAGTATT
This sequence comes from Neolamprologus brichardi, assembly GCF_056152115.1. Lineage (NCBI taxonomy): Eukaryota > Metazoa > Chordata > Actinopteri > Cichliformes > Cichlidae > Neolamprologus > Neolamprologus brichardi. The sequence goes on along the minus strand of NC_142118.1, from coordinate 3,985,893 downwards.
AAGTGTTGGTGCCTGGAAGGATGTGCGCTGTGTTTGTGTTTAGTTTTCAAATTTCCAGTGTATTTCTTTGCCAGTCAGCAACCGGTAACGGCAGATATTAGTCTGGTATAAAGTGATATTTCTGAAATCCAGATGGCGACTGTGGATGTGGCATTTCTGTAGACCTTTGTTAGGCTTTTGTTTTATGTCGAGAGATCACGGTGCCCTTGATTCTCACTGTCGCTCTGTGTTGTGTGTGTCCTTGTCGCTCCTTGTTTTGCTAGTTGTGTGGCTTAGGTGATGTTACTTCCTGTCATTGCCGTTTCCCCACCCATGACTTCCTTATGCCCTGCCTTGTTCCAGATAACGTCGGAATTTCTGCGTTCCCAGTCAGAATTTTAATCTGGAACCACTCCACTCCGATTTACCAGTAGTAAAGCTGTAAAACCTTTCATCTGTACTCTGTTGTCGCTAAATAAGCCATGTGCAGAGCACTGACTAGGCCAAGTATTACGCTGTATTGCTAGTAATACGTGAGTGGCTCTACCTTAAGAACCAAAACAATCCTGTTTATGCTCACTTTCCGGACTTTTTGGACTCAGGAGTGACGTCACTGCAGAAAAACCCGAAACTTCCTGACGAGAAATATTAAACTCGGTTTAATGGTGTAGTTGTCAGCTGTCAAACTGCTTGTTTTGAGATATGTAATTTCATTAATGTCATTTGCAAAACTGAAGAGATACATTTAAAAATGCAGTTGATTTGTGTGATGCTGCAACACTCTGCAGTTACATCACCCTGTGTTAGGTGTGATGTTGCATCTTGTGTCATAATCGTTTTACTGTTATCGGTGGGTAAACCGCACGACTAGCGTGCATGCATGCAAGTGTGCCACCTATGCATGAAGGCTCCTCTGAAAGCTTCCTCGTTTCCTTAAGGTGTATTTAGGGGATTTGAGGATCCTCTGTGGTGACGGAGAGGGAACGGTTTCAGGGTCACGGGAGGAAAAGGGACATGAGGCAGCATATATTAGCATAATGAAAAGAACCCCGAGTCCCGCTTCTCTCCTGTCAGTTTTTGCTTTTTTCGGTTTACCCTCCACTCGTCCGTCTCTTTGTGTTTCCAGTTAGGCCCTGAGCTTTGTTTTTTTTCTTCCTTGCACCCCCCCACCCCTTTATTTTTCTTTGAATAAACTTTGTCTTTAACCTTGGACATTATTTAGGCAACCTGCGTTTCCTCTGCCTTGTTTTTCCACATCTATAACTTTATTTATTTATTTTTTTAAAGTAAAGTAACTTTTTAATCTTTCGTGCATTCGAGTCCAAATGCAGACTTGAAACATGGCGTTCTGGAGTTTCCAAAAGGTTGTGATAGCTGGCATACCAAAGCTTCCAGACTGAAAGTAATGCAAAAATTGCATAATAATAATGTAAAAGTACTTTGGAGGTGTAGTTTTGCAGTCACAAGCATCTACAGAAGGTTATTTTTTCCAGTTTAAATTGGTTAAAACCTGTAGGTAAAATGTAACAAATGTTGTGCTTCGGTAAGGCTAAAACACTTCACATTCACAATAAGGTTTTTTAAACAAAGATTTGCTTCTCAACTTTAGAGAAAATCGCTTCCACGATGCGCTCGACAGTCTAATCGCAGCATTTGAAGACATTTCGCAGGACCGTTCGGAGTAAAAACAGCATTACCTCGATCCCTCTCCGTGTTTTCAGCGCGCAGCCATCACACTGAATACGCGCCTTCACCATCTATGCCACCAGGCTGTTCGGCACGTTGGTGCGCCGCTCGCTTTTTAAGATGGCTGCCAAAAATGGCGCAGTAGTCTCTTTGTTTACTTGTGAGATGCTCTGCTATGGTCCAGTCTAATAGATTGGACACAGCCGCCCCGTGGTTTCGCTCCAGCATTCAGCACTATTATGACGGAAGTCCAGAACAAATCCACTCCACATTTAGGTGTCAGCGCGTTGTCATGGAAAGGAGATACCTCTCTACAGTAAGTGAATAATGTCCGAAAGAAAATGAGTTGTGCGCTTTTGTCCACTTCTTCACGCTCCTGGTCAGTTCGGGACCACACTTGGTTTGGAGCTTTGAGTTGGAGGAGGAGGAAAAAGAAGAATTTTTTTCTTTCCCCCCATCCTCTATTTTAGAAAAGCTGAAAATGATCTGTCAAAGGTAATGATAAAAGGCGACGTGATGGATGGGTTTGTCTTACTCTGCCTCTCAATCTTTCAGTCCTTCCTTCGCTGACATTCTTTCTGTTTCTTGTCTCCGGGGAGAGCCATTATTTCCATCACCCGCCACATTTCAACCAAATTCACTGTATCACTCCATGCCCAGCCAAAGGGAAGAAAAAGCCATTCTGTTAGAGTAAAATTTCATTTCCTTACCAGCATACAGTGTTGTTTTCTTCTTGAGGGAGGGAGGGGGGGAGTATCTGTTCATAGTGTGGAATTACAGTGTGATATTTTTATGGGTTCATCCAATATAGCAAGGCAGTGACTTCTGTTATTGAAATTTTGATTACGATTACAGTTGTGTGCGTGCATCTCCCCAAAGACAGCAGTCTGATAGCAGGCGGGGAGGGGAAGAGTGCGATTATTTATTTATTTATTTATTTATTGCATATAAATGAAACCATAATGGTGGCTCCTGTTCAACCAGCAAAGAGCCCACGAACATTTCTTGGTGCACCATAACCCGTCCTGTAAAACAGCTACACACTGGCCACCCGATAACCACAGCGAGTGATTGACTTCGCCCGGCAGCGACCCTCCTCCTCCTCACTTGTAGCCTGTGTTTCTCCCCCTTCGCTGCAACACAGGATTTTAAAAGGTAGAACACAATCAACCTGTGTACATAGCACCGGCCTGCACGCCGCGCATCTCTATCTCATTGTGTCTGGCAATTGTGCTAATGACATTTCACAAGATTAGCTTTTCAATGCGGTATTGTTATTGACCAGCTCGGTGTGTTTGTGGGAGCCCATTGCTCCATGTAAGGCCCTCCTGAAGCACTCCTCCTCTTTTCCCTTCTTTTGCAAAAGCCGCTTTGCTCTCGCTACACCTGTTTTTTTTTGTGTGTGTTTTTTCCACCCAGACCTGTTATTAAATCTCGTAGCAGTTAGTTGATTTGATCAGTGTGTGCTGTAATGTTGTTTACCCCCAATGGGATCTGGGCGTTACAGACATACTCATCCCTCTCTCTCTGTCGCTCTCTTTTGCTCTTTCCTGCAGTTTCTCCCCAAGTCGAGCAACGAAGTAATTTCTCTCAGCTGGATCGAAGTCCTGTATCTTTAGGTTAATGAATGCCGGGCCCATATTAGAAGCACAATAGGTACAAAGTGCAGGAGCTTATGCAGCATGTCCGTGCTGGTGGTTTCGCCTGGTGTCCGACTCTGTGTTTTTATAGGATTGAACCGGTGCAATAACTCTCACAGACGAGGGCTGGCTCGAACAAAATGCCAAGGCAAACACAAAGCCATGAGCAAACGCTTTTCTGTTTATTTGGATGTGGATGTTGTGGATAACTCAAAGCAATCAAAGCCCAGAGCCCCGGATCACCACAAGGCTCCTCCTATATGTACTCATAGCAGATGGTAGCCAGTGGCAAGAGGTTCTGGTAAGCACAATAATGCTGCCTGCTATTGCAGGATGGTAGAGCGCACATAGTGACAGATGTCAGTGTTCGCCGTGTCCGAGAAAACCTACGCCGAGCAGAATATGACCGCAGCGTCCGCCGCCCAGGCGAGGAGGACGGGCGTATGTTCGGGCCCGATTCGTCTCGATTTTTATCTTCCTTCCTCTCGTCGACGCACCGATTCTGACATGTCTGCAACACTCAGAGGTTCAGGAAGGGTGGGGGGATGTTTCTCCTTTTGCTGTGTGTGCCTGAGGAGCAGATGGATAGCTGCTTCAAATTCACATTGCATGTTTTGCAGTACAGCAGTGAGCATAATATGCAGAGTTCCTGTTAAATATAGAGCAAGTTCAGTGATGCACGTTTTAATAGCAATGTTCCAAGCTGTTAATGCATTATGCGCCTCTGCAGAAGCTGACCTGTTATGTGTTAGACCTGAAATAATAGTTGATAAACTGATTATTCGGTCCAGAAAACAGAATAACTGCTTGTGAGTTTATGAGGTTTTGAATTTAAAATCTACAGATTTCCAGTTTTTGTTTTCTTTAGAGTTGCCTCAGTATCTCTAGTATGAGAAACATTGCTTTGATCAGCCCGTGTAGTTAAAAGTACTCTCGACTCAGGTCTTTTATTGACCCAAAAACACGTTCGTTTACATAAATGTGCTGTAACATTAAGAGCAACCGGATCTCCCACGAGAGCACCAGAATAACCTAATGTGTTGGCCGAGGCTCCACCCCCCGTGGAGTTGCAACCATTACCCCTCACTCGAATTGCAAAATGTGCTGAACGTCTCTCTAATTTTATTTATTTTTATTTAACCTTTATTTAACCAGGATAATGTGACTCTCACCTGCTACTGTAAGCCTGCACAGACATGTCTGGACTGCACTCTACTACACCGCCCTCTGCCATCACTCTTGGGGGAGGTCACCGTTTTATTTTCATTAATAAATCCATTAAGGGGCCGGCACTTTTAAATGCAGCGCTCTCAGGAATTAGCACGTATGTGCAGCTGCACCGGCGATCAAAACATAGAACGAAGGACGTCGAGTTACAACTCAAAGTGTGACTTTATACTTCACCGTCTTGATGTTTGAGGCTATAATAACATACGAGCCCACCCACCAAAATAGTAACAATAGCAACAAGAAAAAAAGATTCACGACTTGTTAAGATCATCGCTCGTGTTTCCGTGCAGATTTGTGTGCATAGGTGTCAGCAGGTGTTCGTTTCTAAAGCGCCACATTGCACGTCCGCATGCACGGATGTTGCATGCGGACGTACGGAAAGCGCTCCCCGGCCAGCTCGACAACAAACACAGAATGGCTTGGCACGACTCTGGAATTATTTATCTGGCTTCCCTCCTCTTCTCCAGCATGGTTTTTGTCAAGTCAGAGGAAACCATCTGCTGCCCGGTGATAATGGGTGGCCAGGGAGGAGGGGACTGGAAATAGGGAGAGCAAATAAAATTGAGAGAAAATGGCAGGCGCTGTCCCAGAACCTACAGTACCTTCCTGCCTGCCTGCAGCAAGTCTGCCATCTTAATAAACATCCCTCCTGATATCTCCTGGCTTCTGTGTGTGTGCGTGCTTGTATTTCCACCTGCTGTGTGTACATACACACCTGTGTTTCCGCTGTGTCTGCGTGTGTGTGTGTGTATTTCCTATCTAACCTTGATCATTTTGAAGTCAGGATTGTTCCTGAGTCTAGCTGATATGCTGTCAATGTGATGGCGCTGACTAAGAACCTTTTCCCCTCCTCTCTCTTTTACCTGGTGCACTAAAACCGTGACAGATGGATTGCTTTTCACTAGAAGAGATCTTTCCTGTTTCCTGTTTTGTTTTTTTTCTATTTTGCCTTCTGTTTTGGATAAATGTACGGGGCGTATTAATGAGAGAACGCCACGAGTTAGGTGCAGGGCTAAAAGAATGTAAGAGAGTCAATACTGCGAGTTAATGAGGAGTTGCCTGTATAGAGGGGAAAGTAAAGCATGGCTGGAGAGGAGTACAGTGAAACACACAGAGCAGAGGAGGAAAAAATGCTCATTAAAATAAATAGTGGGCCACAGAAAGCACAGGGAAAGTCCACACCTTGAAAATGGTCGGCGTTGTCTATTTCCCAAAGTCTCCAGGGCTCTCGGATGGAATCGAGCGCTTAGGGCATCCTCTGAGTAAACCATTTCAGTTTTCTCTTGTCTGAAGTCGACAGGTTGAGATGGACAGAAAGACCTGACAGCCTGCCTCCCCCCTAAACCCGCCTCCATCCTCTCACTCCATCACACTGTTTTCTATTTTGCCTTGAGACGTTTCCTCTGTTTTTCCCTCCTTTCCTCCTCCCCTCCAAACACATACGAACTGTCAGCTAACTTTCAGTATAGATTTATCAAGTAAGTGACGCTCATTGAACCTGTCTGCTATTGTGCAGCTGTTTATGAGACAGCAGATGGTGGCGCTGTGTCAATACAGAGTAATATCTTGGTGTTAAAGGTCCTGCAAAGCTGAGATAAATCCATATTCAAGCAAAAGAGGGACATTTTCCAGGAATGGGATCGATCCAGTATGTAAAGCTGCGCATTAATTCACCGCGGGAAGAATTGTTTGGATTGCTTTTTTTCTTTTTTTGGGTCTTTGTGCGGTCAGTCCGCTCTGCCGGGCTTTGTCGACACAGCTGTTGGAATGCATGATGCCGTGCTTGATGAAGTGGACGCCGGGTCAGGGGGGGATAATGGAATTGAGGGATGGAGAAAGAGGGATGGAGGGATCAGCCGGGCCACAGGAGGGGCCTGGTGACCAGGTCTTTTCTATTAACTCTGGTGTGAGCAGGGCGGGGAGGGAGGCCCCCTGTCTCCCCGCCTGGTTGTTAGAGTGTGCGTCCAAAACTGGAGATAGGGGAGGCGAATATTGCTCAGAGGTCCAGTGGTGATTGACCCTGTGTTTTCATCAGCCTGCGCTTGCCTGATAACATTTCTTACTGCCCGACAAGAGCAAAATATTACAGACGTGGGTGCAAAGGGAGGCTCGGGAAACTCTTAGTTTGGTTTGGTGAAGTTTGATTCGCCCACCCAGCGCACACATTGTAAGCTAGCTTTTCATTTTCTTTTTTGGAATTACATTTTTCTTGTCTCCCGTCGCCGAGAAAAAGATTTCTCTCTTATTGAATCTATTTGTCATGTTTTGGTTCACAATTTTATTATCTCACTTGAATGAACAAAAATGTTAATAATTCAACACGGAAGACGATAAAGAAAATTTCCAGGGGAGAACTTGAACGTAGCCCACGCCTGAAAGTTAATAATTAATTAATTGTTATTGGTAAACAACAAGAGAAACATTGCTAAGATTCTTGAGGCCCTGAACAGGATTTTTTCCGCCCTTTGTTCCTGTTATATAGTCTGTAATCATCACTCACTCACAGCTAATTATACACCTCTCTACCATCATCACGGCTCACTTCAAGACCTTAAAGAACAGTTGAGATTGCTGTCATTTGTCACTTTTTCTTGTCACATCATAAAGGAACAGGTGTTTTTTTTATATAAACATGCTTAGTGAAGGATGTGACACATTTTTTCCTGTTTTTCTTCTCTCCCTCCTCCCATATAATCCTGTATAACCTCTGTTGTTTGTGCTGCAGGTCTCCGGACTGTCTCCCGGAGACAGCCAGGCCCCGGGACTGCTGCTGGCTCCAGGTGTGAGGTGGGGACAGACCCCTATAAACCAGCTCACACCGTGGGATACAGATGAGCCCCCTGCTAAGCAACATCGAGATGCCGAGCCCACCGGTAATGAATCACACGCACAGCGTTCACAAACGCACGCACATGTAACAGGGATGAAGCCAATTTTGAGAATTGTATTTTTTCATACATATTTTTTCATACATGCATATTTAAAGAAAATAGGAAAGGTAAAAGGTTTTGTGCTGATGTCACCAAATGATGAGAAGCTGCAGACTGAAAAAGGAGCAGCCTGATTCAAATCCGGGGTATTTTTTTTCCAATTACGCTCGTCTTTTCACTCGCGCCGGCTTGTCGACGTTGTCTAATACAACATTATTTGCGCCTTTGTGTTCCCGATGGACCTGCAATATGCGAGGCTGTATGCCTGACCCTGGAGGAGGAGATTTAGCTAGTCCACTTACACACCGTGCTCCCGACTCTTCCTGCGTGTCACATGGTAGCAGATCTCGCTGTAGGAGTAGAGTGCTATGAAAGGGGCAGTTGACCTCATAATCAAATGTATATATTGTTCCCTCTGGCTGCAGAGCTGTTTATCCATCCAGTTTCTTTTGGTGTTGCTCAGTATTGAAGATCAATGCCCTGGAGATGTTTGCCTTCTTTGGAAGAGAACGGAACTAAATGGCAGGCGGTGCTGGAAGCAAGAAAATAACAAAATATGCAGCAATGCCTCTTTCAAGAAGTGATGAGGGTTATTCCATGGAGGAAATATATTCTCTTCTACTAATCTACAGCCGCCATGACAGTATGTATCTACACCTGATGAGAAGCGTGTGCCAATAAGAGGGACAAGACTTAAGCGCTGAGCTGTAATGCTAGCTAGCTTTGGTTCGTGGGTGCAGTTTGAAAGATGATTTTACTTAAAGCCATTTGGCCTGTTTGATGTTAAAGGGTTAGGAAAACCTCAGCAAGTAGAAAAATGCTGAAAAAGCACATAAAACACAGCAGAAGTGCTTTTGAGGAGACAAAATTGTGACGGAGCAGAACATGTGAAGCATTGCTCTGAGCCGCCCTCAAAAGAAGTGGGAGAAAAATATGCAGGTAGTGTTTGTTTTAATCCCGTGATTCATGTAATATTATAGATACAAGTTTACTGTTAGCATGTCATTTCACCAGCTGTTCTGTGACATCATCGTCTCTCCAAAAGCATTTCCGCTGTGTTTCGTGTGCTTTTAAAGCATTTTTCTGCTTGCTGGTGTTTTCCTGTCTTAAGTTGCGTTGGGTCTGACCCGTCAGAGCCGCTGTAGTCTGTGCTTAAATCATATAACAGTTAATAACTGTTACTATGCTAACAATTAGAATTAGACCTTTGCCTGCTTTCACTTGAATACAAATAATGCTTCAGCAAAATGAGGCATAAATCCAGGCCCCGTGTTCTCTGTGCAGCCCCAAAATGAGCTTACAGAGCTGTACATTACATGTGAGCGCACAGCAGGATGCATACTCACACACACACACACACACACACTCTACACTTGTGCTTCGCATCTAGATGCTCTGGCCAGTTAAACTAGCATCCAATGCTAATAAGCCATCTTGACTTTCGTTGCCCTAAATAAACCCACTCGCCTCTGCAATATGCTTGCTTTACATACACAATCATGCACAATGTTCATTCATAAACATGAACTTTACATAAACATAAACCAGCTCAATTAGGCATATAATTATAGAAATGTCAGTTTGCATCAGGGATGCGGCGAGCAGGGTCGGCTGCATCCCCTCACCCACATTCCAGACTCCCACCATCCTCCTGTGCCGTCATTTTATCACCCTCGTTACTGTGTCACTAATCGGGGCTGATTTGGCCTCAATCAAACCGATATAGCGAAACTGCAAAAGTCCTCCAAATGATCTCCAGCAGGTCTAATTTAGATGTCGACCTTATTCTGTTCACGCCACTTTAAGACGTGTACGGAGCGGCAGCGCGGCACAGCGCCGACAGTAACGAGTCGAGCCAATGCTGAAGGTTTTTTTACTCCTATTGTAATGAACTCACCCAGAATGGCTCTGCCCTAGAGCTGTTAATTTCCTTCCATTGCTCTGTTGGCCCGTGCGCTTCCTGCTCATCACAAATGTGTCTCATTTAAGAGTAATACTGGCCCGGTGAGCGCGCCGGTGGAAATTCTGGCTCGACAAATCCAGATTACAAACAGCTGTGACTCTGTGGTGGCTAAGTATCATGTTCAAAACATGTTGCAACCCCTGCTGCTGCCTGTTCAGTTCCCCTCCTAATTATAATTTGCGTGGTCTGCGGATTAATTATTAAACAGCCGATCAGTTACTCGAGGAATGTTTCTTTAGCAGAAGCCTGCTCGCTGCAGGAGCGATGCAGTTGCACTAGGACGGCGTGGAGCTTTTGTGCTCCGTCGCCACAGCAGCTCCCCCACACCCACAACCACAGCTTGGAGTTGAAGCGTGAGGAGAGTGAGATGTCACCAGCACCGGCACGCTGTCGCATATGACGCTCCAATTCAAGCATAGTGTTGCATATTGATTCACGTGCGCGCGCTATTCCAAGCTGTGACTGGCGTTTGCAACGAAGCCAGCTCCTCTCCACACTTCACTGAACTGTGTTGCCAGAGAGCTCTCTGCCAACTGTGCCAGAATTAATCAACGGTTTCTTTCAACAGAAACTTCACTGTTCTGTCTGTTAAAGAAAGTTTGCCTTTGAAAAAGAAGTTTTGTTTCAACTTTCGCTTCTTTGTACAAAAATAGTCGTGTTTTTATTTTTTTTAACGTCAGTCTTGCACTCGAGCAAATTGCTCTGCAAATAAATGAATAATAAGCGGAGTTCAACGGTTAAATCTGAGGAATAAGACGAAAATTAGAGACGCGGATTCTTCGTTTTTGTTAAACCTCGCAGGTGAGCGCTATAAATTTAGGTAGTTGTCGGGTCACGATGGCAAAATTCTTTTCATCAAATATTTTTTCCTCTTAAAAGACTGAAAGAAAAGTCAACAAAGAACTGCAGGGCAGATGGAAAATGTGCGTATGTTCCAGTCAACACCATCGCTCCTTTAAAACCTTGAGCCTTCGCAGCATGCGCAACCATTATACCAACACTTTTGATTACCATCCCTTATCAAGATGGGCTTCAAAAGAGGGGAAATGAAAATGCAGCGTTGGTGCCGATTGGCTCAATGACGTGAATCACGAACTGGACTGACCTCTCCTTTTATTCCCCATGTCTGTCTTTATCTCTCTTTCCCTCTCCATCCATCTCCGCCCGGACTATTGCAGGGCTAGTACCATGAATAATGCTGGCTGCTTCTTCTTCTTCTTTTTTTGTTCAGCTTTTTGCATGCTGTCATTTAGCCTTTGGCCCCTTAGCAGAGCGCTAGTCTATTTTTGGAGCTCGGGCCGTGGCAGGAGGAGCCAGAGATGAAGGAGTTGGAGTGGATGAGGGAGGGAGGGAGACGGCGTTTAGGTCCAATATGGCCTTCCCAGCACATCCACAGCATCTAACGCCTCGGGGTAGAGAAATGATTGGCTCAGAGTGTCTGGGTAAACACAGACTCCTGCACAGATAATGGTGCCAAATGCCGAATGCAATGAGCACGTATGCCTTCACGTTCAGGAAGCTATTTGTTCATCTTGTAGCAAAATAAATCTCTTAATCTGATTACGGTGTTGATTTTGGGTGCTGATCTGTACATCCCTTCAAATATTTTGTGTTTTATATTAAGTCTGGAGTCAAAAACAAACTTAGACTGAAGTGGAGCGGCACACTGACAGTTGTGGCGTGGTAAGGAACACAACTCAAGCTGGAGTCTGTCTTCTCATGCTGTTTTCTGTCTGTATTTGATCACGTAATATCACGACTTAAAATTAGCGCGCTTCTCTTGCTTTCGGCTTTGTGCAGCTTACCTAAATAACACGGCAGCATAGAAGTCTTTATCTTGACTTTGTCTTGGCGTTGAAAAAATGTGAAATTGATTTGTAGTTTTTCGCCTCTTTCCCCTCAGCTCCAACCTGGCCTGCACCGGTGGCGGCGGTGAGCCAGCCCAGTCTGCTGTCCCACACCTACGCCCTCCCTCAGCCGCCTTCTTTCAACCACAGCGTGACCGCGCAGTCGCCCATCATAGGAGTGACCCCATCCATCCAGACGCCGGTGCCCCCGCAACACCCCCTCATGACCGCCCACTTCCAGCTGACGCCGCAGTCGACCCAGCAGCCGCCCTCTATGGTGCTGAGCATGCCCAGCCAGCCTCCGTACGCCTCAGCCCAGCCGACGGTCACGCCGTCCGCCCTCACTGCCCAGGCCAACCCGGTGGTTCATCCAAACGCTCACAGCATGATTGGCAACGGCCACTTAACCTCTCACCCCAGCCTCATCCAGCCCCACACCCTGCCTCTCACCAACGGACAGGCGGCGGCAGCAGCAGCGCATGGCCAGCAGACATCTGCCGACAATCAGGACGGTCCCAACGGGCTGCAAATGCTGCGGACGGTTGGGAGCGGGAAGTACGAGTTCAGCGACCCCGGACATCCCAAAGGTAAGCAAGGGCACTCTAAAAACTCTAAAGACGATCTTTTCTTGATGTTTTTTAAAAAATATTCTAAATCCCTTTCTAAAACTTTGAAAGAGTACATCAAAGCAGATTTGTTTGGTCGCTCAGACGAATCCAAGCTAGGACGGTGGTATTTGGTATTAAATCGGCGTACTCTGGGCTCTCTGCTCCTCGTGACCTCCTGTTATTGTGGGGTGGCGCTGGAATGAAACGCCTAGGCCTCTGCCCTCGGTCTGTATGCCCGGGCTGTTTCAGATCCCAGCAGTCATAAACAAGGCTGCAAACACTCAAGCGAGGGTTGTTAATATACGACTTGCAACCGCAGCCAGTTCACTTCAAAGCTGATCCAAGGTCACCGAGAACATGGAAGCACCTCGAGCCAGCAGAGAGATCGGTGCTTCCCCAAAAAGATATATAAATATATATCCTGCAAGAAGGCCCTTTACTGTTATTCTCTGCAAAGTAGAAGGTATCTCTGCTCTAACACATCAGCATCTGTAGATTTGTGCTCTGCGTTTGTTTCCAAGTGTGTCGGGTTAATCTTTCTCACTGCTCCTAGCTGCACTGCAGAAGAGTCCTGCTAAACACGAGGCAGGAAGAGCTTTCAGTCCCTGCCCTCACATCTCCCTAGAAATCTTTTGAAGCCTTGTTGACTCGCGCCGTGTTTGTGAAGGTGCTTCACAGCTCCGGCTCGTGCCTGAGACTGCACGCCATAAATTGGTGTTTGCTTTAACCTTGGAGTTTATGACGCAGGGCGCTAGAAACAGATGTTCGCAATTCCCCGACCAATTTTCACATTTAATGAAGCTTTTAATTTAGGTTTAGATTGTTTTCTTTTTCCTGACTCATTTTGATCAATAAAATGTGTGCAAATGAACTTGTAGATTGCAAAAAAGCAATTATTTTGGGGGCTGCCTGTGATACATCGGAATGAGACTGCAGGTAGAATTGGAAATGGATAATTAGATGGGCTCGTTTGCTTGGTCCGGTCTCTATCGAATAAGAGCTTTTTAGCTTCTGCCGTGTTGAATAGACTGTCTCGATCCATTAAGCATTCACATGTCAAAACAGAGTCTCCTAACAGGCCAAAGAAGCTTAATTTTTTAGGCAATTATAGTGTTCGTACTGATCAGTTTTACAGGAAGGAAATGTGCTGCGAGGCTTTTTTGTTTAACCCAGCTGTGGAAGCACACACTGTTCCTGTGATTCACGTAATGATAAAGTTACTGTAATATATTCAGTTGGTGTGGGAACAGTTTTTGTCAGCTCCTCTGTTTCAAAGACAAAAGGGAAACATCCCAGTGTCAATTTGCAGACATCATACACTTTAAATCCTGTGCGGGCCTCTGTGAAGGTCAAACTGTAAATTGAGGCACTTGAATCTCACATCTCCTCAAGCATTTTGTCTGCTTTTTTTTTTTAAGTCCCTGCCTGGCACCGAATAGATATTAGTAAGCATGTCATTGTGGTAATGTCACAAGGACAGTGAAATAGGTAAAGCGTTGAGCACCAGTAAATTAGCAGCCGTGACGTCTCTTCAGCAAACTCTCTCGGCTGACGAGGACACTTCACTTCGCTTCTGTAATCACAACAATGCCATCCCAACCACTCAGCGCCCACTGCGGCTGTTCTGTCTTTTTGATTATCTCTATCTGCCACTTCCCCTGTCCCTTTTCGTTCGCCTCCCTCCTTTTAGCATGCTCGAGAAGTCTCAAATTCCAGCCGCTCGCAGGTTTTGGGCTTTTCGTCAATTAACACCACGTATTAGCGTGGCAAGGACACCCACTGTCCTGCTGTAGCGGCATACTGTTAAAATATGGAGGGAAAACTCTCGTGACCTTCGTTCTGGCTTTCTTCTGTTGCAATTATCGAGGACCTGCTGTTAGCGTTTTCTGCTTAGGCGGAACACAAAATAGTAAATTAAGTAGTTTGTGGGAATCAAGGGAAGCAGCTTCAGGTTGGTATTCGGCAACTCTAATGGCTGTGGAAAGGATAAGAGTCACGCGTGTGTGCACGGCTATCAGCTTCTGCCCTGATTCCAGGGAAGGAAATGGTTCTTAAACAAACGCCTCCTTTTCCAGAAAAGCTGGGATGCTGGGTGAAATTGAATAAAACACAATGCAGTCATTTGCAAACCCTAAAAAAGGGAACTTTAGATATACAGCGTGCATCCAGGAGAAGCATCCGGGGTAATAAGGCTATATTTTTTAAAGCTCACATTGATATAGAAGCTTGTGGTAAATTTTTGTAATGTATGACTCAATATGAAGTTTTGCATACAAAACACAAATGCTCAAGGTAGGGATGCACCGATACCACTTCTTTGGAAACGAGTACAAGTACTTGCATTTCAGTACTCGCCGATACCGATACCGAGTACTTAATAAACATAAACTTAACAAACTTAATAAACATGATTTAAATTTACAGGTAACAGCTTTAGTCCTATAATTTAACAAAAAACAAACAAACAAGGGACTAGTTTGGAATTAAGAATGTTTATTTAAAATGAAAAGCATGTTGTATGCAACATATTACAGAATAAATAATTATAAAAAACAAAATTTAATTTTAAATTTGTTCGTCTGTTTCTCTGTTTAGAAGTCTCACTAGCACAGTCACAGCTGGGATGACATCAGAGGCTAGTGCGTCGTAGCAGCTCACTTTTTTAGTTAGTTCTTCAAAGGGGGCGAGGATGGCAACAGTCGTCTCCATAAGAGCCCGTTGGTGAGCGGTGAGATAGTCAGGGTAAATAAGCGTGGGTAAACTCTTTGTACTCGTTGTCGTGTTGGGATTTTTGCTTGATTAAATTACTTGTCTTAAATGCGCTACCTTTTGAGCCTCCTCTGGACAATTTCGCTGAGCACAATTTGCAGTCCGCCTTTGTTTTTGTGTCTTCGTTCACTTTGAAATAGTTCCACACTGCTGACTTGTCTCGCCTCCCATTCTCCCCGCTCTGAGCTGCAGCCGGGGCCTGGGGGCGGGCACTCGGGGCATGGGGGCGGGCACTCGGCGCCTGTGATTAACCCCTTACATGCCGCTCAAACATAGACAGGTCTCAGACCGTGGTATCGGTCCCCGGTATCGGGGGACTTTTAACGAGTACTTTAGAAAATGTGGTATCGAGGCCGATACCCGATACCAGCATCGGTATCGGTGCATCCCTAGCTCAAGGTGTCCCCCTCCAGACGCCCGGCATGTGTCCATACTATAGTCAAAGTTGTTGTGGGCAGATCGAACCAAATATTAACAGCATCAATATTAACGCTGGTATCGGCATCAGATCATTACTTGCACGATAGGACTGATACTTTGTTCCTATAAGTATCTGATAAGCGTGTGTGTGTTCACTGTGACTGGAAGTTGAACCAAACTCCTATAGATAGATACTTTATCCCACAAGGGAAACTTTTGTGTTACAGCAACATGATAAAGAGTAAAAAATAGTACAGTCACAACACAGTGACCCAGTTAAATAAAAGTGCCACAGGCACACGATAAGTGGCTTATGCTATTAGGGAGTGCAGGAATTTCTACATTAACAGCAGTGATAACAAAACAAAAGTAAAAATGAAGTTAGTTAAAAACAGTAAAAGTAAGACTCTTGTGTAAGAGAGGAGTTTCATACATAACTGTATGAAAAACAGTTGCATGAAGGTAAAATACAAAATGTGTTTGGGATCTTTTGCCTGACAGGTGTGTTCACCTGTCACAGAATAAAGAGTTATTATACAGCTTCATAGAGAACCGTAGCAATGAAAACCTGAAGCGTTCTTTAAGAGACGGACACATTTACAGTCGAAGTAAGTTTCAAAAACATGAAAATCTGAAACGTGTTTTGCTGTGTTAGCTCATTATTGTGGACAATGAGAATCTAACAATGATCTCATAAATCATAATTCACTGTTTCTGCCTACTTAAGCTTAAAAGTTTGGGTACTGGGATCAGCAATGCTGGGCCTGTATATACTTGGTATGGGATCGATACCAAAACATGTTTCCCTAAATCCTGCAAATATCCTTTAGCCTCGGTGGTGGAAGTTACCGAGGCCGTGAGCGCTACTGCACACCAGAACCAGCTGTTCTCTGATAACAACCTTCTTCTTTAGGCTGGAGGATGCCACATCTATAATTTATAAAGCAAATAAAACATTTTAACCGCTCACATTATTTCTGTTTTTATTTTCTCTTGTAACATTTTAGCTCGCATGTGTTTACTGATAATGTTTTTTGGAGGTTTTCCAGAACCCATGCAGTGATCCCTTCTATAACCTCATGTCTGTTTTTTTTTCTTGTTGTTTTTTTAAATGTTGTACTGGACAAATTTTAAAATAAATTCTCTGCTTGAACATTTGAATTGCAAATTATTACACTGCAGCTTTATTTAGATTTCAAAAAGCATCCCAGCATTTTTTGGAAATGGTTGTAGAAAAGCGCCGCAAATGTCAAAGCGTTCACGCAGACTTCAAATGAAATAATGCCACTTTCCCCAAATTTACACATGGTCTTTACTTACTTTGTATTTTTAAAAAATGAATATTTATGACATTTATAAGAACTAACACACAACAAGTATGCTAATTCACTCATATTTGTTAAAGATCGTGGTAAAAATTTCAGCAAAGGAATTATAAATGAGGTTTCAGAACTTTCGCTGTTTGCCTGACACACGCAGAATTCGCTTTCCTGTCAGATGTTCAAAGAGTAACGTCATGCAAGCAAAGCACGCGTCAACCTGGGGAATATGTCCATTCTCATATTGAGAAACCACGCTGTGATCTGCGGTCCGATCCCCAGCTCAGCGTCTCACGTCTGCAGATTTTATAGATGAAATATTGAACACCCAGTTGAAATAGTAAAGCCACTACTTAAAAAGACTGCGTTGCTCTATTTTAAAGGAGTTTAAGCCTCCAGACACAATGCTGGTAAGCACTGATGTGCAGAAAAGGTTTTGTGGCTTTTTGATGGCAAAGGCCTGGATTGTGGAGGAGCTGACAGAGCTCTTCCTCCTTAATCCAGCTTCACAACAGGCCTTATGTGTGTGCGTGTGCGTGAATACGCACGTGCCCAACTTCTTGGGCGTGACTGCGTGCATGTTTTGTCAGATGTCAGCCTCACAGCCTTAAAGCCAAACACTACAGTGACAGAAATCACACTCTGTGTTTGATTTGGCTTTGCCTTCAAAGCGAGCAATTTGTCTTCGCTCTGCATCAGTGGGCACATCAACAACTGTCTTCCCCTCTCTCTCCCTCTGCTCCTATGTCTGCGCGTTAGTCTGCATTTCTGTTTACAGTATGGAGCATACGTGGACGTGACGTACGCTTGTCTTTTTGCGTGTGTGCGGCTGAAGATCCACACGGCGCGTCGCGGCGGCAGCTTTAACTACATCACCTACTGAGATATGCCAGTCACCGGGTTATGATCGGCCTTGCCTGGTTTCTGCATCCACAGCAGGGCTTTTTCATAATACCTGCCTGTCATAGCGTACGAATCAAACTCCACACCTTCTTGCCAGTTGTTAATTTCCTTCACACCACCCTCTCCTCGCTGCTTTTTTCCCCCTGTCTCCTCTTTGTTTCCCTCAAGTGTGGATTTTATCACAATGTTACCAGAATCTCGGCTTCTCCGCTTTTAATAATCTGTCAACATCTGCATCTTGAGCCTCAGCAGTCACAACTGTTAAGGAAATTTTCTGAAGTGCAGGAATCGGGAGTGACTGACATTATTTATAAAGATGGTAATAAAAAAAAAGGTGGAAAATCGGCACACGGAAGGAGGTGAAAGTAAAAAGAGACGCATACAGGAGAGAGAAAGAGAGCGAGGGAGCATGAGGGAGATGCTGGGAGTGGAGTCAGTGTGTGTCTATTGACCAAGTCATTAAAATCGATGGCTGCCCTGATGAATATCAGCCTGGAAAAGCTAGTGCAGAGCTCAGCAGGGATGAACCCGCTCACTGCAAATGTGATTGAGCACCATTTACAGGCAACTCGTGACTTAAAAAAAGAAAAACACATTAATATCAAACAGGAAGCCGTTAGCTCTGAGCCCTGCGTTCAGTGACGTTGTCACTGTTACCCGTGACGACCACTCGAATCGTGTGTTTCATGGTGTTTTTTTGAAGCTTAACAAATGCAGAGACAGCTGTTGGGAGCCGTGTTGCGGTCGCGCGGCGCTCTGCCGCTTTTGAAAATATGCTGTTATTGTGGGTAAATGGCTAACGGTAGCGAGCCCACGAAGCACGGTTGCCATATGTGTTTGGAGGCTTTAGCAGAGATTGACGATCTCACCGAGTGTGCCCCGTATACCGTACGCCTCTTTTGTGATGTCAAACATCATCTTAACCTTCCTTCCGCCTCAGCAGGCCTTTACATGCACATATGCACGCGAGGGCGTAGCGCAAACAGCTGTAAGTCAGCCTCCACCGTCTCTCGCACACAATCGGCAGGACCCCGGCCTCTTCTCTGCCCAGGAAGTTCATCTTCCAGTCAGCTCACATCAAGCGTAATCTGGGGACCTAGCCGCTCTGGAACTGCTAGTGAATGCAATTAAGATGTCTTGTTGAGTTAAGATCAGAGTTTTACTTTGCTACAGCGCGATTGGCCCAGCCTCACAACCGGGGCAGACCCATCTTTCCTCTCGTGTGACCATTTCATCTCCCTTATCTGCCTTATTCATACCATGGGCAGAGTAAGATTTTAATTACGCGTTCGCCTTTGTTTACTTTTGGTCTGAGCATATTGGCACTGCAGCATTACAGTCCACTTGCATATTGGTTCTCTGGCACATTATTGCTGCAATATTGCCACTAAGTAAGGACGTCACAGATCACCATATTAGCGAGATAGCGACTGTTTACAAGTCCGGGTCGTGCGTGCTGCTGCTGTTTATTCAGGGGAAATAAGTTCCTTGTTTTCCTTAGGACTTCCCAGGTCTCCCAGAAGGTTAGATCCAACCTGACATCCTGTTGTAGCGCTTGATTTGACTTTTTACCGGCTTCTAATGTCAGTGGATGCAATAAAGATGTGTCAGGATCTGTTCACGTGACCGCTCGTCATATTTGTCCACTCGTCTTTGCTCCGTTTATGCAGTAGACGTGAAGCTTTCAGCATTCGCAGCGATGCATAAATATTTATTTTGAATCAACCGCAAGAACGTACTCCTATCACGACAGGCCGCTCAAACCAGTTATTAAAAACACAGCCAGTTTGTGATAGCCGCACCGAGCCCATTAATCATAGCGAGCACATTAATTAAACCCTCCCCTCTCCTTTCTCCCCCTGTTTTTCTCCGTCTCGATCTCTCTTTCGTTCGCTGAGGTTCTCCATCCTTACCCGCTAGAAATTCCTGCAGAAAGCGAAACTTTCTCCGAGACAAATATAATGCAAGAGTCGTGTTTTCCTTAAGATTTCATTTCCCGTTTGCTGACTCGGATCGTCGTCCGTGCAATAAACAGTAGCAATTTAATTAAAATCACTGTTGGTGGTGTCGTGCTGGACCGATTATCTTAAAGCTATCCACATCAGGATTAGCTAAAGCAGAACCGGAGTTATTGTGATTCCTAAACAGGCCTAGCTTGGAATATATAATGAATTTGAAAGCGTTTTCCCCCTCTTTCTCTTTTTCATGGCGTTCCTTAAGTTGAGGTAGCTCTACTGGAAACTAGAAATGTTCCAAATTATTAATGAGAGAGGAAATTATTCCAGTCACTCTAGGCACATTGTGTGCAGTTATTCCTTTTAAATGAATACATGCAATGCTATAGTGATATGCTTAAAATTAACCTTGGCTCACGAGTCCATATGGGGGCCACGTATTAATGATAGTGACTCAAACATCTCATTTTGGAACGCCAGGGGAGTTCTGGAGACCCCTCCTCGTGTGTGCCTGGCAGCAGCCTGACGCTGTCTCTTTAACTTTGCTAAGGATGACATCCATTGAGCTGTCTTAACTGTTTCTAGTACAGCTCCAGCTCTCAGGAGGGAGCCAAAAGAAGAAAAAGGAGGAGAGGAAGCGTGAGGTAAGCAGCGGCAGTGTGTCATAAGCGGCTGGAAGCGAACCTGCTCGCCCTCCTTCTTCCTCTTCCCTCGTTATCGTATTTTAAAGGAGAGATGCCCTGCCAGGCTCTCCATACATTATGTCCCCCCACAGTTAATATAGGGACAGTAGATAGCTCATTAAGATTGATCATTCCTCGTCCACCTACTCCATACAGAACGTAACGCCGGCTTCATTAATCACAGGGATTTCGAGATAAAGCTCGGCGGCGGTGCATTGGCGGGACCCGAAGCCTGACAAACCTGGCTGCTACATGCATAATCACAGGCGCAGTGCAGCCAAGGAGCCGTCACCCAGCTCCGTACCACAGTTAGAGGGGGGGGGACACCGTATCTACACCTTCCTCTTTTCCTCTGTTCTCTCCTCAACCACCTCAGCTCCTCCCCCTCTCCTCCCACACAGCGTCTTCGTTGCAAATGTCTGTTTCTTTCACTCGGCTCCATTTCCACTCCTGAACACACCCCTCTCACCATGCTGTTGTCTCCCAGTATCATCCCCTGGGTCTCCCACTGCCCTAACATCCTCCTCCTCATATCCTCTTATAGCCTACCCCCCCCATCCCAACTCCTTTTTTTCATCACTTTTCCTCCCTCTCATCTTCCATCTATTTTATACCTGCCACCTGTTCTGCGATTTTTTCCACTTCCCTCTGTTCTTTCCTTACTCCTCTTACGTTCGATTTGTTAGCCATTTCTCTAATGGCCTTGTTTTATTTTATTTATTTATTTTATCCCAGTAATGCCTCAGTTAGCAAAGCAGCAGAGGACAATTTAAGAGAAGAAGGGATTAAAGAGGAGAGAGAGCGCAGAGGGGGGAAAAAGCCCAGTAAGCCCAGATTGCTCATTTGCCTCTGACAGCTGGACCGAGTGTCACATGGCTGTTTTCATCTCAAACGCCCAATCAAACTGTCTCTTTCGCCTTATTAGATTAACAAAAAACTTTTGCTTTTGCTCAGAGCCTCAGACGGCTAGTTAAGCACTTTATGATTCGTATGATATCTTTATAGATCTTCACGTAAATCATCTAATGCAGCTCAAGGTTAGCACGTAGCTCGTCTGTCAGAGAGGCGAGGGCACGAGAAACTAAAAGAACTCTGTTTGTGTCCACGCTCTCAAAGACTGTTGTTGTAATCTTGTGCTTATAAATAACCTGAAAATGAACTTAAAAACATGATGTTTATTCATTATTTAAAATTAAAGGACTTTCAAAAATATCATATTGTTTATATGAATTTCCTTAACTTGCAACGAACTACAAAAGAATCTAAAATACCAGCTGCAAAGAATGCTGAATGACGGGGTCGTATCCTTGAATCAGAAATCGTCAGTGATTGAATTGAAAAAAATGCCTTTGAATGTTTTTGACCCCTGTTTATTTACACTGAGCCTGAAGCTTGTTTTTTTCTAGAGGATTGAAAGGCTTGTTGCTTTTGCTTGTTACTCTTCAACAGAAGTGAAATCATTCTGCGATTCTGCGTAATTAAAAGTAAGAATACAACAACAGAGAGGGGGGAAAAAAGCACAAATAAATGACCTGCATACAGTTTTGTGATTATTTGCATTTCCGTACAGTTCGTGTTGTAACTGAAGTGCTGGAGGGAAAAAGTCCTTGTAAGCAGAGAGGCAACCATTTAAATTAATGGCTGAATGGTTAGAATCCCGTAAATAAACAAGCTGTTCAAATTTGTATGTATTATGTATGTAAATTAATGGTTAAACACTGAAAAAGCTCAGCCCAAACAGAATGGATAAATGGCTAAAAGAAAAGCTTAAAATAAAAAATTGCTGTTGAAACATTTTTTTTCTATTGTTTTAAATAAGAGACAGTTGGTAGTCACGTATACGTCTGTTCCGTTAATTAGCTTTAAATCCAAAGAGGCGAAACAAGGACAGGATAGCGTGGGGGGTCGGCAATATTCGAACAAAAACATTTTATGAGTGGTTTTCTTTTTTTTACTAAAGATAATTTATATGGAGCTTTTTAAGTATAAATAGTCTGTCACCATCAATGACGTGTGTATATAATGAAAATCTTTACCGTATATGACTACTCTGCAGTGGCTGTTTATTATTATTTGATGTTTAACTTTGCATTTATGAAATGATTAAACAAATAAAAATATGTTTGTTTTTTTTATTAACAGCAAAATTGAACAACTGTGCAGTAGAGGAAAAAAATCTATTAGTGTGCTCACGCCGACTTTGAATGAGTTGCTGTAAAGCTCTACAGCCCACTTTGGGTGCTACCTGCGTTTGTGCAAATAAATTGAAATAAAAGTCGAATACTTTTATAAGAAATAATAGGACTAGCAATCTTAATAGCAAAAAAAAAATGTTTTCCTTTTTTAAAAAGCCAATTTTCAGTTAAATTCAGACTGAAGTCCAGCAGCAGGTAAAGAAAGCAAACGAATCAATCCATGTGCTGTTAAATTCTCTACTTTCAACAGTTCCTTTTACCGTATTTTCCAGACTACAAAGCGCACCTGAATATTAGCCGCACAAGCTAAAATCAGGGGAAAATCCTGTTTTGTAAAGCTGCAGGGTTCAAAGCTTGTGCAAAAAGTAGCGGCTTATAGCCCGACGATTACGGTACTTTAGTTCATGGTTACAGGGACTCAAAGGCGTTTACGTGTATTCATCCTTATTAAGCATCGCTGTTTAAATTTGATTTGATTTATTGAGGCTCAGGTTCCAACACATATTTTAGTTATTGATATATTTTTTTTAAATTCAGTGTGTAATTTACACAATTTCTCAGTTGTAGAACGTAACGAGGAATTTAAAGCAATAAGAACGAACACGTTAAATTTATAATAATTGGTTCAGATTTTTTGTTTGTTGTTATTTGGTCAAAGTCACGTGAAGCCCCTGGAGTTGAGCTGCAGGTTCAAAATCCCCAAGTTATTGGAAAAATCACTTCATTGTAAACACTTAGAGACATTTACTCTTTTCATTTAAACCTACAGGCAGCTCTGAATCAACACTTAATCTAACAATTTGGACAGTGAGAGGATTCTGGGAGATAACCCAGGCAGCCATTGGCACAACACAGTCACAGTTGAACAGCAAATTTATAGTTATTAATTTATTTTTAAAGAAAGAATTAGGAGGCCAGTTTCAGGCTTGTTTGGAAACTTGTCATATGTACGTGTAGGCTTCATTTCAGGCTTCAGAACATGCACATAACACATGCGCTGCCTGGGTTTGTGAAGAAGTGTGACACTCTGTTCCTCTAAGCTGTATCACGCATTGAGTATTCAGGAGAGGTTTCAAACTTGAACAGTGCCATTTACCAGCTTGAAACTTTCACTGCCCTTGGTTATGGGGGAAGCACATTAATTTGTGTGTAAAGCAGAGCCAACCCGAGTGAGGGTTACACCCTCAAATGGGCTTGAATATCAAGCGCCTCGTATCGCAGGCTTACGTGACGTGACGGGATTAATTGGCAAAAGTCAAACGCTGATGCGTTATCCCGCACATCAGCCTTCAAATAGGCGGTAATACATTATCAATGAGGCCGAGTGTAAGCACAGCAGATGTTACCGGGAAGTTAGTCAATAACGGATGTTTCTCTCTAATGAGAAGGCGTAATTGCAACGGGGACGAACTCCAAAAACAGCGGCAGATGCGCTGCAACATCTCAGCAAAAAGAAATAAATAAAAGGAAAGAAATCCAGAGGAAGTTCAGCGGCATTAGCCTGCTAATGTTCACCGTGTGCTCCGTTATCTGAGTGGGGAGTCCAAGTTTTTTCCTTACCCAGAAACTTTTAAATGGGCTAGATAATGCATGCGGGGCATCTAATAAATACTAATGACAAGACCAGACATTAGCAAGAATGGCTCCCCTCTCCAAGTCATTATTCAACAGAGTTAGCAGCAGTCTTAGCATGTAAAGATAAATAATTTGTCTGTGTCTTAGACAAACGATAATGGCCTGCATTGCAATCAAGGGATCTTTGTAGGCTAGTGGGGCTCTGTGTAAGCTTGATAGCCTTCTTTAGCAGTAAGATCGAACACTGTGAGATGCCGAAGCTGCAGCGCGACATTCCCTTATTACTTCTACTGAATGTTTTTTTTATTTATTTATTTTTTCCCAGAGGCTGCAGCTCTGAGTTATAGTGTTGATTATTATCATTATTCTACTACAGTGCAGTCTGTGTGCCCGCTCTCAGATACAGCCACTTTTGTCTTATGCAATGCAACTTTCTAGAACGTAGGATTAAAACCATTTTTTTTAAAGTGTTGCTTTAGAGATTTAAAGTTAGATTACAACTTTACAAGGGCACAGCAGCCATACATACTGTAAGCATTCAAGCATGCTGGACACAATCAGAATTTGTGGGGCATTCCAGTCACCTCACAGATTTGTTTTCAATCCCTGGAGAGACAGCAGGTGAAAGGAGGGAGGTGGAAACAGAACGCGAAGGAGGAGTGAAAGAAAGCAGCGAGGGGAGGGTTGGGTGGAAGAAAAAAAATTCTGATGAAATGCGAAAAGATTACTCGCCTGACTCCACTGTAGGCTGCAGAGGCTCATCCCAGGCGTGCAGTCTGCCGAGAAGACTCCCACATACAACCTAACCCCGCCACTAACCTTTCTGCTTGGACTGCTATGACTTTCACAAAGTTACCCAGTAAACACACATCTTCTGTCTTCAGGGGGAGATGTGACATTTATCTTAAGCTGCACTGGTGGCATGGGATTTTTTTTTCCTCGTGTTTGTGTGGTTATACTTACTGTCCTGCTGTTTCAAAAGCAACCTGCAAGGAATGTAGCCCAAAGAGGAAAGTAACACCCATGCACAAAGCTTGTAAAGAAGACCCACGAGCCAAACTCATAAACACGAGCAAGGTGCGAGACGAGCCGGGACTCTGTCACGCATACGCTGGCATCTGTGCTCAGCCAGTGCAGCCTGCTGGGTCCGGGCTGCAGTCGGGCCAGTGGAGGAGAACTTTAAACTTTTAACGAGTGCTTAAGTGGAGTTTGCACTTTATATAGCGTTTGTACTTCTATATCTGTACTCGGAAAAAACGTGAAACAACTTCACAGCTATTCTTCTAGGGAGCATTTAAAGTGCAGTCATACTATTTTATTTCCCCAATGGCTCCGATTGGCTGCCTTTGAAAGGAGTTCTTCATCCAGAACTTTGCACTTGTATTGCTGTTATTAGGCCTTACTGTCAAGGCAGCTGAACTTTGGAGTAAAACCTCAGCAACAGTCATTCAACTCAAGCGACGCAATCTTAGTTAGCTTACATCTCGAGGCTGAAAATGTGTAAATAAAGTGAGTAGCTCAGGTTTTGTCGTTGACATATTGGGAGATCCGCTAAAAATTGTTTTTTATAGTCGCTCTGTTAGAGAGCTCGAGTTGCTTTATGCTACATTCATCTCGCAGGTGCAATAGAAGAAAATAAAGTAAGAGACTGAAGAAAGCATTTGAGTGATGAAACGTTTCTTTCACTGACACACTGCTGCATCACGGTGAACAGGATCAGGTTTTTGGGATTTTATTTCTTAGATTATTGAGAATGCATTTGACAAGACGGAGTGTAGATTTATGTCTACGGTGCAGAATCAGACTCCAGTTTGGCCCACTGGTCGGCTTTGGAAAATGTGAAGGAAAGCATCAGTTTTAGACTTTCAACTGTATTTTCATGAATTTTCCTGCTGATGAAAACCTCCCCCATGGTCATTCATTACATTCGAGTAATTAAGCAATAGATTAAAAATGAAATGACACAAAGGTTCATATTTTTTCACTATCTATTGAAATTTTTGCTTCTATGAAAAGCAGATTTTCTGTGAAATTAACAAAAATGTTCCATTTTATGATTACAGGACAGTCTGGGCAAGGAGCTGTAATTTTATATATTTATTTCTTGCAGTTTAAGCCCAAAGAGTCATTTTATTTATTGCAGCAGCATTTATTTGTATCATGTACAAAAACATACGGCTGACATTGCACCTTTTTCTTAGACTATCGGATCTCAGCGATTGAGTGTAGAGTTAAAACTTAGGGGAGTTTCGCTGGTCCGGCCCACTTAAGATCAAAGTACTCTGTTCGTGGTCGATGATGTGAAATGAGTTTGACGTCCCCGTCCTTTGTCTTCACCTTGGCTCTGTTTGAATTGACCACTGTTTCACTGATGCTTAATTTATGCCACTGTAGTTGCAAAGGTTATTCTAGTTAACTAAAACAAATGTTGTAATTAAAACTACAACATTTACATAAAGAGTGATAACACATACTGTATTTACATTTCAGGTGAACCCTATCTACCTACAAAAACATTGAGATATGTTACTTCAGCTGATTTTGAATTAGCCTTGTAAAGCTTTTTGGTACATGAAAGCAACTCTGACTAAAAGCAGAAGCACCATTACAGCCTGTGTGCAGCTACATCATAAATAAGCTATTAAGCAACATGTCACTCATATTTACAGTTTATACTGAGCAACCCAAGTGTCTCGAATGTTGTTCCAGGCTGCATTTAAAAGTATATGTCTGTGTTTATGTAGTCATGCTGCTGGGACCGAGGAGACACCGCACGGCTTAGACAACCGAGGAGCGTTACGCTCACCAGACACTCTAATCGGGAAAGAAAATCACATTAGTGCCATATCTGATGCCTCTTATTTTATCCTCAGACAGACTGCAATGCATGATGGTCCATGGATGCAGTGTAAAGCTTCTATATGCTATTCCACGGTGTGCCATGGGAGGATTTTGTAGTGCGCTATACTGGATGACTTGCAGAGGAGATTTCAGACAGATACACAAAAGGGCTGACTCCTCACATCTATAGTGAATAAGTGGGCAATTCAAACACAGCCCTGGATTGTCACTGTAATGGCGCTGACATGTTCAACTTCCACACAGCACACCTTGTTGGTAATGCCTCTGTAATCACCGGCTGTGCTGCCTTCAATCATTACCTGTTAAAGTGCTCAGTAAACTGCACTGAGAAAGAGTGTTCGCATATGGGGTGTTTTTGAGTTTTAGGTGGCTCTGCACTGACTTTTAAAAGACAAAATGGTATATTCTGAATGTTTTCTGCCTGTGGGGATAAAAGTTCCACTCTGGTGAAAACTCAGACTTGAGCTGTTGAAATACTAGAGTGGACAGACTACCTGACTTAGGGCCTGAAGACAAGTTTGGTATTTGTTTGAGTCATGGTGTCCTTTAAGGTCAAATCTCATTCTCGGTGAGTGCTTGGGAACTTTGGCGATCTAGCAGAAGTGACTAAGAGAAACCTGCATTTATGTGACCAAGTATGACACGTGCACTTGGGGAGGGGGTGGACTCGGATGCTCAGTCAAGCCTCTCAAGGTGAAGCACAAATGCAACACGGTTTGCACAGATGCTTCCCGAAAGGTTCCATTCATGTCGATATGCAAATCCCGTGTCCAGATGATTCATTTTACCCAGTAAGCCTTGTTTTTTTTTTTCTCCTACCAAGGTTTATGATTCGGGCTAGATAGGAACCTGGTCCTTGCAGCAATTTCTATAATAATAACTTAGCAATTTAATTAAAAGGGAAGATGGAGAAGTGTTGCACACCCACTCAGCTCTAATCAAATCCCCTCTAAGCATACAGTATGTTATCTACACCAGCCAGCAACTCGTCATAAGCACAACATTCTTATTAGGCTTATTCTCTCATGACTTTGTCTCGCCTAAAGTCGAGCGAGTGTGCAGATGTGTATTTGTGCGACTGTAAATCTGCATGCGTGCATCTGCATGCGTGCATCTGCATGCGCAAGGCTGCACGAGGGCCTCTTTGCGTGTTTTGCACAATGACAATGTCGTCTGTTGCGGCGCGGGTGAATTACTCAACCCCGAGCTGAGTTTGACAATGACGTCCTCCGTAATGCTTAAGCAGTATGCTTGCTAATCTGTGCTACAGTAGGATGCGGCGTGCTTTTGCATTTTCACATGCTGCTTTTTAAAAAAAACAACAAAACGCCCCTCACATTGGAATTTTGCCTCTTTGGCAGTGTGACAAATAAGCCAAGCCACCATTTCAAGGCTTAAGCTTGGACTGAGCGATAAAAGGTGAGCTTTTCTTTAAGCTTACAAGCATGTATTTTCCTAAAGGAATTATTATCTCTGTTCCCAAAAGTTTTTGGATTTTCTCGCCTTAAGTTTACAGGATCAAGCTGTGGTGTAAATATAAAGGAAAGTGACAAATGTATTGGAAATTGTGACTTTTGAGACCTCTGAGGTTATGAACCTATTGATCCATCCAAATTGTCCATTCAGGGTCTATTGTTGTGGAAGAGCTCGGCTGGTGCCTCAATATAAATGTAAATACATCTGCTAGGCAAAACAGAAAAGAACAATGCAGAAAGTTTTAACAGAAAGAATTGTTCTTTACACTGAATACAGTGGGGCAAAAAAGTATTTAGTCAGCCACCGATTGTGCAAGTTCCCCCACTTAAAATGATGACAGAGGTCAGTAATTTGCACCAGAGGTACACTTCAACTGTGAGAGACAGAATGTGAAAAAAAAATCCATGAATTCACATGGTAGGATTTGTAAAGAATTTATTCGTAAATCAGGGTGGAAAATAAGTATTTGGTCAATAACAAAAATACAACTCAATACTTTGTAACATAACCTTTGTTGGCAATAACAGAGGTCAAACGTTTACTATAGGTCTTTACCAGGTTTGCACACACAGTAGCTGGTATTTTGGCCCATTCCTCCATGCAGATCTTCTCAAGAGCAGTGATGTTTTGGGGCTGTCGCCGAGCAACACGGACTTTCAACTCCCGCCACAGATTTTCTATGGGGTTGAGGTCTGGAGACTGGCTAGGCCACTCCAGGACTTTCAAATGCTTCTTACGGAGCCACTCCTTTGTTGCCCGGGCGGTGTGTTTTGGATCATTGTCATGTTGGAAGACCCAGCCTCGTTTCATCTTCAAAGTTCTCACTGATGGAAGGAGGTTTTGGCTCAAAATCTCACGATACTTGGCCCCATTCATTCTGTCCTTAACACGGATCAGTCGTCCTGTCCCCTTGGCAGAAAAACAGCCCCATAGCATGATGTTTCCACCCCCATGCTTCACAGTAGGTATGGTGTTCTTGGGATGCAACTCAGTATTCTTCTTCCTCCAAACACGACGAGTTGAGTTTATACCAAAAAGTTCTACTTTGGTTTCATCTGACCACATGACATTCTCCCAATCCTCTGCTGTATCATCCATGTGCTCTCTGGCAAACTTCAGACGGGCCTGGACATGCACTGGCTTCAGCAGCGGAACACGTCTGGCACTGCGGGATTTGATTCCCTGCCGTTGTAGTGTGTTACTGATGGTGACCTTTGTTACTTTGGTCCCAGCTCTCTGCAGGTCATTCACCAGGTCCCCCCGTGTGGTTCTGGGATCTTTGCTCACCGTTCTCATGATCATTTTGACCCCACGGGATGAGATCTTGCGTGGAGCCCCAGATCGAGGGAGATTATCAGTGGTCTTGTATGTCTTCCATTTTCTGATGATTGCTCCCACAGTTGATTTTTTCACACCAAGCTGCTTGCCTATTGTAGATTCACTCTTCCCAGTCTGGTGCAGGTCTACAATTCTTTTCCTGGTGTCCTTCGAAAGCTCTTTGGTCTTGGCCATGGCGGAGTTTGGAGTCTGACTGGTTGAGGCTGTGGACAGGTGTCTTTTATACAGATGATGAGGTCAAACAGGTGCCATTCATACAGGTAACGAGTGGGGGACAGAAAAGCTTCTTACAGAAGACGTTACAGGTCTGTGAGAGCCAGGGATTTTCCTTGTTTGAGGTGACCAAATACTTATTTTCCACCCTGATTTACGAATAAATTCTTTACAAATCCTACCATGTGAATTCATGGATTTTTTTTTCACATTCTGTCTCTCACAGTTGAAGTGTACCTCTGGTGCAAATTACTGACCTCTGTCATCATTTTAAGTGGGGGAACTTGCACAATCGGTGGCTGACTAAATACTTTTTTGCCCCACTGTATATTCAGCTTGTAATCCTGTAACTGTGAATCATCCCCGCTGCGCACCTTTGCCTGCTCCCGGAGGAAAAACACCAAAGCACATGCACCTCCTACTATATGGAGACAGTTAATTTAGCTAATTACTTTATAATTATTACTTAATTCACTGTTCATCACATCTCATTAGCTCATCGTTTTGCCTCGCTCACTTCGTCATGGACTAGTATTCCTTTTGTATAAGGCATTTTGAGTAAAGCAACGAACGCATCAACCAACCAGCATTCAAGCAATGTTGGAAACATGGGAACCGTCAGTTCGGACTGCTTGAAACACACCGGCGAAGGGTTAAAGTATCAAAGAAATCTCGGCTTTCCTGTGACGTCCACGTTGCTGAGATGTGACATTTATGGCGTGGAGCACGGTTCCACGTCACACTGTCACAGCTGGTGTCCTTCAGCTTCAGTGACGAGTTAAGTCATGGCAGCACGTTGCCTCCGAGTTGTGCGTGTGTTGGCACGTCAGACTTGCTAAAAATCAAACCAAAGCCTTAGTAGGCTTACTTGGGTCCTCCTTTTTTAAAGCTGTCATCAGCTCATCCTATATGTCGAGACTTTTTTAAAATATTGAATCTCCAATGGTACGCTGGGATCGATAAGACAAAGCGGGTGGCAGATGTGATATTTTTCCGTCTGTAAAGGGTTAAATATGAAAAGAGTTTTTCTAAGCATGTATAGTTCAGTGGACGTTTCATTTCTGTGCTGCTTTCTGGAGAAAGAAAGTATGAAGAAAGCACTTTATTAAAGTTAGGGTATCAACTACAAATCAAAGGGTATTTGAATTGTAGTTGATTTAATCCAATGTTTTAAATGCTTATCACCAGCATTTTGCTGGTGATATATCCCTGCAGAGGGATGACACACACATAATAAGAAATATAAATCTATATACATCTCAGATGGTTTTACACCAGCATTGAAGTTATTACACCTGCGTTTCGTTGTTGTTTCCTCCTCGAGTCTGTGTGGCCTTCGTGTTATCTGACACGACTGTTTGACAGGTATCGACAGAGCCAGTATTACCTCTGTACCACTGCGAGGTCTTCAGGCCTGATTTTGGTGGGCATCAAGATTTCTTGCAATTTTATAACAGATACTGCAGAGGGTCTCCGAGTTTTATTTCAGTAGGAAATGAAAATGCGCACCATGAGGTGATTTGTTTGCTCCTTTTAAAATGATTTCAGCTCTCCTTTGAATTATTTTGGAACATAAGTCATGTCCCAGTTAATCCTGTGGTGCATCTGTTGTAGAGCTCACTCTAGTCTCATTAATTGCAAAGGGGAAGATAGATTTGCTCGCTTTATTCTTCTCATTTACCAAAGTGAAATAGAGAAACTTGTCAGCGTTTCCATTTCAAAATCGGCTCTTAAATTCGTCGATTTTCACTCTGATACTAATTTGATGGACTGCTTTTTTAACACCAGGAGTATTCCTGCTAAAATGTGTGCCGTGTTAACTGATGTTTATATCAGCAGAACCTCCCAACGGTTCTATTTTCTATTACTATGCATATAGTAAAGTAAATAGCAAGAATAAGCTTAAGCTCACAGCAGTTTCTTGCAGGAGAACTACTTCCTCCGAGGAGAACAGAAACTGTCCTCCCATAAAATCTTTTTTCTTGTAGCTGAAGTAGCTGCATCAGGCAAGGAGGAGATTCTTTGAATTGTAATGTCATAACTGCAGCACTGAATGTAAATGTTAACCTCCTGTGAACTATATCCAGTTTGACTTGAAAGTAGCTGTTTATGTGTTATTTATTCTACTGGCTTCAGAGCTGTGTCACTGGCAACTTTTTCCACATCTGTGTGCATGAACAGAGCAGATATGACCCGATATTGCAACGCCTGAAGGAAGGAAGGGATATGATGATGATCTCTTGTTTGCTGTCCACAAGATTCTCCTGTGGACAGCAAACAAGAGCACCTTATTAAAAACCAGGGTATGACCGCTTGTCATTTACTGTTCCTCCTCGCCTGGCTAATGAGGAAGCCACTCCAGCAGCCAGGACCAGAGACTTTTTTGTGTTTTCACAAACACCAAGAACAAGAAGAGCGTAGCTTGACATCCTGTCACACTGTTACAACAGGCCAGTTGATGCTTCCAGGGCCTGTTGTTTATGTTCTCCCTCTTCTAAGCCTGTACTTGTATTTGCTTCAGCCTAGTTCTGCTGGTGCCAATTGTTTGTTTGCACTTGTGTATTGGACCAGAGGGCATACGTGGAGGTTAAAATATAATGTGCAGGACAGAGCAGCTTTATGCTACTCCAGGTCTTTTTTGGCTTGTCTATTGTAGAAGGAAACAAAGGCTCAGGCAGCGTCTTTGAGGGGTACAGGTTCCTTTTTTCTGCTGTGATGTCTCCCCCCGGCCCAGTCCAAGCCTACTAGCAGCAGTGCTGGGGCTCCAGCAGTTCAGTTCACCACATGCAAGCAAGGGAAATAGTAAAGCGGCCTCATCATGGACTATTCTCCAAGGCTATATGGTGCCACTGCTCTCCTACAGGCTGAAATCAGGACAGCTAGAGACTCAAGGGGTCTTGAAGATTTGCTTGAGCTGCTTTGCTGCGAGTAGGTGCAAAAAGTTGAGACGTGTCTGGAAATGAATGTGGCGGTGATTGTTAGAGGTATGTTTAAGAGTTTAAAGAAATAGCTTTTGAAATAGACCCAAGCTGGATTGGGTTACACATGAGATTTGATGTTTTTTATGTATAACTATTTAGTTTGCAGATGGTGTCTTAGTATCATGATAGTGGTGATGAAATTGTGTATCTGCTAAACACTAAATGAGGCCACTGAGATTTTGTATTTATTTATTTACTTATTTATTTTGTGATGGTGCTAGAAAAGATTACTTGTTTTTTTCTAACACAACAAATTTTTTAAAAATATTCTAGGAATACCAAATTGTTGAATTTGGAAGTATTAAATTTTAAAATAAGAAAACAATATTTTGCCATCTGTTAAACATACTAATCTGAAATCAAACATTTTTAAATTTTGAATTGTTATTGTTTTTATTTCTATTATTCTTACTTAAAACGAGAGAACGAACCAGAAACATTTTGTTTAAACTAATTAATTAATTAATTAAAATTAAAATATATGAAGATATATTTACTTACATGTTTGTATTTTAACAATTTAATAAATTTAGACAAACTTTATCACTTTATTAAGACAAAAATATGCATTTCCTAAAGTAATTAAAGTGTAAAGCAGTTTTCCTAGATTAAAATTTTTTTTTTAATTTTTTGAGAATACATTTTATTTTTTATAACCAAATTGATTGTTGGACCATATTAATATCCAATGAACATGATATGTTAGCTAGCAGCAGTTATTGAAAGAAAGACCTTTGTCGACTTTTTTAAGAAGGAAAAATGTATTTGAAATATAATATTGTAAAAATGTAATATTTGAACATGAAGATTGAATTTAATACGGATTCTAATTTATTTTACATCCTAATATTTACTTACATTTTCTCTTAGTTTTGCTTAAATTAACACAGGCTGATGCTTTTTCTTAAAAAAATCAATCCCACAACAACATGAAAAATTTGATGTATGTTTACATTTTTAAAATTATATATAACCAAAATTGAAATGAGCTTTGGCTCCACAAAGGGAAAAAATATATATCAGTCTAAGAAAACGTTCTTACAAACAGTGAATCTTTTTGGCTTTTATACTCGGGTCCTAAAACTTACAATACAGAGATTATAACATCGCCCAACAATTTGTGCTGACAGTGAACTTTTGACCATCACTCTACCTGTAAATGTTGTGTGTAGGTGTATTTAATTTGTGCAGTCACAAAGACTGAAAAGTGTTTACTCCGTCAAAGTCAGAGAGGAAAACAGCTTTTATTTCTCCCTTAAATATTTCATGTTGCATTGCAGTGGTTTGGAGTCTGTCACAAAATGCACCAATCCATGAACACACAATTAATATCAGATCATTTATTCGCTTTCCTTTTCATTCTTAATTACCCCATTTCTCAATTCCCCCTGACACTGTCGTTGTGTTTATTGGAGGGTTTCAGGAATTCTGTTCTGTTCGATGGTGAGACAGTTTTGATGGAGCCAAAAACTGTGAAAGCTTTTTGCTTGGAAAGAGCTTCTTTGTGTGCTTATGAACCGTGTACTTGGCCCACTGTTCTTATTCTGCTGTGTGTCTCTCTTTGAAATGAAATTTCTCAAACATCCCTACTTATCAAAAGGCTTTTGTACAAGGAAGCCCATTTTGATCAGACTTCCTCAGTCCAATCTACTTCAGTCCTTTGTGTGTGTGTGTGTGTATGTGGGTGTGTGTGTGTTAATCTTGCTTTACTTTATCCTGCAAATCAGTTTTGATTTAAAATTCTTATGGAGGTTAAATAGATTTTTTTGCAGTTATTTGTCACTATAACCAATTTAATATTTTTCCCCAAAAGGTAGTCATTAAATTATGTTTCTACCTTGAAAGCACTTTGATAAAAATTCTTTAATTTTATATTGGTTACATTGTTTGTGTTGGTTATTTTTAATGCGGTTGGTTTATCAAAATAGTTTTCGAATTATTCAAAATGCATTAAAAACAGCAGCAGTGTTTAAAATTAAATGAATTTATTGATTCACACAATTTGTATGTTTTGTCATTACGCGGTGCTAAAAGAAGCTTTATCTTGTGGTCATGTTGGCGATAAAAAGTCATTTATTTTAGCAAAGGAAAATGATGACGCACTGCCTCTAGTTAAAAAAATGCAAAAGCTAAAGATGATGATTATGGCTGGGTTGTACATTGAGTTATTGATCTGCTAGCATGGTTTGTTCTGGGTAATTAAGCTGCGAGTGTTGGTGGGAATTGATTGTTGAAAGTTTAAAAAAAGAACAAAAAGGTCAGAATGAACACATCAGTGTCTGTTCTGCTACGCTCCAACAATCTGAATCAATGGAAAGATACGTGTGAACGATTGAATGTTTACTTACAGCGTTGATATCATGAATTATTACTTAGTAGGTAAAAAATTGTAAATATTGTATTTCACCCTTTTTGGGAAACTGGCTTTTCAATGTTGTCTTTTTTCCCCCCAAGGAAAAATTGCTTCTTCGTTACTCTTTTTGTCCCACTTTGTCGGTACATCGCTGGCTTTCTTAGCCATCAAAAATAATACATTATAATAATACAAAATAATATTTGTAAGAGCCGAGCGCTGGATTATTTGATCCACTCTGATTTTTATGAAAAAGGCGTAAATAACTGTGAGTTAAATTTCAAAATTTGAAATCATTTTATCGATTTTTTTCTTGGCAGGAGAAATAAATACAAGGCAGTTTCTGTGAAAAACACACAATGGCTGCCCCACTTTGTGCCGTTTTACTGAGGTACATGTTCAGTTTCGCCGCTGAGTTTTTAGGTAATTGCAAGCAGAAGCTCAAGGAGCCGACGGGCTACTCAAAACAAACAGAAAATAATGCAAGAAGATGCTTCTGAAGAAATATATTTTTGTTTAAACACAAAATGGTGGGTCTGCAAGGCGCATGTACAATACATGTAGGACCCCAAAATGGCTCCAAGTTCAGCAACCAATGGTGTGCCGAGTCGCCCCCCCAACAACTGCCTATCGGCAGCCTGGTCGATGGTTTACTACACCTTATAGCGGTGCATGCTGATAGGTTACTGGAAATCACACCCGTGAACCCCATTGGCCACAGCGCGGAGATATTCGACAGTAGAGTTACTAGGCTGAACAGCAGAGTTGGCACCGTTCATACCCCCAACACGGTGCGTCTGCCAATCATGAACCCCGGTGAAGAGTACTGTTGTTACAGTGAATTACTTAGAGGCCGGGACACGTGATCACTGCGCTCGGGAATCATGGCGCGTTATACCTCTTTCTTCAAACCACCTTTTCACCCATCTGGTGCCACCCTGTCCTACAGAGCTTGACAGTCCTAAAGAGTATTGAGACGTCTGGTGATTCAAAGATACCGTGGCTCCATTGAGAGTGGCTCTGCCTCACCACACTCCAAGCCAAAGCTGAGAATGGGGACGCCATGTGCAGTTTCATGGTCCCCGGTGGTGATGAGTTGTTTCGAGGGCGCTCGCCAGTCCGCCCTAAAGACACCATAATTAGCTTTTCCATCAGGCATTCAGGTGTATCTGCATGGCTCAGGGGGAGGCGGCCATTGTTTCCTGACAAGTGGACTTCTCCGTTTCCCCCTCTCACTTTCTCTATTCTGGATGGTATGTGGTGCGGCTGATTAGAGGTGAGAGCCATATCGGTCGCTGGGAATTCACTAATGCAAACTGCAAACTACTGTATATTCGCTATTCACAGCCCATGCCCACACAGTAATAAGATAGCTGGCCGACTGACAAGCAGCAGTGGAGTGGAATGTGGAGAGTGGAGAGAGATGGATGAAAGACAAGGCAAATGGCAGCCTTTGTGTTTACGTGCGAGTGTGTATGGCTCGCTCTAACCGTGCAGCTGTGCATCCAGACGCATTGTCCAAAAAAAAATTGCATCTCATTATTTCTTCCCCCGTTTAGTATTCAGCAAGTTTAATAACTTGGTCGTTCCCTTTCTGGCCATTAATTCCGTGATGTGATAACTCTGAAGGATGCGCCGCTCGGAGAGAAAGGATTTTTACCAAAGCACGCTTCTGAATTGCACCTTATTTGTCATGTGTCTTTATACTGTATAATTTCAGCTAGCAAATTAATTCAGAGCTGAGCTCCCAGTGTCAGACAGGAGAATGGAGGGAGCTAAATGAGTAGATATTCTAGCCAAAGAGAGGGGCGAGTGTCATTCCAGGTTAATTAAATCCCAGCTTTGAGGCGTGAACACAGACCTCTTTTGGGATGAGGATGATGTTTTAAAAAAAAACGAAAGAAGAAGAACTCCTATTTCATCTCGTG
This sequence comes from Neolamprologus brichardi, assembly GCF_056152115.1. Lineage (NCBI taxonomy): Eukaryota > Metazoa > Chordata > Actinopteri > Cichliformes > Cichlidae > Neolamprologus > Neolamprologus brichardi. The sequence goes on along the minus strand of NC_142118.1, from coordinate 3,949,040 downwards.
TGTCACCGGTACGATCATAAGTCTGATCATTGTCCCACATCTTTCAGCTGCGCAGCTGCGTTGAGCACATGTTTGTTCATAAACACGCACTTCTTGGGCTCGTTACGCACGTCGTGATTGACAGGTGACTCACTATTTCCATTGTTCAGATCGCTTTGTTTGCAAAGGTAGCGTGTGCAGATCGGCTCCGAGAACGAGGAGAATTTATCTCCTTTCTTCATCGAAATCATCGTATATCTCTCACTCTTAACAGAGGATGTAGCAGACTGTGCTTTGTACCAAACAAGTGTTTACTATGCCTCACAGGCTCTGTTATTGCTAAGGCAACAGTATAGGGCGGCTCTCTTGTCCCCCCCCACTCCTCAACCCACCCATAATCATGATGTTCCACATTATGGTGCCTGTTTGGCTCTCAGTGTTCTCTTTTTAGTGGCGTTCTCGATAGGAGATTAACAACGCAGCGGTGTTGGTTATCCCTCCTAAAGCTGTAGAATAAGTTGCTAGCCTCCCGCTGATTTTCACTCTCAGCAACCCCTCATGGTGCCTCATTAAGATGCAGAGAAACGAGCGCCTCCGACCCAACGCTACAGTAAGGCCAGGCTTAAACGAGGCGCCGCTACACCACAACTCGCACTGTACAGCGGCCTTTAACAGCACAACGGGTTGCCCCACGCATGTTTCCTCAGTGGGCTTTTTTTCCTAGTGTTTCTTTCCAGAGATGAAGACAAGCATGGGTGCGAGTGGGTGGGTGGGTGTATTTTTTTCTTTTCCTTGGACGTTGTGTGAGAGAAGGGCGTTTTGGAGGATTTGGAGATAAGCAGTTGTTCTCTCAATGAGCAGCATTTGAAGGTCAACTCCTCTCCGACTAGGACGTTAGCGAGAAGCCAAAGAATTTTTTATTTCAGTATGATTTAATGCACTGACGGTGTTTCTGTTTTCAGCCTCTGTTAGAAGCTTTTCGGCCTCTCTCCATTGAAGTTCTAGAGCTGCAGTGTAAATTTGCCAAAGTCAAACACAGTCAAGCAAGTGTTTCCTCATAATGATCCGTGTTTCTGATTTCATCGCTAGCTCTGTTACCCACGAGCATGCACATTCCTTGGTACACTATCCAATATGTGAGCTACCTGTTCTGCTTCCTGTTTTTAGAGCCGTACTTTGCTTTGATTCTGCTGAAACGTTTGTACAAACCTTTACTTCTCTGTCATTTTAATGAACATTGTTTCTTAAGACTGACCGGCAAGTGTCGTGTTCTACAATCTGCACTTTTCAGCGTTTGTTTCGTTTTTTGCTTTTCCTGTTGCATTGCTTTTTTTTTCTGCACATGTATGTTCGAAAATGAGAGAGAAAAGAAAAAACTCTAAACCCAAATGTGGCATTGTCTGTTTCTTTTTCTTGTTCTACAGAGATGTTGAAGGAGTTGAACCAACAGCGCAGAGCGAAAGAGTTTACAGACCTGAAAATTATTGTTGAAGGCAAAGAGTTTGAAGTCCACCAAAATGTTCTAGCTTCCTGCAGCTTGTATTTCAAGGACCTGGTGAAAAGGTTTGCCTTCGCTTCCCCACCCCCCTTACCTTCCACCTTTCCCCCCTTTTCCCACCAGCTGTTGATCCAATCTGTTTTTTTTTTTCATAGGGCGCATTTGTGTCGCTTTTTTTCCCTTCCCCTCTCTCTCTTGCAGGTGTGTGAAGACTTTGGTTCCTAGCACAGGGCCAGCAGCCATTCCTTCCTCTTCCCACTCAAATGAATGTATATAAAAGTGGAGGGAAAAAACAAAAGTCCCCCCCCCACACACACACACACTCGTCATTACCTTTCCTCCCCATGTAGGGCAATTTAACCACATTTCCATTTTAACGAGCAGTGAAAATGTTCCATGACTGGGAATGTTTTAAAACTCACCAAAGGGCCAAAACAGAAACAAAACTCCACGTTGGGTGGCCGCACTGTGAGCAGCGGGATCGTTGCCTCCCATGCTACTATATTTTTCCGTTTCTGATTTCTTGAGTATTTTCAGAACAGCCTTTTCATATGCTAATACACCTTGGTTAGAGTGATATAAAAGACATTTCAGAGTCATAAAGGACGAGACAAAAAGCACATCTAAGACCACCACTTTCACAGGTTAACACCATCCTTCACTAATGTATTCATTTGATTTTGATCCAAGTATTCCCCCAGTGTTACGCCCTTCATACCGCATACTTTTTTTGTTTTTGATTCCGGCTTCACGGGCGTGTTTTCGTTTCGCCGCTCAGCATACTTGTGCATGTGTGTCGTCGGTGTGAGAGTGCGTCAGGTGCAGACCGCTTTAATCCCTCTGTATGTGTTTGCGCATGCATGTAGTATGACTGTGTAAAGTTTGATAGCACGAGCATCTGCATTGTTTTCCTGGAGAGGTAATACCATGAATCCCTAATGTCCTTACTTCAAATCCTTGCAGGTGCTTTCGGCATAATTGAGAGTCCCCTGGACCCAAAGTTACTTTGCCACCTTGATGTTGTTTTTGAGTGTGTTTGTGTGTGTTTGTGTGTTCTTGCTCGCATGGCTAGGGATGAAGCGCTCAACAAAGACAAGCGGTCGCGAGCGATAGCTAGAAAGCCTTAGAGAGGTTTGCCATTTTGCCCCGCAGTCATGCTGCCTCCACAGCGAGCCCATCAGAGAGCACAGAAGCTGCTTATCTGCTGCCGCGGCCTCCTTGCTCACCACCGATACACTTGTTCCTCCTGAATGAGGATGGAGTGAGGAAGACCAGAGAGAGACCAGAGGTAGAAAAGCAACAGAGCCACGTCTGCGCCAGCACCACTCATCTCCATGACAGCGACACATCCCATGAATAAAATACAGACACAGTCTGCCTTTGACCTTGACAATAGCAGAGAAGCTTCCTGAGAGACCGGAGTGACTTTGGATAGAACTGAAGCCCCCATGCTGGTCAACCTGTCTATCAGATTGTCTCGTCGGCGGCTCTTATCTGGGACGTAGCAGATCATTTATGCACTAAGACAGGGGCCCTGAAAGACACCCAGGGCTCCCAGAGGATCAGGCTGGATTCCACCAAGCTCATCTTTATGCCTGCTGCTGCCTGCTTTGTCTGATTTTTCTTTTTTAATTTGACAGTTTAATAGAGTAAGTTCTCATTAATTGGTTAATTAATTGTAAAACTACTTTGATTTATTGTCATAACGCTGTCATTTTTCATGAGATAATGTCTAAAATAGAAATTCTCTCATTTGACTTGAGACTGAAGAATATCTAATGAATTTGTTACACTAATTGTTAATTTTTGAAGACGTCTTTGCTTTGATGTAATGAAGTCATGATCAGCAGCGCTACGTGAACATGACGCCGCAGCTTCACTGAGGCCGTCTTTGATTTTATAAGACACGTGGCACCTTGGTTTTATGGAAATGCGAATCGGCAGGCAGCGAGAAGTTGACAGGTAGGGGAGAGAAAGGGAGCACAGACAAGAGAATGAACAGTGTCTAAAGAGCATACAGAGATTTATTTATTTATTTTTATACTTGGCTTTGAGGCGTTCGCAGCAAGCTCGGACAGAGAAGAGCAAAGAGAGCCAAAGGCCCGTTTGTCACCGAGTTACAGCCTCCCATGTGTCGCTCAGGTCACTTTCTTTCACCGGGACCGGGATTATGCTGATGCTGCATGTGGCTCGGTACTGTCCACGTCTTTATGAGGTCAAACGAAGATGGGAGAGAGAGAGAGGCTTCTTTGATGCCGTGTACCCCAACCTTCCTCGCCGAACTCATTCACCACGGCTCAGATTCCTGCCTCCTCTCATAAACCAGCTTTGTGTATGGGTGTGTTTGAAATTGTGAATCCGTACGTACTCAGATGGACTTGACATAAAGCATGCTGCAGAAGTTTTATCGTGTGTGTGTGTGTGTGTGTGTGCATGCGTAGGATTCAAGGACATCATATCCAGGCACGCTGTATTAGTCAGACTAGTAGAGATGTAATACTGTAGGGTGAGGGAGTGCACATCACACTTTTTTTTGGCCCACCCACACACCCGCACACACGCACAGACACCAACCCAATGACTTATTTACAAAATTAAAGCGTCTCTTGGCACCGTGTCAGTGTTTAGCAGCGTGGTTTGCAGGCTCCACAGCAATTTGAAACGGTGCTGAAAATGTCACAAAAAAAGAGAAAACCACACATTATCCACCTAAGTGGACTACAAATACACTGATTAGTCTTCATTTCAAATTCTCTTTCCAGCAGAATCCTAAAATGTCTTTATTTCCTCTTCGCAGCGTGCTGCTCCACTGCCCACCCTCACCCAAGCAAATCAGCCTCCCGTGCCCACCCCACCTTACCTGGAGGATGTAATGCCGCTTGGAAGTGTGAGCACACGCTTGCCCTCGCCTCCCCCCTTCCAAAAACCCATTACGTTACTCTTTTAAAGGGCCAATGCACCTAGCGAGGAGGCAGATCATCTCTAGTAATTCCATTTTACCCCATGGGATTTTCCAATAAGTGTGCTCGCAGGCGTTTAATTTATGGCCACTGCATCCCAGCACCACACTAATGTTAAAAATAAAAAAATAAATATTAAAAAAAGCTCCAGAATCAGCCCTGATACATGTTTTGGTGCCATCTGCTTCCCTGCTCTTCTTCTGTCAGTGTTGACCCATGAGGTTTTTTGTGCCACTCAGAGCACTCTGACTGTGATGGTAGGGGGTTATTTTAAAGCCCATTACTGTGTGGACGCTGTGTGAACTCTGCAGCTCAGTGTGCACGGTTTAGCCCTCCGCAGCACCATTCAGTCAGACGGGGAGGCAGGTTACTGTAATACCCCATTTTTGTTTTGTTTCTTTAAATATTTTGTACGGCATCTACGCGAGTAAAGGGTTTGTTTTCTTTGTTTTTTTTAGTCTTGGGTATTGATTCGATAAATCGTTACTTTTTAATGTTGCTTTCTTTTTAGGTGACATATGTAACTGAAAACCAAATTAAACACACACGATTGCATTCAGGCTTTTTCACCTTATGTTCATTCAAATAATTCAGAGAGCATGTCAGCAGTTTTTATTGGACCTACTTCTTTTTTTTTCTCTTGGCAGAAAGTAGTTCCAATGAAAAATGTACAACAATGGAGTCTTTAGAGTTTGACATTCTTGGAATAATTGTTACTTTGTGACCGCTGACAGTATGAAAGATGGACATAGGTACCGTGACGTGCCCTTTTTAAAGCTTTGAGATGAGCTGACTCCATCTTTTTAAGACCAGCGGGTGGAGCTGACTGTGCAAGTTCACACTCATTGGCTGACGTCTCGTCAAATCTCGTTTCTGACACTTAGAATGACACAAATTTACAAAACTGACTTAACGATTTATTCACTATGGCTAAATTGAGAGACTGAGTCCATAAACACACCACAAAAGTCTTTATAGAAGTCAAGTTCGAGGGATGTTTTCTTGTTAACCTCTATTGGACTGGAAGTCTCTTTTCAACCACACTGATCGCCCCCTGGTGGCCTTTGAAAAGACTGCAGGTTTGAGTCGCTTAGACGTTGGCTTCATTTTTCAGACCCGGAAGCTACATTATCTTTTATAGTGTGTACGTTTGTGAGTTTTCAGCACTGTCCAAATTATAGGTTTAATTCTGACTAATTCTAACTTCTCAAAATGGAAAGTGAAATCATGAAATTGAGATATTTTAAAAACGGTGAGACCCTACTGAAGTCTTTATGCCAAAAATTTTATAAAATTGTAAATGTAATCTTAAGCTCTGCCATAGTGGCACTGTCAGAGATTCTTTTTGTCATCTTCAAGTCAAGTTTTTTTATACCAAGAGTCCTGTCAATCTGGTGTCTACATTTAGGTTTTTGTGTGTTTTTTTCTTTTTCCCGAGTTGATGGCCCCTTTGTTCACACTTGGATGCACGTGTGAGCTTTCATATTCTCCACCTGTCACCGTGTCCTTTTTGTCCTTCAGACGATCTAACACATATATGACTTGTTCCTTCCAAGTGTTATAATCCATACCAGAAAAACCAGCAGTCCCAACGCCGACTCAGCCACGGCGTTCTGTTTATTTTTACAATTTTAGTCCTGATTTATGTTGTGACAACACGTAAATACGGGCCATTTTTAGCCAAGACACTTTAGGTTGTGGTTCTGAGTAAGCTTCTGTGTTAACATGTCTTGGTAGTGCATATACTCCCACAGAATAAATGATCCTGTAAGAACAAGCTAAATGTGTTCCTTGTAAATGGGCTTTTTTTAGGCTGAAAGATGTATTAGAAATTGTGTGCGTGCGGGTGTGTGTGCGTGTGTGTTTTCCTGTTTCCCTCCCGCCTCTCCGCCTCTGCTCACCACCATTTTGACACTCTCTGCCGATTTTTTTTTTAAACTTCCTCTTGAATAAGTGCTACATTTTTCATAAACAAATTTCTTTGCTGGAGTGTGTGTCTGCGTGCGCGCGCCCATCTCCCCCCCTCCTTCCTTCCCCACCTCTTCTTGCCCCGTCTCTCCTCTTCTGTCTCTCCTGTCCTCCCTGCCTCCCTTCCTCTCTCACTATTCAAATTCAAGTCTGCAATCAAACGCGGCATAAATATCCACCTCTTTTTAAGAAGCTCCCGGAAAAGTCATTTCCATAACATAAGTGCTCAGACAAAAACAAACTGCCACTCGAGCTGGTTCCTATTGCACTAATTGACCAGGTTGATGAGCATGCTCTTCTTTTATTTTTAGCTCTTTCCCACCCCTCTCTTTCTTCCCGCCTCCATCCATCACTTTAACCCTGAACAACCCTCCCCTTTCCCATCTTTCCGTCTTACTACCTGCCCCCCACCCGCCCCCCTCCAACTGCAGGGCTTTGTGCAGGAAAAAAAAACGCGGGGGGGGGGGGAATAACACTATGTGGCTTTTTGCTTTGCAGGAGGAAAAAGAGTAACTGCCTTGGTTTTTCCAGCCAATGTCCATCCAGGGACAAATGCCATTGTCTTTTCTTTTATTTGGATGTCCTTCTCCCCCACCCCACCCCACCCCACCCCCACCTTTCACCTCCTGAGTGCGCTTGAAAATGACAACTAATGTCTCAGTTCATACACCACAGGCTACTGGTGATTATTACGCCGGGGACAGAGGCTCTGTTTAGGTGTGACGGTGTATTTATTTATTTTTTTTCCGGGGGTGGGCGGGGATATCTCTTATTTAAAAGAGCAAGGCACAGTCATGGAACAACCCAAACTCTCCCCCTCAGAAGGATGGCTGCTGGCTCCCCTGTGGAAGAACCGTCTCACCCTGCCTCCCTTTCCTTCTTTTTTTAAATTTTTTTTCTGCTTCCCCACCATCGCACCCACCCACCCCCACCTCCCCCCTCCATCCTTCCAATCTCTCATCTCCACTCCATCCATTCTATCTGTCTCGTGTAGTTTGTTTTCGCTGTCTCCGTCTCACTAAACGCTGACTGTTTGTCATGATTTCTAATCCAACCAACTGACTTCTACACACAAAAAAAAAAGGAGAAGAAGAAGAAGGCGGAGGGGAAAAAAGGGATCAGACAGACACAGAAGCAGACAGAGCGTTATCACAGCGCTACCATGACTGGCAGAAGCAAACAGCCTCCATCCATCTTAATGCTGGCTACTTTTCATATTGTTGATGTCCATATCCGCTGGGAGCGAGACACAGCAGTGGGGGGCATGCGTTCTGCGGGGCTTTGATTCCATTTATTTTGCCCTTGAGTGGATTATTGTTTCACATGGGACATTAAACATGGGTGGTGAGGTGTTATTTAATGCTCTCATACCTCCCCGAGGGGATCCTGCATGCAAACTAATCTCGAATTTGATCCCGATGAAGTCACAACGTGGCCCAGTTCCCAAAACGGCCCTCGTTGTTCCCCCTCTCTCTTTCTCTCCAGCACTGCATTACAAAGGGATATCATATTCTATTTAATTTGTCCATCTAAGCTCTCGCTCAGCACCTGCAACGTCAGTCGGAGTAGACGCGCACACGCAGGCAGCCGCGCGCTCTCGGCGGCAGCGGCGTGACTCGTAAACTGCGCACTCGCGCTTTAACCAGCTGACTTTCCCATTCCACTATGTCCGTGTGTAACACCATCTCTCTCCATTTTTCACTCTCTCACAGCTCACACGTGCCCTGCCATGTATGCATGTTTGCCCTCCAAGACTATGCATACATGAAACCACACAGTCAAAACGCATGCCTCTTGAAACAAAGCAATAACTTTTTTTTTTCATTTGTTTTGCCTAATCTTTGTGCAGTGAGGACGTTTTGTTTCAGATGCAGCGCTCTAGCTGTAAATCCGCTCGCCCCATAGTAAAGTAGAAACCATCCAAAGTTCTGTTTCTGTCTCTTTTTTCCACTTTTACGTTGTTATCTTATTGTGTAACGATTCTCTTATTTTTCTCCCCACTCTCGTGCTTTCCCAGGTGTGTTTTTAGGTGTTGTGTGTAGCATACGTGTATTCTTGTCCCTCTCTTTTATTTTTCTGTTTCTTTTCTTACTGTTTTTGTTTTTTTCTATCCCCGAGTTTCCTCTCAGAATGCGCCTAACTCGCCTCTCTCTGCCGTGATTGGTTGATCAGGTCGTCGGGAGAGACGAGGAGCAGGGAGATGCTGGAGCTGAACATGAGCAACATCAGCGCCGACGTGCTGGAGCTGCTGCTCGAGTTTGTCTACACGGGGTCGCTGGTCATCGACTCGGCCAATGCCAAGACGTTGCTGGAAGCTGCCAACAAGTTCCAGTTCAACACCTTCTGTAAAGTCTGTGTCTCCTTTCTAGGTAGGCGTAGCTCAGGGGGAAGAGCGGCGGGGGCGGGTGGGGAGGGGTGCATGTGTTTACACGAGTGTTATCTGCTTATATCAGCAGCGCGTGCATGCTTATTACATCAGATATGCCTGCGCGACCATACGGCCCTGGGTGTTTTCATATACGGTCATGCTTCGTCGCTGTGCACAAGTCCTCATGCAGCACCTACATTTCCTCCCCGGCCCTGGCACACCGCTCTCCCATTTTTGTCATGTTTCCAAAGCTCGCAGCCGTGTTAGAATTCACTCTCAGCCGGGCACGGTGCCTCTGATCTCGTCCCAGAGAGCAGGATCAAGCACGGGGGCAGATTTATAAAAAGGTCAGGGAACAATTGTCACTTAAATGTCAAATCCTCTGGTCTGAGCCGCGATGGAATCGAAAAACAGCCAAACAGATTGATACTTAGACAAGGTATGGAAAGAGGTGGATAGAAGGGGAGTGGGCCCGTCGGGGTGGAAGGGGGAACCCAAAGGACGGGGGGCGGGGTCTGCATGAAAAGCAAATGGCACGTTCCATATTTTAGTGGGTCGGCCAGCCAAAAAAGCCGCAAAGGTCAAGTTTTGCATTCCATTTAATAAATAGTTTTGGGTATCGGTAACACGGGGGAAGTGCATGTTAGCAAAAAGGTCAGCAGCAGGAAAGGAGGGGAAAATTGTAAGAGGAGCAGCAAGCGCCGTTATTGATTTGTTTTTCTCAATTTGGGAGGGGGGGGAGGGTTAAAAATGGGAAAAACACAGAAGCCATTTGTAGACTTCATCGCCAGCGAGGCGTCAATCCGTTCTTCCTCGACAAGATTCATGACATTTCAGCGCTCGAGAAGTAACGGGCACGACCGTGTCTCCTTGAGCGAAGAGGAATTGATACCGCGTGAGAAATTATTGAAGTTTGCAACAAACATACCGAGGAGGAACGGCAGACATCTTCTCCGACCTACTTACGCTTCACACGTCTTCTCACTCCAACAAATACGAAACAAAGTCGTTCATCGTGCGCCTCGTGAGGAATCCCGGCTTTTTTTTTGTTTTATGATTGGAAAATCAAAAAGTAAACGAACAAAACACGCTCACCTTTTTACAACCCGAGTGTGTAGTATTGGAAAAAATGATTTCTTTTTAAAGGGTTGTTCAGACGATCATCTGCTGTGAAATATTTCCAGACAGAGCTTTGATGCAGCCCAAACCTTTTTATTTAGCTTGGCTTTTGCTCACCTGTTATTTACCAGATGTTGGGTGGCTTTTTTTATTGGCTGATATTTATTTAGGAGACGCTCTCAGGCTCTGTCTTTAGCGATAAAAGGCCTGGCTTTGCTTCGCTTTGATGGCTGTTGTTTAATCGGGCGCCTTTCAGCGGCCACTCAACCGTTTGCGCCCGCATCCGTGCGTACGTTCGCTACAAGACCGGGGGCATTTCCCTCTCTTGTGATAAATGGTGACACTTGTTAGAAAACTACATTTGGAGACACATCACCTAAAATGCCGCCCGTGCTCCCCACCTCCCAAACCCCGCCCTGCAAAAGATCACAGGCGGCAGTCTAAGCCTTCTCCCCGCTGGCCTGGCCCTGAGGGTACTTTCATATATTCCAGGCTGTGTATGTGTGTGTGTGCATGTGTGTGCATGTGTGTAGTAGATCCTGAGATCTGACAGGACTTCTTTAAAGTGGCTCAGCTAATCCCAAATCCCGCTCCCTGCCATCCACCACCTCATGCCTGGGCTGTGAGCGATCGATTCCCCTCGTTGTTTGTCCCCGGAGCTGTTTTGAGTTATTATACTTGTTCTCCCTCAGTCTCAGGCAGATACAAAGCCCAGGCTATGGCTCTGTGCTACCTGCAGCTGCTTTCTCTGTCTTTGCAGCTTTGTACGTCTGCAGTCTTTTTATAGATGACTGAATGGTGTTTTGTTTTCTCCCCCCCCTCCCCACTCGCTGTCTTAATCAATCTGCCTCTGTCTTTTGTTTCCTTCTCGTTTTTGTTTCTATCCTCTTCTCTTTGTCTATCTCCCCGTCTCTCTTTCTCTCTCTGACCTGCTTTACATTGACTCCAGAGAAACAGCTGACTGCCGCTAACTGTCTGGGAGTGCTGGCTATGGCCGAGGCCATGAACTGCACCGAGCTCCACAACATGGCCAAAGCGTTTGCCCTGCAGAATTTCCCAGAGGTAGGTCGAGGCTCTTCGTCTTTCTGGATTCTTTGATTGCTGTGGAGCAAAGTTACACACGGCGGTTTGCATCTGGGAGAAAATGAAACACCTAAATCAGTGATCAGCTCGAGGAAAAAGAAAAAAAAACTTGTTTTGCCTAAGCATCTTTTTTTTGTCAGACTCAACAATGCAACGGGGAAAATTGCACTTTCTTCTACGCTAAATTAAGTCTGTAGTTATTAGATTCCTATTAAGTCTCACATGTAAAGCATACACAAAGCTTATTGAATTATATGTTTTTGTCTTCCTTTTTTTCAAGCTAGCAAATATCAAATGGCCCTGTTAATTCACTGCTTGCATTAAAATGCTTCTCTGGAGTTAACCGTTTTTACCTCATGGGATGCAATTTACTGTAGAACCTCCACGTACCCTACTGAATCACCCAACAGTACACGTATTACCGAGCAGCTTTCAGATAACTTAATGGAAGAGAAATACAGAGAGCTCTCAGTTTTCTTATAGTTTCCAACCAGCATGAATCACACAAAATAGCGCGGAAAATAAGGGCATCAAAGCTCAGCATCAGAAAGTGTTGGAGAAATATTTTGGGAAATAAGCACATTCGCTTTTTTGTATCGAGCGTTACTGTAAACAAGAAGGTCAGCGCCCCTGTCAGGTTTGTCCATTATATATATATATGAAAGAAAAACATGGAAGCGATAGGAAAAACATCTCTCTCCACAGATCAGAAAAAATTAATACATTATGTTCTGCCTTTGATGTGAGGCTTCCAGGCTGGTCACAGAAAAGTCCGCTGTAAATCTGAAATCAACACCTATTTACTACAAAGAGCTCAAAATTAGCCTGTTTTATATGTCTTAGTATTTTTATACAGCATATAGGAGAATAAAAACGTCCGCTCATTATCTTGTTTTTTACGTTTCTGTTTTTATGTGAATCACAGTCGAGAAAAGCCTGAAATCAGGTAAAAGCAGCAAACAAATGTTACTATTGTCAGTGAAAGAAAATAAGTACATAATGAAACCGCGGTGATGCAAAATCAAATGAAATGTCCTTTCCATTCTCTTTCAAGATTTACAGTGCAGATGTCTTTGAACTGCCTTAGCTAGGCTTTCTTGTCATTTCTTTAAGCGGTCTTCAGGAATAGTTCTCCGGGCTTCTTGATGGACATTCAAAGCTCTTCTTTGGATGTTGGCTGGATGTTTGTTCTGTTCTCTGTCAGGATGATCTCACACTGCTTCGGTAGAGTTCAGGTCCGGGCTCCGGGGAGGCCAAGTTGTGTGCTTTTCTATCCAGCTATGCTTTTACTGCACTGGCAGAGTGTTTGGTGTGATTGTCACGCTGAAAAATAAAGTTACTGCCAATCAAAAGCTTTCCAGATGATATTGAATATTAGATCAAAACCTGACAGCACTTTCCTGTTTTCGTTCATGCATTTATTTTAACAGCCCCAAACCATGACAGAGCCTCCGCCGTGTTTTACACATGGCTGCAGACGCTCGCCGTTGTACCTCTCTCATAGGGCTGCTCGATTATGGCAAAAATGATAATCACGATTATTTTCACTGAAATTGAGATCTCGATTATTTGACGATATTTATGTATTGAATAATGACTTTAAAGATTGTCAAAAATAATATAAAATAGTGCAAATACTGATAACAGTGCAAATGTTTGCAATATAAAAAATAAATGAAAAATGTAAACATCTATGTTTAGTGAACTTTGCAGTGTTGCTCTGTGCTGCAGCTACGACACTGTAGCAAAGTTTACACACTGTGTCTATGTCCACACATACACGGGTATTTTTGAAAACTGAGATTTTCCGTTTTTGTTTTAAAAAATAATCCCGTCCACACGTAAAGGCAGAAATGAAGGAAAACGCTGCTAGGAACATGCCAAAGCAACAGGTGGCACTGTATTCCTAACTGTGTAGAAATGTTGGCCAATCAGAAGTCTTGAAGCCTCGGTGGGAAATAGTAAACAAAGCTGGGGCATAGCAGCAGAACCGAGTGGTATGTGTGGAGGGACAGTAACTGTGTGTATATGTAAGCATTTAAACACTGCAGAGAGTACAATTAACAGTAACAGTATTGTAGAAATTCATTTCACCGAAACAATAACGTGGCGCACAGTGTGACGTCAAAAAAGGCGCAAATCTTTGACGCTGCGTTTTCTCCGTTTTTCTTGTCCACACGTAAATGCAAAAACGGAGTTTTAGAAAATATCCACCCTGGCTGGAGTTTTTAAAAATCTCCGTTTTCAGTGACCGAAAACGGCGTTTACATGTGGACGAAAGGTGCAAACGCATAGAAAAATCTGCGTTTTCAAAAATACCCGGGTACGTGTGGACGTAGCCTTAATCCACGTCTGACTCCGCGAACCCATAATGTTTCCACACCACTGAAGTTTTTTTTACCTCTTTTCAACCAACAGCAGTCACTCTCCTCTCCAAATAACTTCTGCTTAGCTTTCCGAGCTTCCCTCGGGTCCTCTTAATCAGCGGTCCCCAACCCCCGGGCCTCGGCCCGGTACCGGTCCGTGAGTCGTTTGGTACCGGGCCGCGAGAGTTGAGGCTCAGGTGTGAAATGTATAGTTTTCAGGGTTTTTATCAGTTTTCAGCGTTATTTTGTTATCGTTTTTATCGTTAACTCAGTTTTCCTGGGTCTTTTCACGTGTGTTATGAATAAATCTTCTTTTTTTTCGGTACCGGTACTAGTTTTATTTTGTTGTATTAATCCGCGACACCTTAAAGGCCGGTCCATGAAAATATTGTCGGGCATAAACCGGTCCGTGGCGCAAAAATGGTTGGAGACCGCTGCTCCTAATTGTTGTGACGCGTGTTCGAAATGCAGAGAGGTGCGCTCGATTTGCCACACGGAGCAGCGCGAGAGTAAAGCACGAGGGAGGGGCTAATAATCGGCTCAGTCATTTTTAATGATCGTTGAAAGCCCAGATCGTAATCGAGATTAAAATTCGATTAATTGAGCAGCCCTACTCTCTCATGACCTCCTCTGTACATATTAACAATAAATTGAACCAAAAATGTTTCCCTTCATTAAGAATGGCTTTTTGACAGCCATCCTCCCACTGAGATCATTTCTGGTAAGGCTTGAGTGAACAGTAGATGGATGTGATGCATCAATCAGGTCCTGTGTCAGATCTTTGCTGCATTTTTTCTTAAAAACGTGACTTTCACATAGCGTTCATCAGCTGTAGATAGTTCTAGGCCAGGCTTTTCTGCTCTTTTCCTACGTTTTCCCAGTTTTGTCAATTATTTGTAACTTCAGAGATGTGCCAAGATTTTGGCTAATAGCTGTTTAGGAAGGTGCAAAAACACAATTGTATCCCGGTCACACTGTGCTGTCGTTTTTTTTCATATATTGAACTAAAGAAATGAAATCAAAAAAATGGTGTATTTTTGGGACAGGCTGCTAGTAATAAAATGCCTAAAGGTTGAATGTTATATGTAGACACAACCCTGTGTTAGGTGTCCTTTTTTATTCTTGAATGATTCACAGGTCAGTGATAGGTGGCTTTACAAAGACTGGAGTGTAAATGAGGGAAAAAGCCAAAGAAAAACTTTGAAAGACGTTCAGAAATCCTGGAGAACTGTTGCTCAGGTCCACCCTAAAAATGACAAAAAAGCCTGGCTCATTGGAAGCAAAATATAAAGAAACATCTAGAGGCTCAAGACTTTTGCACTTACTGTACGTGAGAGAAATACACCCTTTTTTTCCCTTAAATGCTACGGCCATATGATGTGAAGTTTTAAAGGCCGTTTTTCTGCCCCTGCTGGTCTCTGCGTTGGTTACAAAGAGACCTTTGTGTTAGTTTTATGCTAGAAAGATCTGAACATCCGCCTCTGCTCAAAAACATGTTTGAGCTTCACCTTACAGAATTGTGTACGTTCAAAGCTTGTCACAGGAAAAGTCAGATTGTGTCGCTGAAAGTGAAAAGTTTTTTAGCTATTGAATCTTTTTTCTTTCAGGTGGCAGGGCAGGAAGAGATCCTCAGCGTCTCCAAGGACGACCTGATAGCCTATCTGTCCAACGACAGCCTGAACACAAAGGCCGAGGAGCTGGTCTACGAGACCGTCATCAAGTGGATCAAACAAGACCCCAACTCTAGAGTACAGGTAACGACGCACAAAGTTAACGAGGGTGCGAAACTTTGTTCTTCCAACACGAGCACACGCTTCCTGCACCACGAGACTAAAAGGCAGCCAGTTCTCGTTACATCTGGCAGAACAGTTTCCGCACGCGTGCCGAGCCGCGTTGGAGATCGGCCCACCTCTTCCTCTCTTCGCAGAAGCGCACGGCACCAAAAGCCACACAAGTGACTCCTCGTTTTCTCCCGCGAGCGCTCATCAACTTTGTGCTTCGGATCCAGCCTAACGCAGCAGTTGTTCGTAATCCCAGGAGTGCTTTGCCCTCAGAATGTGCTCTATTCTTAGTTACACTTCATTTGTTTGTGAGACACTGTACCGCATGAAAAGCCAAACAAAAACAGCAGACAGCCGCAGCCCTCTCTGCGCACGCCTAACAGGTGTTTGATTCATTCCTAGAGGCTGTTAATCATAATCACAGGTTATATCCCCGAGATGGGTATTGACAGTCAGGGGCAAGCAGGTCGAATTTTAACAGGCACAGAATCGATAAGCCTCAAGGTCAAAGCATCAAACGCTCGCTACATATACAGAAAGGTAAACGGACTGCGCTGTAGACAGATATCCATTCAGCAAGAGGGGGGAGAAAAAACCTCAGGTTGTGCAATATTTATGGACTAGGTCCCAAAACCATGAATTTAAAGCTGATGATTTTAAAGTATTTTATAGCTGTTTTAAAATGGAGAAAAGATTGTTATCAGATAAATTACACCAGTCCATCACGGCAAGAATCACTCCTTCAAAGTAATGTCTTCTCACCAACCAGCAAGTGCAGGCAAAGGCCTTACATCACCCGGATGATTTGGTGCAGACCTCAGCAATCAATGTTACTTTATTGGCTCCTGCATTTATGAGGCACATATGTCAATATTTGAATTTTTCACCTTTTCAGATTAAACATTTAGCATTTATCCTTTGATATGTGGCACTGTAGTGATTTGGGGTAAATCCATCAGACTTCCAAGCGTTTGCAGCGGAGAGCCTTAAAGTATTTAGTGCTACACAAAAGGGTAAGGAGAAACTTTTAAAGCACAGATCGTGATGGGTGCTGGAAAATGAGAAAGCAACAGTATGAAAGATGCTTTTTTTTTTTTGGCATCGCTCTCAATCTCTCCCACTGATAAAGCCTTTAAAATTGAATTTTTGTAGCATCGCTGATAGAAAGGTTGAAAACTCACCAATAACCATAACAAGGCTGGTACACAGTTTTTAGGAGAAGCGTGCGATCCCTGTCATCTGTGTCGAAAACCTCAAGCAGGCTCAGTCCGGCCAACTTCTCCAATCTCACACTCTATTGGAGAGGTGCAGAGGTGACTTACTCAGATGAAGTAGAAGAAATTTTCCCGGTTGTCTGAACAACCCGCCGCGCTGGTTCCTGAGACGAGGCACCCGGGGTAACCCCCCGTCTTCACAGGGAGACGGGAGAGAGTCGGTGAGAGAGGGTGGGGGGGGGAACCCCCGAGCGAGGGAAAGAATCAGAGCGAGGCAGAAAGACAGAAACGAGCGAGAAACGTGTCGGTGAGAAAAGAAGAAAGTGGATTGGAAAAGGAGCCCCTGTGTTCTAATCTGATATCCAACGGTTTGCGCCTCTGCACACAGCCATGACATCCAGGGAGCCGAGATGTGATTGAGCTCACGGTCAAGCTCAAATCTCTTGCCCGCGTGTAACCGAAGAGGGAAAAAAGAAATAAAAAAAGACAGCTAGCAAACCCTGGCGTCTGCGGCGAGGACAAAGCATCCGGAGAGAA
Source organism: Neolamprologus brichardi (assembly GCF_056152115.1). NCBI lineage: Eukaryota > Metazoa > Chordata > Actinopteri > Cichliformes > Cichlidae > Neolamprologus > Neolamprologus brichardi. The sequence continues at coordinate 3,932,167 of NC_142118.1, read as the reverse complement.
CTGGGAGAAGTGCGTCACATGATCTGCACATAGATCTCAAGCCATTTATATGCATGTAAGAAAGTTGTAGGAATCCACACGTTTCACAGTCTGAGTAAATATTTCATATTTTACTTGCATACAGATCTCGCCCCACTGTGAAATTACACATGCATGCACTGAAAGTCCCAGTTTTCCACCGGCGCAGGATGTGGGTGGAGCAGAGAGGCCCGCTCGCTAATGTGACCTGATTCATTTATCAGCGCGTGAATAAATGCAAGTGAATGTTAAGATTCTGTATGTAAAATATTAATATTTATTCACGCTGCGATGTACACATTTGCATAACAGTTTGATCTTCTCCAGTTGGTACATGTGTGTTTGGATTGCAGTAAGTGCTCAAGTGCACACATTTGTGAATCTTATTTCTCTGTTTTTTCCTTCCTGTCGCACACTTGTGACCAATTTGAGAGTGAAAGAAAAAAGAGAATAGGCTTCTTGTTTTATGCCACAAGAGAAGTTTGGATTCACACACAGTTCGGCTCCACTTTTTAATGACGTGTCAGGGCAGGATGTCACAGAAAAAACGCTCTCATTCATCCGAGCATGCGTCGGTTCGGTGCGGCTTTGTGGGTTTTTGTGTGTGCGTGCATGCGCTGCGAGTTGTAAGCTGCAGGCTATAGAGTGGAAAAGTGGCATATTGAAGGCACTGGGTAAATAATATGCAATTTTCTCTCTCCACTATGCTGTCACTAACAACCGATGGCACCGGGAAACGGGGGACCCGGACATCACTTAGAGACAGAGGGAGAGCGTTTGAGCGTTAATAATGGTTTGCTATGAGACACAAAGCTGCTGAATGAAAGTACAGAACTGTTTCGGTTCTCTTTGAATGGGTATCATCGAAGGTGTGCCACCCTTCAAGGGTCTGTATGTGTCTGTCTTTACAACTTAAGTGAAAGTGGAGTTAGGGAGGCTTCAAAAGAAAAAAAGGAAATGCCCTTTTTGGAAGAACATATTCCTGAACTTACTGTTATTTGACAGAAAACGCAGCTATAACTGATTAAAGAGGACCTGTTATGCACTTTTGCTGCTCCGAGTTCTTCTTCTTGGACCTAATTAGAGGAACTTTGCACAAGTCAGAGTTCAAAATAATCATTATTTACGTTATGCTGGCCTTTGATGTAGCCACCCTCCCTTCAAGCCTTCAAGCTCACCTTAAAGTCTTGTTATTACCCAACAGCTACACACAGTTTTGTGCTTACAGCCAGAATTCTGTGCCTGAAATGACCATATTATTGTCATGAATCGCTGTGTGGCAGCCAGGAATTGGACCCAAAATGCAGGCTTTTAGACACGAGGGCGAACTCAAAACCACAGCTTTATTTGCTGGCTGGGAAAAGCATACAAAAGCAGAATAAACTGGAAAATGACAAACTAAACTCACAGGGAGATCCACACAGCATGAGGGACGACACTGGGTTTAAATACACTGGGAAGTAACGAGGGGAATGAGACACAGGAGGAGGGCACAGCTGGGAGAAATCAGAACTGACGAGACAAGGAAGCAAAGCAGGACACATTCACATAAGACACGTACCTTCAAAGTAAAACAGGAAGTAAAACACAGAGACGCAAACTTGACACGGTGGAGACAGCGACTAAGAAACACAGACATAAACCATAAGGCAGAGGACTCTAAGAACCAAAATACACAGAGGGAAATACGAAGCTTGGAACACAAGAAACTAGACTCGAGGGAGTAACAAAAGACCAACCGTGAGAACATAATTCACAATGCAGAGTGACAGAAAACAAGAAGCTCAAACATGCAAAGACACAGACGTACACAGAACAGAGGGGGCACGGAGAAACACGAAGGGCAAGGGATCAAAACTAGAAATCATAGAATAAATCACACGAGTACAAAATACAAGAATCACAAAGAACTAAAAGCGCTGGGTCAGGAGACCCAGGACCCTGACAATTATAGAGATATCTGCTGTCTGTAATGTCATATCAAACCAAACATTCAATTCAATTCAATTCAATGTTATTTATATAGCGCCAAATCACAACAAAAGTTGCCTCAAGGCGCTTCATAGATACAGAGAAAAACCCAAAAATCATATGACCCCCTATGAGCAAGCACTTTGGCGACAGTGGGAAGGAAAAACTCCCTTTTAACAGGAAGAAACCTCCGGCAGAACCAGGCTCAGGGAGGGGCGGGGCCATCTGCTGTGACCGGTTGGGGTGAGAGAAGGAAGACAGGATAAAGACATTTACAGCAGTCTGAAACTTGAGCCTTTTTCTCTTACGTATACATGCTTATGTTGGTATTTGAACCTTCGGCTGCATTTGATGTGAGCATTCACCATTTTTACAGTATAATTCATATGACATATACGACATGTACACTGAACTTTATTTGGTGTACCTTGCTACTACCAGGTTGGCCCCCATTTGACTTGAGATCTGCCTTACATTTTTGTGGCACAGATATATCACGGTGTTACACAGTTGCTGCAGATTTGTCACCCTTCATGGGAATTTTCCATCCCACCGCATCCCAGAGGTGCTCAACTGGATTCAGATGTGGTGATTATGGAGGCCATTTGAGTGCAGTGAGCTCACTGTGGGGAGGCTTTGGCTCAGGAGGAAGAGCAGGTCATCTACTAATAGGAAGGTTCGATGCTGCATAACAGCTTCATAACAAAAAATATCCTTGGGCAAGATGCTAACCCCAAGTTGCTCTCTGATGCATCCATCAGAGTATGAATGTGTGTGATAAAGACAAAGAGCAGTTACGTAGAAAAAGCATAGAAGAAAGTGCTGCCATTTACATTAATATCATGTAGGAGAAATTAGTTTGAGAAGATTTGAGCTTTGTCACATGTCACGTGGTCTTGAAGTGCTGGACATGGTTGGTAAGAACTCTGAAGTAGGCTGTGGTGTTCAAATGATGCTCCGTTGGTACAAACGGGCTCAAAGTCAGCCAATAAAATAGACCCCCCACTTCATTACATCACCAGCAGCACTCTAAACTATTGATACAAGGCAGCATGGATCCTTGCACCATAACATGTGAATGTCTCAGCAGGAATCAAGACCCATTAGATGGGACAACATTTTTCTACACCTCCACCTCCAAATCTGAGGCCATGGTCATCAGCTGGAAATGGAGGGTGGAGTGCCCACTCCGGTTCAGGGACAAGTTCTTGCCCCAAGTGGAGGAGTTTAAGTGTTGTTCACAAGTGACGTGAGAAGGGAGATCGACAGACTGCGTCCGCTGTACCAGTCTGTTGAGGTGAAGAGGGAGCTGAGTGTAAAAGTGAAGCTCTCAATTTACCGGTCGATCTACGTCCCTACCCTCACCTATGGTCACGAGCTGTGGGTAGTGACCGAAAGAACGAGATCGCGGATACAAGCGGCAGAAATGGGCTTCCTCCTTATCTCCTCAGAGATAGGTTGAGAAGGTCGTCCATCGGGAGGGGCTCAGAGTAGAGCCGCTGCTCCTCCACATCGAAAAGAGCCAGTTGAGGTGGTTCGGGCATCTGACAAGGATGTCTCCTGGGCGCCTCCTGGGTGAGGTGTTCAATCCATGTCCCACCGCGAGGTGGCTAGGGAGAGGGAGGTCTGGACTTCTCTGCTTGGGCTGCTGCCCCTGCGACCCAGCACCGGATAAGCGGAAGAAGATGGATGAATGGATGGTTTCCTATCCTTTGCTGACAGGACTGTCACCTGGTGTGGCTGCTGCTGTAGCCCACATGCTTCATTAGCAGAAATGCTCTTCTTCATACCTTTGTTGTTTGAGTTGCCTTCCTATAACCTCAAAGCATTCTGGCCGTTGTCCTCTGACCTCTTAGAGGGTATTTTCATCCAGAGAACTGCAGCTCACTGGATGTTTTTTCATTTTCTGTGTAAACCCTAAAGATGGTTGTGTGGGGAAACTCCCAGTAGAGTATGTCTACATGCCTAAATGCACTGAATTATTGATATATGATTGGCTGATTAGCTTAGGTAGATGCATTAACAAGGTGCATCTAATAAAGTGGTTCATGTGTGTCTGTCCCCTTTTTTATTTTATATGCTAGTCAGTGAATCCAAGAATAACCTGTATATTTTTATGTGATTCAGGGGTGAACATGGTCATTGTAGCCTGAAAAAAAGTCTTACACAAACGTGCGCGTGCATACAAACATGGAGTTTTTTATGTGCAAACTGAGTAGTCCAATCTCATGAGACAAAGGCTGGAAGAAAATGGTTTCCAGCATCATGTTTGCTCTCTGAAGGTGCTGACGGCGAGAGACCTGTCCTTCCTTTCACCTAGCAGCCCTTTGTGGGATAACACATCGCCCCAATTATAACAGGCCAGCTTCTGCCAAATCCCTGAATAGGACCTCCATTACGCTTCTCTTCAACATATTTCATAAAGGATCCTATCTTGCCAGGTGACTCAACCTGACAAAAGAGGCTGATTAATTGGCTCTTTGGAAAGTGGCCAACTAATGGAACAGCTAAAAAGAACAATTAATGGTGTATTTTTGTGATAAAAAAGGCCGGGCTGTCCATTAGAGACGACCTGCTGTCCACTCATCAGAAATAACAATGGCCTAGCGCGACATGTGCAGCTCCCCCGCCCAAATTAATATAGTTAAAGGTATTACCTCTTATGCTTATAGGTTGCTGCTTATTATTATTTTTTTGGAGGGTTTGTGCAGTTGACTCCTGCAATGTGGTGATTTTTTTTTTCTTGCCTCCAGCATTTGGTGAGAAAAAAATCATTTTCGCAGAACAAATGATGCTATCATTATGTAGTTAGAGTATTAAATAATCAAAGACATAAATGCTTTGAGGCTGAGTAAGGATATAAACTGAGTTTCCCTCACAGTTTTACGAATCATTTACCTTCAAAACTCCAAATGACCCTATCGGCGCAAGCATCACTTTTAATTTAGTACTTCTCTTCTTTTAGGCTCCGAGTTCAAATTAGAAACTTTTCATCTTCTCGAGCTCCTCGGGGAACGCTTAATTTGTTTTTTTTGTTGTTGTTTTTTTCTGATAAGAGGCACTTTATGTCACAGCAGTCGTCCTTGAAGAGGGAAGTGAAACTGTTGTAGAGTCCACTGGCAGCGGGATCTGTGACGTATGTGCACTTTGAAGAGGCCGAGCCGGGCAATGGAGATTGATGCGGCAGACGAGGTTGGCCACTTTCCTCGGGTCTTCTCTCCACTTTATCTTCGTGGCACACAAACGCACTCAGGGGCTCGCGCCGGACGCTGCGGATGTCATCGTTCACATCCCCGTTTTCGTACTCAAAAACGTTCACACGAGAGCGAGAATCGCTTGCACGCGACTTCCAGAGCGGACGGGATCAGCGCGCCCCAGACCTCCGTTCTCATCGGTGCCCTTAGTCGTCCCAGAGCGCGCTCGGTCCTGATGTGTGCAGCCACTCAACCACCGCGGCTGCATGCCCAGAACAAAGTTACAGCATCTGATCTCCTCCGGGCGCGCTCATGAACACACAGCAGCTGCGTGACGTGCGATTCGTGGAAAACAAATGAGGGTATATGCTCAGGATGATCTGACATCGTCGTGTTGGTGTTGTTCCCAGATCATCATGAAAATGTTGTTCCAGGTTCAACATTGCAAGTGACCAATCACATTATTGTGACGTTATTCTTTTGCGCACCAACCCATTCGTGCATTTATGAAATTCCAATGTTGCAAGGACAATATCAATTCTGCTTAGCGTTTATTAAAGGGTTAGGGTCCATTGTTCGGCGGACAAAGGCGGTTTCTCGCAGCTTAAGTACAGTTTTTTGTTTTACGCCGGTTTTTCCCGAAGTCGCAAAAGTATGACATCACAACATTCTGATTGGTCACTTGCAATGTTGATCCTGGAACAACCTTTAGTATGATGATCTGGGAACAACATCAACACGAGGATATCAGATCGTGCATATGCTCATAGGACGCCATTTTCACCGTTCTCAAACCTCTGCTATGCTATCGTCTGTGTTATTTAAGGGAAACGCTGTAATTACTGGAATCCACTCGATGTCAAAGAGAATTCAGGTTGTCAGAAAGTAAGCCAAAAAGTTTTATGTTAATGTGAAGAAGGCAGCCGTACCTACAAATATGTTTTTAATGAAATCAGCAGAAGAAAGCTTTTTAAAAAATGTTTTTTCTTTGAATGAAGTCATGCTGAAACAGGCCTCAGAGGACAACGCATTGCACCTGTCAGTAGTTGCTCAGGGCAGCATCGAGCGTCTGTCGTCCTTTACGCCTCTCTCTATACCCCGCCACCCCCCCACCCCCCAGTCCCTCCTTCTGGCTGATATGCACACACACAGTCGTGCAGGCAAAAGAGCACAAACACGCTCAGCAAAGCATCACTTGAATCCAAATGAAGTGCCATTTGCGAGAGCATATTTTACTTGCTCATAATGTGTTACCAAAGGAAAAAAAGGCCATGCATGTATTTACCTCACAGAAACCTGCTCACACACACACACACACACAAAGGGGTGCAGAGCCATGTTTGTTTCAACTGAGTGGGTTTTGTTAAGGCTGTGAGGGCAAACATTTAGTTCTTGCGCGATTGAACACACACTTATAAGTCAGTAAGCTTGTGTGTGTGTGTGTGTGTGTGTTTAATTTTTAATGCAGGGTTGTGTTTTAAAGTGTTGAGTCGTCCGTTTTTCACAGTAAAGCAGAGGAAATAGATAGGACCGCTCCTGTGTCATTTATTTGACGCCTCTGTGGCACTCAGTCATTTTACACACACACACACACACATGCACAGTAAGAAGCGTTAGTCCTCACTGACAGTAGGGGAATGGGAAATGCTCGGTGGACATTTGTCATCTTTGTTAGCAGCTGGCAGCCTCCCGGCTGCTTCTCTGCCGGCACTGACAGATCTGAGAGGCTCCCTGTTAGACACATTATCCCTGCCTTTCACGAGGCTCAACCTCCTCCGTCCACCTGCCCAAATGTGTGTGTGTGTGTGAAGAGAAAGAGAAGTTTTGAAGTGGGCTGTGCAGCAGTGTTTCGGCAGTAGACGGAGTCTGACGAGGCTGCGGGGCATGTGTCTCCACTGACACTGACCCGGTGTGCTGCTGCGTAGCGGGTCATTGTGAGATTGAGTCCATTAGAGGGATGAAGTCAGAAGGTGTTGCCGGGGCTGCGTATCAGAATCTAAGTGGATATGAATACAAGCTCCTCGTAAATGCAGCTCGTCCACTGAGGATGGAACAGGGGAGGGAAAAAAAGTGAGAGTGGGCAGACAAGCTAAAAGCAGTACCTCCATATGTCCTCAGTCTCCTGTGGATTCTTTCCATATGTTCCACGTTTAAGAAAAAACTAATAAAAACATCAAACTCCTTCTTAGAAATCTGTAAGGATCATGCACAGTAGGCTTGATGTCTTGCAGTTGGCACTGTAGTGGATATAATTTGCATCCATTAGATGCCATCTCTGTTTAAAAGTGCACAAGGATTGCTTGGATGAGTAAGCGAGAAGATGAAAATGACAGGTCACACCATTCGTCTGCAGCGAAGGCGCCCGCGTTCGCTCTGCGTGCGCCTGTGCATGAGAGACTGATTGCTTGAGAGCTCGTTGAAGATGGAGAGAAATGGAGCCGGATACGTGGCGCCTTTCCTCATCTGCTCAGAGGACGTCACCCATTGGTCTGAGTGTCGCAAGGATTCTCGTTTACCTCGGGGTTCATGTTGCACGCATGCACACGCATAGACAAATTAGTATACTCATTAATGTATGTACTCTTCACTCATGCATGATTGCAAAGTCTTAAAAGTTAAAGCCCAAGGAGTTTAAATACCAAATCTTTGATTTACTTATCTTTGGATGAGCTTTGATTCACCCGAGTAAACCTGATACACATGAAAAATGTCAACTGGAAGAGTTAAGTTCAACTTAATTATGAATTTGCACATTGAAAATGTATTTTTCACATTTCCATAGTGTGAAAAAGATGCCTCCAGCCATGAAAGACTTTGTGTAAATTTGGATTATTCATAAAGCCCAGCAGCTGGTATGGTTGCAAAAAGAAATCTAGGAAAAAGCAACTATATTCCAGATGTGTGTCGTCAGTAAACACTTTGCTAATGACTTTGTGGACTCAGATGTTTGTTTTTAAGTCTTTGCTTTAAGCTAATATTTACATTTAAAGTAGAGCAGCGGGGTATCATTTGACTTGTGACTAGGGCTGCCACGACTATCAAAATCGTCGACGACTAATTTAATAGTCGACGCGTTGTTTGAAGCTTTGTAAGATCACAAAAGACGCAGGAATAAGTAGTAGGATTTAAGAGTGTAATAACGGACTGAAACAGAAGATGGCAGCACTGCATGTACAAGGATGCCAGCTGCCGTTAAACCCCGAAGAAGAAGAAGCTGTGTCCCAGAATTCATAGCGTGGCCCTGCTCAGTTTCCAACAATGGCGGCAGCTAGTTAGTTTTAATGTTATTCTTTCTGGGTCACAAAATAAATGTTTAACATATTTTCAGGCGAGAATGTAGCTGTGTAAACCTCAAATATCTGCTCAGTTTATCAAGACACCACATATTTTCAAAAGCGCTCAGACGTTTTCGGAGACGTCTGTTACCCACTAGCTCGTTAGCTAGCTGGGGTTACAGGCTCACTAGAGCCCGTGAGAACACCGGACTTCCATCAAATCGTTTTCAAACCCACCACGGTCTTTCGCTACTCAGGTTAGACATATATAAGTCACCTAGATAACTTAAAAATGTTATTGTTTGGCTTTTTTCAGTATTTTATTTGTTCCTGAGTAAATCGGTTTGGCTGAGATTAAAGTTATAGTTTTTACACAGCTGAATAAACCTCAAGCAGACAACTGATTATCAGAAGTGTGAGATGCTCGAGAATATACTCCGGTGTCCTGTTATATTTTAGATAGCAAGGAGCAGACGGCTGAGTTTACTCAACTCCACCGAAATAATCTGCAAATTTCATTTAAATTTAATAAACTATCATCTTGTCTTTATTTTTAGTTAGCACATATCTTAAACACTTAAAGCTGTTAGCTAATGATAGTTCTATAAGAGCAGATGCTGCTGGTGCAATAAGTTGTACGTTTTACGTTCAATGGATGCATGATCTGATTAGTCGACTAATCACAAAAATAATCGGTGACTAGTCGACTATCAAAATAATCGTTTGTGGCAGCCCTACTTGTGACTGCCTTTCACAGCGTCATTGGTTTCTCAGTCATATCATCCTCTCACTCGTGACAACTGGTCTCAAAAGAGATGAGATGAGGGAGGGACATGATGCTGAAGTGGAAGCTTTGGAACTTTGTTAGCTGCTTGTTAGTGCAAATTGAGAATCACAATGGGAGAGAAAGCTTTGAAAAAATGTTGCCTGGTCTATTCGGTGTTGCTTCTTCCTGAGACGTTTGGGTCGAGTTGGGGAGTAATGGAATACATGTACCGGCGTTTAAAAAGGTGGTATTCAGAATACAGTTACTTTGTTGAAATAAATGGATTACAGGGCGGTCTTTTCCTGTTTCATATGTTAGGCTGTCCCCTCTCTATTTTTGGTAATTCCACGCCAGTGGAAACCCAAACAAAACACGCATTAAGAGGCTCTAATGCCTGAGTCTCAATCTCGTGGCCCATGTCAGCTCTACTTGCGGCCTGCATGATGATGTGAAGAAATATTTTTAAAAATTATTATTCAAGAAATTATTTAATATGAAGGCAGCGGCAGAGTGTTACAGGCATCGCCCTAAAGAATGTAGCCTGGAAGCAGCCTTTCAACGCCTCTCTCTGTCTCTCGCTAGCAAACTTGACCCAGACAACAAAGTAAAGCTAGTTTTCGGCTATGGGCCCGACACGAACCCGACGTATTAGCCAGAGGTCCCTTTACTACGGTTCGGAGCCGCAGATCTGATCTGAGACCGCTGCAAAAAGTGCAGCCTTACCTAATGTCCACCCTACTGTTACTCATTTTATATTAAGATTTAACAATGGTATTGCTTTGGCGAGTAACCTTCAGTAACAGTAATTCAGTAAGTATTCAGAATACGTTACAAAATACATTTTGTGGCATGTATTCTGTAATCTGCAGTGGAATACATTTTAAAAGTAACCTTCCCAACGCTGGTCAGGGTTTGGTTCATTTACACCCCACAGTTTACCTGTATTTGCTGAATCCACAGTAGGTCCATAATTTGTTGGATAAAAACACAACTTTTGTAGTTTTACCTCTGTACACAGTCACAGTTGATTTTAAATCAGGTAGTCATGCATGTAAGCGAAGTGCAGACTCTCAGTTTTAATTCACAAAAAAATGGAAAAAATTTTGCATCACCTGTTTAGAAATTACAGGCATTTTTCATGCACAGTCTCCCATGTTCCCCTTTTAATTCAGCATGCGTTCATGTGTTCATAATGCTGAAATGTTCACGTTAAACAGGGATAGTGGTTTTACTGTTATCAGTGTTTGCTAGTAAGCATTAAGCAAACATGACTGAGACTGACTGGACTGTAGCTAGTTTTTATTTGCTTTTGCAGGTCATTTGATCACCAAGCTGGCATTGGTCCATTTTTATTTTTTTTTGGGGGGGGGGAGGGCGTGATGCTGGGGCAGATTAATTCATACGCAGGCAAAGAAAAATCTCTGTGCCCGATTTTATAGTAATCCATCAAGCTGTTGTTGAGAAATTCCTTTCAAAACCACGAATGTGGAGCTCATTTGTTTTAGAAGACAAACAGCAGCCTGAGTAAACAGTATCTGCAATAATTTCTGCTTGACTAGTTTCAATAGCTGGCATGAAGCACGACTTTTTTCTTCTTTTTCTTCATGGGGTCTGACACTTTGGATTTGAATATTAGCACCAAGTGTGCAACTCTACTTCATTTCCATGCCGATATATGCATGTGTGGGAGGAAGAGCGACGAGCGGGAAATGGAGGTGGAGAGAGAGAGAGGCAGAAAGTGAAGAAGAAGTGGGAGAGATAGGGAGTTAGTTAGAATTAGAGATGGAGAGTAATTCTTTTTTAGAAATAGACGGACAGAGGGAGAGGGATGGCGGAAAGGAAGGTAGAGAAAAGCTGCTAGGCACTCTTTCCCACACACACACATACATAGGGGATATCCCACACTGTTTACAGTGCAATCGAGTCAGCGGCTGGTTTATTTAATCAGAGTTCAGCCTCTGAGACTATACGTTGTCTTAATCTCCTTAACAAGATTTACCAGCCAGTCAACTTTTGGACAGAACACTCCGAACAGATTCCAGCAACTTTGACCACAAACAGCACAGGATGAAATCAGCGCGGTCATAGTGGATCCACTCCTGAATGCACCCATCTGTCTCTGGCTGTATTTACACGTGCACGTGTGTGTCTGTGCACGTGTGCGAGCTTGTTTTCAGGCAGATTTTTACCTGTATGTGGAAACAGTGTCTGTCCTAACCTTTTTTGCAGAGACCAGATGCTCTCTTTGAGGTAGTTTGACTGTCATTAAAAGATATTTGGCAAGGGAAGAGAGGCTACAACAGATGTGGCTTTATAGGTAGCTATGATTTGCAGATGGTACAGTAGGATGGTTTTGCTAGTTTTTCATGTTTGTTTAAGGAGACGTGAGTAAAAGAAAGGTGTGTGTGTGTGAGAGAGAGAGAGAGAGAGAGACTGAGCACTAAAATGGGAGTGGTTCTGCAGCGTTTGTGTGAACCTCTAACACAGATGTCCATCACTCCTTGAACGCTCTAGCTACTGGCTAGGAAGACGGTTATAAGCATGCACGCACAATTATATTATAAGTTAAATAGAGTTTTACTAACATTATGAGTTCTTGAAAAAAGCAGAATTAAATTACAGTTCCTAATCAAAATGTTGACGATTACTTAGATTGTAGGGTTTTTATGCTTACACGAATGCAGCAGCATTAAGGTTAGGCGCAGGTCTGTTTATTTCTGTATCACTAAAAGGTTAAGAACAGTTTATCTGCCAATCAGATCGTTGCAGGCTGAGACGGGTGGCCATTTCCCCAGACAAGATCGTCTTCGGTGCTGGAAATTTACCAGTATTTTCCCTCATAAAATTTGAAAGCGGTTCTAATATTACAGTAAAAAGTAAAGCTTGTTTATCAGCGGTCACCATCAAAACCATGCTGGATATTAGATGTGAAGAACTAGCTAGACCCTGAGGTCTTTGCTTCATTATCACTCAATTTAAATTTTTTATTTTTTACTTTTAGGAAGTTTTAATTAGGTGCTTGCTTTGATGTGTTAATTAAATGGCTTATATTTCAAAAGTAACCTTCCCAACCGGTCACAGGCATTTTTAGAGTTTCCAGCTCAACTGAGCTGTGTGATGTCGGACTGCGAGCCAGTCCACCTGCCGTTCCAAATAAGAGCAAGGCTTCCAGATGTGCGCACAGGCAATCGAGCACATTTATTTCTGTAGTGCCCTTAAGGGCACCACCTGGCTGAAACTGCCCCATATACAGCTTTAATTTAGTTCTGAGGGCCAGAAGAGTCAGTAGAGGACCTATTTCTGATAACCTGCAGATTTCTGTGCAAGATTTCACGAGCCACATGAATTTTAAACACAACAAAATTCAATATTTCCTTCCTCAGACTGTTGTGTTTTTAAAGATATTTATCTTAATGAAAAATTACTATCAAATATGGCCTTTTAACATTTCGCCACAGCCGATTACAGGTATTAATAACTTGATAGGATGTCCGAAGAGGTGTAGGTTGAAGCAGACTTGGAGTAAAGTACCTTGTAATGGAAGTCCATAGCAGTAAGCCTGAAGCTTAAGTCCTCCATTTGAGTGTGACATGACTCAGTAACTACTGGGGCAAATCTCCCACTATGGGGGCACTTTAATTGGAAGTAGTAGCTTCTCTTGAGTAAAGAAGTCTTCCCTTAAGAATATTGCAGAATGCTAAGGAGCTTGCTCTGACTTCACCTCCTCTGTGTTTGAGCTGAGGTGCTCGGAGCGATTGCAAGTGTTTATGTAGGAACTGAGCTGTTTGTTTGATAAACTGCACTGTGGAAATTCATAGATGAGGGAAACAGACAGTCCCAAACGCAGGACAGCGTTTTGCTCCGAGCGTGCTCACAGAGAGGAAATGTCATCAGCAGATTTCTCTGGCTGCCATAAAACCATCACTTCGTCTCTCCCACCTTGTCTTTCTTCAGATCGTTCGACGTACTTTTATCCTTTTCTGCCTTGCCTCCTTGCCTCCTTTTTTCCTCCCGTTGTGTCATCACTTGTCTTCCCACCCCCACTTCCCATGCCCTATCTACTTCCTCTCGCGCTTGTCTCTCCGTCTTTTTGTCCCGCAGTCTGACATCTTATTTACTTCTTTCTGGTCAGATGAGCTCAGGACATCGCTGGAGAGCAGATGGGACACATGCCAGACTTAAAAGGCCTCAGGTGGAGGGGAGAGAGAGAGAAAGGGAGATATGCTTAGGCAGTGTCTGCTTATTATTTATACTCTGCTGAATGATGCCTCTCTCAGCCCGTTGTTCTGTTGCCCTCCCCGCGTGGCTCGCGTGCGCCGCTCTGAGCCAAAGGGTCAATGGGGTCAGCCTCCACCCAACTCTCTGTCGCTCCGTCCGAGCTTGTTTACAGCTTTTTACCGTCAGCGTAGACGAGGCTCCCGTGGGGTCGGCGGTGAGGTGTGAGGGGGGGACACACGTACACATGTACACACAGACTGGAGGGGAGGCAAAAAAAAAATAATTCACTCAGCAGCCAGAGCTATAGACATGGTTGCTATAGCAACAGCCTGTCCTACCTCTGAGCTGAACACCTATACAGTATAAGCATAAATGCATGCACGCCCAGAGATGAAACAAACACAAATATGCTAAAGTTCCTATAGTAAAAAGATTCCCTCCCTCCTTTACCTTCAAAGCCGAGTTGTCATTAACCAGCTCGGCACCGCGGGAAATTGATGGTGCCATTTTTATGTTACAAAAAAATTTGAAATATCTTGCTGGTGGCACTGCAGCATCTTGGCTTGAATGGGCTGTGATTAGCCAGAACTGGGTCTTAATTTAGCTGCAAAAGAGCATTAGCTGTCTCATGAAAGATTTTATTTGAAGATGGGGGTGGTGGGGAGGGGGAATCTGTCATGACCCTGGGTATTCTGAGTTTCTTGGTGTTTTATTCTTTTTAGTCTAGTTTAATTTCGGTTTATCTAGTTACATTCTGCCATGTTTCATGTTTCAAGTTTTCTTTGTTTGTCAAGTTCAAGTCATGTCTGGATTTCCTTATGTTTCCTGTTTTATTTTGAAAGAGTTTTGTGTTTATTATGTTTAGTTTCACGTGTCCTGTCATTATGTTAATTGTTGTCAGCTGTTTTCCCCATGTAATTCTACTTCCTTTGCTCATTCCTTATGTGTATTTAGTCTGTGTGTTCCACTCAGTCAGTGTCAGATCGTCTGTTAACCTCACCACAGTTTTCATAGGTTTACTCCATTGTTTCTCTGTGTTTTCTAGTTTACTCAGTGTTCAGTTTGTCATAGTTTTTCACTGAGTGTCACAGCCTTTTTGTTAACACAGTGTTCATAGCCTCCTTAGTTTCCCTAGTTCCTTGTTTTTTCTTCTGCAATCAGCCAATAAAGGCTCGCTTTATTTTTGAAACTACGTTTTGTCTCCACCGTGTCTGCATCTGGGTCTACCTCTTTCCTCACACCGGCGCACCCCGCCGTGACAAAATCAGAAGCGCTGAGGGTGGAATTAAGATTCCCACCCCACCGCCGCCCCCCGCCGACAGTGTCAGCTGTGTCATCGTAGCCGAATGCACGTATGAAAGTGAGATGAGGTTCAGATCTTACTGCAAACTTTCAGTGACGCAGTTCAAAACAAGTCTCCAGAGTTCCTTTTAGTTGCTTTTTTGGAAAATTACTGGGGAAATTCAGTCACTTCAATCTGTGAGGTCTTACTTAGACATTTTCTTATTTTTCTCTACACGTTTTAGCATTTTTGTCCGATATGAGAGTAGAAATTTTAGAAAAAGCGTGCAGGGTTTCACTACATCTTTCACGTTTTGACACTGACAGTTACAGAGCTAATGGTCTCGCTACTGCCAGGTTTCCTCACGCTAACGGTCCCGGCTTTTATCAAACACCGTGGTTTCTTTTCCCAGCAAGAAACACAAATGTTGGCTATACAGCAAGAACACTGTTCTTTGATCACTTCAACTAAATGAATTCAAACACTGTTAGTGTTCAGTAAATTGGAACTTTATTAACAATAACACAACTTACAGGCAATTTGAAAATTTTTAAACAACCCAACAAACCAAAAAAAATGGAGGGGAAAAAGAACTTAAAAGAACATTCACATAGTCACACTCTGATGGATCTATCAGGGAAACTCTTGCTTAAGGATATTTTCACATGCAGTCATCGAGGCGACTGTGATCAAACTGCCGTCCTTCTAATTGGTGGACAACCCACTCTGTTTCTTTATTTAGATCTCTTTCAGGTTATTTAAGCAGCACTCACTAACTGCAACCTTGAACAAGTAATGACTCTCTGTTCCTTTCCCTCCCTTTATGTCTCTCTTATCAGCATCTGTCAGAGCTGTTAGCGGTGGTGCGT
Organism: Neolamprologus brichardi; assembly: GCF_056152115.1. Taxonomy (NCBI): domain Eukaryota; kingdom Metazoa; phylum Chordata; class Actinopteri; order Cichliformes; family Cichlidae; genus Neolamprologus; species Neolamprologus brichardi. The sequence goes on along the minus strand of NC_142118.1, from coordinate 3,916,574 downwards.
CTTCCCTTCATCCACCCGTCCTATCTGCTGAACGTAGTGGACAACGAGGAGCTGATCAAATCTTCAGAGGCGTGTCGCGATCTGGTGAACGAAGCCAAGCGTTACCACATGCTGCCTCACGCACGGCAAGAGATGCAGACGCCGAGGACCCGCCCCAGACTTTCTGCCGGTACGTGCGCACACATAAAGCACAGATAAACCGACGTCCATCATTTGTGCCCTGGCCTCTGTAGCGGTCACGTGATCTGCCTCCCACATAACTGACCCGTCGGCGCTGTCGGCATCTGGGCGCCCACACGCTCACATATCCTCGATTCATATTTTACTGCAGCAAGGTGACCGAGAGGTCAGGGCTCCACACGAGACGCGGGCTCGCCAGTGCACCGGATTGATTTTTTTTAGCCCACAACTCAAAGGCGGTGATTTAGAACTCGGTAATGTTTTGCACACAGCTACTGTAAATGCTCGGACGTGCACGTGGGCAACGGGTCATGTATCCAAAAGTCACGACACGTTTTACTTTCAGCAGTCGCTCGAACAGCTTCTGCATCGAGTCTGATTGAGGTAGCCTTGAAAAGTTAAACACGGCCAGCTGTAGTGGCTTTCCAAGGATTGTGCAAGATGCTATAAACTTTTATTAAAGCAAACCTAGCACATAAACAACTTTCTTAACAGCAGCTAGGCACAGTAGGATTTCTTGCTTTGAGATTCCTGGAACTGGCCGATCATTTCATTTGCTCTTCTACTGCAACCCAAGTCCAAGTCGTTTGAAGACAGTGTTTGTTTACATCGTTAAAATCAAAGGATAATTCCAGAAAATTGGAGGTCGCCTGCAAATTGCTTTTGGCTGTCAGATTTTTTTTCCCCGTAGGTCGGCCAGGATCCCGTTCCTCACCCTGTAAAGCTTTCCCTAATTATAGCGTCTGCGTGGCATTATGAGTTTCGCACCAGCACACCTTACCGTTCAGCACAAGTCATTTCTGCTTGGTAGAATAAAGATAATTGCCTAACAAATGGGACTTTATGCAGGTCAGTTTACCGAGCCGACTCGGCTCTCCGGCCGTGGAGTTTTTGAAAACACGGGGAGGTCAGCGTTAGGTCAGTATCTTATTCTTTTGCATCTTTAATCCAGCAGCACGAGAAGAATTATCTGTTTCTTGAGAGACATTTGTGGCGTTACATATGCTCACCTTCATCCCATTACTCATCCTCGAGCCGCTAGTTTCTTTTTGTTCTCGGCACTTTCTTGAAGCATTTTCTGTCAAGGCGCATTTTATAGTGTTTGGTATGTGCATATCTTATGCCTTCTACATCCCCCATTATGCAGGCTGAAGTGTGTATTGATTCCCAGTTGCTTGTGGCTCTGTACAACAGAATTATATAAATGCATAAATGCCGCCGGGATGAATACATTCATGATGCATTATACCCCAATGGCTCAATGAATGAGAAATATATGTAAGTTTTTCCGATCAAGTTTTGAAGCTAAAACACTTATTATGACTGACTGTCTGAGGCATGCATTTAATCAGGGCATCACTGCTGAGAAGCCTGCGTTCTAATGCACCGAATGCACCTTTTCTTGTTTGGGTTAGCAAATGCTTTTTGCATCGTTTTAACATATTTTACGATGCTTAAGCGCGCACGTGATACCAAACGCGCTTGTTCGCCTGGCCCGCTTCTGTTGCTCAACCATCTGCTCCGCTGGGCAAGGTGGGTTCTGCGCAGCAGGGCACATCGTCGCTGGGATTTCACCGCAGACGAGGAGACGGCAAGAAAGATAAAACGACGACGACTCGAAGGAGAGTTTGAGGTTGTTCGGTATCACTCGCGCGTAGGCGAACCAGTGATAAGGAAGAACAGGAGGAGAGGTCACAGAGGGGGAGAGAGGGGGATCAGAAATGAAATTTGAAGGGCAGACATTTGATTGAGTTTATTCCTTGAGCATGCGTCTTCTTGTGTAAGCAGTAAGCGAGTGTGTGTGTGTATTTTAAATGTGCACAAGCAGATGGGGCACCACCTGAGCTCGGTTGATAAGTCTGTCATGCGGAAAAAGAAAGGAAAACTGCCATCCGTGAAGCACTTCTTGCTGAGCGCAGTCAATCTGTGAACTTGTGAGTCGCGTGCACGCGTGGGTGTGTTACAGTGTGCGTGCGTGCGGACACACGCCTCACACCTCCGTTTCTTTACACTCGAGATAAATTTGAGTCGAATTGCACTTTTTCCAGCCTTGAATTTTTTTAAAGTTATTCTTGCGGGACGGATTTTTAATTAACATCCTTTCACATTGAGACTTAAATAATAAGAGTTGCGCTCATGGTGCCGCTGTTCCTTGGCCATTTGTTAGCTGAGCCCAACGAATAATGGATCATTAAGGCTGACTATTTAAAAAAAAAGGAATAAGACAAGTCGTATATATTTAATTTCATGGGGGGGGGATGAATAAAACACCCAAATTGGTTTGCGAGCCAATTAGTTTTGAGTTCTAGGAAAATCTTGTTATTGTTGTTTTGGGGTTTGTTTGTTTTTTCAAGGATGAACAAATGGGACACAGGAAGTTAATTAGCGAGCTTCTGATGGAGCCGGGCCAACTCTTTATCCCCTATGTTTAGGCTTTGTTAAAGACAAGGTATCTGTTTGGCTGGTAGGTAACAGATATAATTCTCTGACATCTTAACCTGAGGTCAGAGTGAAAGGTAAGGGTCGAATATCCCAGCTGATGGTGGGCAAAAGGCAGGGACCAGTTCAGCTTGTATATATAAACTATTGAACGAATTAAGATCGAGGTTTGAAGTTTTTAAAATTCAACGTGTTTGAACTTTTGTTCAAACAGACAATAAAATATCTGATCAGACGAGAGACAGTTTCTAAAGTCAGATTTTTAAATGATCGTCTAACATGCACATCAATAGCCTTACAAATGTGACAAGCTGTACGGTCTCTAAGGATGTCATTAAGACTTCGTGAGGATTTATGCTTGAGTGCGTTAACTCCGTAGCTGTGTCGTAACGCTAACCCCCCTGGAAGTGTAGCTAAATGTCAGGTCGACGTAACCCGAAACTACTGCGATTGGCCCGTTCAGTACTCGATTCCTCCTGTGCCACCCCTGCTGGATGGGTCGGTGGGCGGGCTGCGTGGACACCCAAGTTAACACCCATCTGATTCAAGCTCAAGGTCAGAGGTCACCTTTGTACTGACACCTCATTTTATATCAATGAAGACGTTGTTTGACGACCATTCGAATAGGTTTGGGGGTTTTCCAAAGGTAGCTGCACAGGTAGAGACAGCCACCACTAACTTCTGTTGCACATCCAGTCATTTTATTCCACATCCTGTCAGGGTTCCTGGGTCGTTGACCAAGTATTTTCAGTTCATGTTCACTGTTTATCCTTTACTCTGTGTGCATTATGTTCTAGTTCTTATTCCATGCATCGTTAGTTCAATTGTGTTCAGCTGCTCACCTATCAGTCATTGTTCAGCCAGTTTATTTAGGTCCTCAGTTCTCTCCTGGTCGGCGTCGCGTCATTGACGTTGTCACTGCTGTCTATGCCCCATGTTTGCCTTCCAAGTTCAGATCAGTCAGCCATTCATTCAGTTATCCAGTCCGTCAGCCATCCCCTGTTTTCGTCATTCGTCCCTCACAATAAACACCCTGAATCTTCACCGTGAGTCCTGCGTTTGAGTCCTCCTCTCCACATCCACTCAGCAACCCCTGACACATCCAGGCCTGAGACGTGACAGAAACCACTCGGTTCAGAAAAGAGCTTAAAGGGTTACTCCTAGTAGGCTTTCACAGGATAAAGAGCTAGTAACTGTAAAGTACCATGTTGGTCAGCAATAGCTGTTCTGCACACGGAGCAACATTAGCATTAATGATTTTGTTTTTGTCCATATCATCAGTGTGCATCCACTATTCACTCTCCTTCTAGCTGTTTTCTGAGAGTCCTGGTGTGTTTATACTGTTTGAGCTGTTAAATGTACCAGCTTTACTGAACACGTAGCAGAAAGTGGCTTTTCTGAGAGAGTTTCTCACTGAAATCAGTTGCAGAATGCCAGGAAACTTGACGAGAGAGCAGTAAGAATTTAATGAAGTAAAAGAAATGTGACTTTACAGCCCATAAAAACTTGCCAGTTTTTTAAACATACTAAAAGGCACCAGAGGGTAGAAGTACAAGCTCCCATTCCTAACTGTACATAAGTAAACAACAGCAAATATTAGCTACTTTCTTAATATAGATGTATACGCTTTAGACATGGTTTTCTTTTTTCTGGAGATACTAAATGTGCTTGTGAAATTTCATTTGTTCCAGGGTTTTGCTGAATTAAGCTCATAAATCATGACAAGTGTAAGCTAACCGCTAATAAGAATATTAATGGCCTATGAAGATACACGCTGCAGTGTGCTTATAAGATGGAATAGCAGGAACTTTTTTTTAAGTTTAACAGAAAGTGAGACATTTTAATGAGTACTTGCTCCATTAGCTGCAAGCTCTAAAAAAAAATAAAAAAGTTATTTCTATTGTGGCTAAACAGAAGCAGCCAGATGGTTTTCACACATCCCTTAATTGTCTTGTTTTTGCCAGGTTTTTCTTTATGTAGAATCCTGCTGTGCTGCAATGTTGTAATTTCTCTCCTTCTCTTGCTTTCTTTTTTTTTGGACTTAATTGCTCGGTTTTTATTGATTGTTAATCAGTCACTCTGACAAGCCCTGGCATGTCACGTTTTGTTTTGCTCTTTGCAGAGTAAATAATACTGTGTTGATGGGGAAAAAATAGAATAAGATCAATCTGTTTGTAACGATACTGGACGACGTCCAGGAGGCGATCGTGGCTCAAGAGTTGGGAGTTCGCCTTGTAATTGGAAGGCTGCCGGTTTGAGCCCCGGCTTGGACAGTCTCAGTCGTTGTGTCCTTGGGTAAGACACTTCACCCGTTGCCTACTGGTGGTGGTCAGAGGGCCCGATGGCGCCAGTGTCCGGCAGCCTCACCCAGTGTTGCCAACTTAGCAACTTTGTCGCTATATTTAGCAAGTTTTCAGACCCCCTTAGCGACTTTTTTTCTAAAAAGCGACTAGCGACAAATCTGGTGACTTTTTCTGGTATTATTGGAGACTTATTTATGACGACTTTTTGACGTGAAAACGCATATCGCTCTTACTCTCAACAAGCAGCGGTGCTGCCGTGGGCGTCTCACCCGTGCCAAAGCGCTCACGGGCGGAGGATAGTCCTCCCCCAGCTGCTATCAGGGCAGGTGATGTTCACACCTGTGCGTCCAAACGGCAAATGAATCGCGCATGAGCGAAGCCTCTGCTCCAGCACTGACTGTAATGCAGTCAGTTCTTCCTTTACTGTTATGCTGTTTTGTGGATCACAAGGTTTTACTACTACTACTTATAAACACACACTCTCACACACATTAACTCCACCAGAGTGCCTATTTCGGGTCACTTTTGCCGGTCCAGGCCCGGATAAAGGAGCAGGGTTGGAATTGTGACATTAAAAAACAATAATTGCTAAAATAAATTAAATTTGTATTTCTAAATAAATTCTAAATGCATTTAGGACGTTTTTTAATCACTTTATGTCTCTTCCACGATGTTATTTCTCTCTCCAACAACGTAGGTTACAATTACATTAGCATGACAAATTATGGAAATTAGGTGATGACGTCATTTGGCGACTTCTAGCGGCTTTTAGGACAGCCAATAGCGATTTTCCTTACTAAGGAGTTGGCAACACTGGCCTCACCTCCGTCAGTGCGCCCCAGGGTGGCTGTGACTACAATGTAGCTGCCATCACCAGTGTGTGGATGTGTGTGTGAATGGGTGGATGACTGGATATGTAAAGCGCTTTGGGGTCCTTAGGGACTAGTAAAGCGCTATATAAATACAGGCCATTTACGTTAGGGCAAAGCTCATTTTTTTCCTCTGGAGACAAAAGTCGTGAAACCCGAATCACAACCGTGACATGAAGTTCATTCTTCAGCTGAGATATTCGTGTACCTTATAAAAAACTAATTCTTCTAACTTAAATTTCATTGGATGCTAATTAAGAAGCCAAGAAATGTGTTCGGCATCGAAACGGGCTCTCTGTGATCTTCAAATACAAATGCAGTTTTAAAACTAGATGTGTTAATACGCTCGGTTACTGCGTGAATGTGTGTGCACCGATATGTTGCATCTTTTTTTTTTGTAGTTTTTTTAAACATAATGTGCACCATCGATTTAATGTTTTTTTTCCTCTTGTCACCCCTAATTTACCTCGGTTTGCTGCTGCATCTGTGCATTTTGCGTTAACTGCCTTCTGTCTTTCACATTTGGCCCAAAAAGTCTTGGGTAAAGTGAAAACTATGGGTGTCTCGTAATGAATCCGTGGCATTTTGTGTAGTGTATGTGAATCCATTAGCTGCTAATTGGTTAATTAGACTGTGGATGTGCATCTGATTAGCTGTCATTAGACTTTGCAGGGGATCGGGAGGGGATTAAACAGCCGCCGGCGCTGCAAATTTTACCTTCAACCATTTTTGCCTTAAGTCGTATGAGTTGCACTCCAGCTTTGAGGGGTGTTGACATCCATATGCAGTTTGTGTTTGCCTGCTATTAAGCAGCAAGCAAAGTTTTCTTTTGTGTGCATGCTGTGTGCGAATGTGCGTGCACCCAGACAAACTCATACATTATGCTCCCATTTCCCTCTCTCCACATGTGTCACTGTGCTCGGCTCAGAGGAGGGTGGAGAGCGCCAGGGCAAACTGTTAACTCAACCCAGCCAAGTGGAATAGCACTCAGACAAATGAGCTGTAATGACTAGGAGACGCAGGGGTCCAGCTCGCCTCATACTGTTTCTCTGTCTTTGCTCACTCGCACACACACTCACATTGTTAAAACTTTAAATGCATACACTGTGGGAGGGAAACCTTAAACAGTAGCTGCACTCTCAGCCAGCCTTTCCCTCTGTCCACTTCATCATCTGTAATCAAGCGTTCATGTATCTAAAGCTAGAAAAGTGCAACTGCAGACACATTTACGACTTCGAGTGTGTCGCAGGTTTAGCTTTTTTTTGTCATCCTTAATGCCAGAATAAAAGGAGGTTGTAATTATAGATTACATACTTTTATGAAGTGTTAAAGTAAGAAAATGCTCACAGCAAATTGTTACTGACTGTTTTTACATTCCTGCGACATAAGGCCAGCCAGAAAATGCTGTGCTAGTGGTGGCGGTCTAAAATAGGTGGATTTTATTAGATCAGCAAGCACAAATAGTGCGGCTTGCATCCACAGTTTAGAGACAATAAAAGCAGGCTGTTGTGCGAGGTCCTAAAGGCCCGTAGGCGTGACATTCATCTACTCGTTCACACCTCCGCCAGCCAGGAGATCCTTGGAGAGTAGTCGTAGCGTGCCACCACTGCAAAGAAAGGAGAACAACACTCACAGCTTGTAAAGAGAGCTAGAGCAAGAGCAAGAAGATCATCAGATATAGTTCTTCTGAAGTCTGCCACCTACTGCTTTTGGCTCGGGTCTGAAACCGCTCTGCTTCGCTGATCCCCCTCCGGTGCTTCCTCATCACTGCTGACAGCAGTTCTTTTTGGTGGAATAATTGAATTTATTTGTCATCTTTCTGTGTGGATGCACAGCCTCAATGCTAACCATTAGGCAAAAGTGATGGCGACTGGGAGGCTGTCAGCAGTTTGGAAAGACAATTGTGTGCTTTGCTGGGTCCTGTTTTTTATGTCAGGACTTTGTTGATTGTTGTCCTGCTCTGTAATTATTCAGCATGGTTTGTCTTGTAGAGCCAATGCAGCATGAGATTACTCTGCCTCACCTCTCAAACCGGAAACACGGGATGCAGGAGAATGTGCCAGAAATGTCTTAATCGCTCTCTGCGAAGAGTGCCCTTCAGCAGATTCCTCTTCCGATTTTATTTCTGGAGTCTGAGATTGGTATTTTAGGAGGGGGAGAGGGGGAGCGAGGGAGACAGAACAAGTGAGCGCAGAAGAGAGAAACTTAGATGCAGCTATGCACTGGAGAATTGGGTGTATGAGTTTTTTGATATTCCTTGGGCTTATCAGTGAAAATCTCAGCAAACACAACTGTCCCGGCTCATAAATGTAACATGGAGGCAGTAAATCCAGAAGAGATAACCATCGGTCCGAGCGTCTGCGGGGGCTGCAGCCAAAATTAAGGTTCCCTCCACTTGTCCACTTGTGACTGCTGCCAGCCCGAGCTCCCAGGAAGGGAGGGAAAGGGCAAGGGAGGAGGGGAACGAGTGAACGATTGCTTCCCCAGCCGGTGCCAGAAACCTTGACTCATCCTGTTCCTGAGCCGCAGTTCGTGCTCACGAGCAAAGTGAACAGCATTTACAGAAGCACGGATCGGTCTCAGCATCGTTCATGCCACATCTGGTACTCTGACCTGCTGTACCTGCTGCGAGGCTGGAAGGATGCATCAGCCTCATCCAATATTCAACAGGAGGGATGGGGCGAGCCTGCTTTGGGCTCTGTCGTCGCATGTGCTGACGGTGCAGATTGAGGCATTTGGATGGAAAGTGCATCGAATCATCGAATCATCAGCCCAGAAGGTTTAGATCCACTATATGTTGAATTCTAAAGGAACTGACATGTTTTTCTTTTATTGGACAAAACAAAGTTTAAAAATTAAGATATACTTGGACTCGTTACCTTCAGTAAAGTGCTCTGATCCTCGTTTATGCTCGCTCCACAGCACCTCAGTGCCTTCCTACCACTCCCCTACAGCATCAACAGTGTGCAGCGCTTGCTAAAAAGCAAAAAAACCCCTAAAAAATAAAAGTTTAATCCCAAACATGAGCAACATTTATCACGGTGCTATTTTGGTCGATGTCTAGGATCTTCACTCGCTCCCACCTGTGCGTTGTAAGCACGGGCAAAAAGACGTTAACTACAGTTCACTTAGTAGTCACTGGTATCATTAATAGAAAAGATCATTTTAATATTCTAAATGATTTCTATTGTACACACAGAAACCAGTTTTTGTACATGTGAAGCTCTCATTGCCCATTCCTCTAGCAGTGTAGCTAGCTCGGTCTATGGAGGGGGATTTCGAGGTGAACTGAGCCTCTAAGTGTTGTTCGAGGACACTTAAACCCTTCACGACGTTTGTTTTTCCCTTCTAAGGAGACCAGTCATCACTGCAGATTTTCAGTCAACAGATGCCCAGCAGACAATAAAATGCACACACGCTGCACGAACGCAAGCACACAAGATCCATTTCAAGCATGCTCACTGCACCCTCCCTGGACTTTCCTTTGGAGCCCTTTGGCCCTCTGATCCTCACCGTAGCAAATTAACACCCCGGGAGAGAAATTATGGGATTCGGAGGGGGGAAAAATGCTAAAGAGAGAGAATGGAGAGAAGCGGCTCAGATAAGAGAAAACGGCTCTGCGGCTGTCACTGGGACTGTGATACCCAATGAGAAAAAGTCTTCATCCTCATAGTTTTCTGCACTTAAACTCTATATGAATGTATATTATTTACACATATATCTATGCACGCTTTTGTAAACAAAACCAAAAAAACAGATTTTCCCTGTTTGTTTTTTTTGTCACATTAGACGAGATGGTTGTCGTTTGTGTGGTCTTATGATTTATGTGTCTAATGTCTGGCTGCAAAGCAGATAGAGATAGGGAGAGACTTATGGAAAATAGAGCTGAAATTGACATAATCTTACAGTCTGAACAGTTATTTGAGCAGTGTTCTCATTTATAAATTATATGGTTTTCATGCTTTACACCTCCTCTACTAAGCACTAAGGAGAAAATGTACAGTTAATATAAAAAAGAGAACGTGGAGAAGTGCTTTAAATCAATTTTCAGAGCAGATCGTGTATATAAATATATATATATAGAATGTTTGATAGTGTCATTTACTGAAGACGTGTTGTGTACAGTAATAAATCTCTTCAAGCTGAATTGAGTGCACTTAATGACCAGATCAGTAGCTTTTGGTAATAGCGCCCCACACTGGTGGGTGAAAGTGTTAAGACTACTCAACTACAGTAAGTAACTATTTATGAACAACATCAAAGTCCACAACAATTACTATGTTGCAATCATGCATCACTCCAACCAGTCGATGCAGATGGCTCCGCCCCTCCCTGAGCCTTGCTCCGTCTGAGGTTTCTTCCTGTTAAAAGGGAGTTTTTCTCTCCCACTGTCGCCAAGTGCTCGCTCATAGGGGATGCTTGGGGTTTTCAATTCAATTCAATTTTATTTATATAGCGCCAAGTCACAACAAAAGTCGCCTCAAGTCACTTCATAGATACAGAGAAAAACCCAACAATCATATGACCCCCTGTGAGCAAGCACTTTGGTGACAGTGGGAAGGAAAAACTCCCTTTTAACAGGAAGAAACCTCCAGCAGAACCAGGCTCAGGGAGGGGCGGAGCCATCTGCTGCGACCGGTTGGGGTGAGAGAAGGAAAACATGAGAGAAGGATTAGATAAGATAAGATACCTTTATTAGTCCCACGAGTGGGAAATTTCATGTTAAGGCTGCCAACCAATTGTAGGGATTTACCTTACAGTGTAAAGCAAGTTGAGGTGAATGCTGTTGTGGTTTGGCACCCTTAATAAAACTAAATTGCAATGAATTTCAGCAGAGCGATTCCCCAAAAATTAGTGGTCGGACATTTGGCATAGCTCTGCTTGGTGAGCCATGTGTCCTTAAAAACTTTGAGACAGCTGGAAAAGTGCAGGACAAAAGAAATGATGACAGGCCTTAAAAATAAAAGAACTATATCTGAAAGTCACGTACTTAAGAAATAAGAAAAATGTCCATCAAAGACCTGAGAGAGCCATCTGGAAGTTCAGTTGATCCACCTACAGTTCACTAAAGCCTGATCAGAAATCACTGTGGAGGGGTGGCTGTCAAAAAGGGTTCTTAAGGAAGGGAAACGGGGAGAAAAGATGGGCATGCCAAATTACACAAGAACTGGACTGAAAATCAGTAGCTAATTGGACTTGCCTGAAGTACGTTATAATGTGCTCTGATTGGTGGTTAAGCTGTCAGGCAGCGAATGACAGCCCGAACATTCAAAAAGTTTGCACTGGATCTGAATGAGTTCAATGTGGACTACCTGCTGGTAGCCTAAATAAGTTCTTTTAAAACACAAAGAAGTATAAAAATTGATCTTAGAGCTCAAGTCAGAAGCACAATGCTGCTTTTCCAACTAACAAGCCAAACTGTTAAATTATCAAAGTTACTGAAAGGAAAAGAAGCAAAATTCACACATTTAAAAATCTGCAACCGTGAAACTTTAGTTAGTCGCACCGTATCGTAGCTCTACTTCTGAGGAACGTAATACAAAAATAGCTGTATATGTTTTGCATGTAAAAGAAACTTGCAAATGTAGGTATTGCTCAAGGATAAGATAAACTGGGAGTCACAGTTCAGTTTCAAATGGTTATTTATTTACAAGCTATAAATTGGATGTCAGTAAGAGTCAAGCGAGCGAACATCTGGATGTATCCATGATGAACGTTGGGTGGGACTCGGAGGGTGGTCCATTCACCTTGTCTGTCTGAGAGGTCAGGCAAGTGTAATAAATCATCCAGGTGATCCACTCTAGTACCTGAACTTCAAAGCTGAGATTTGTTTCTTCGGTGCTGGACTGTAGTACACACTGGTAATTAGATATTGAGAGTACAGCTTGTCTGGATTGTATCGAAACTAAAGTCTCAAGTTCCACTCTGAGTTACTTCTATCCCACTTGTTTTTGTCTCTGTGACTTCACCCAGCCGAACCCCCAATGCCCCTGTGGCCCTTCTGCTGCAAAGTATGCCTGGTTAAAGCAAGGTCATAAAAGGCTGCGAAAGGTAAAAAGTGCACAAGGCAAAAGAGCAGGAAGCAGTGAAGGAAGATGAAATGGCGAATACGTCGGAAGGTAGAGCAAAGACTCTTGGGGTTTAAGAGAAAAAGAACGGAAGAGAAAGAAAGCAGGAGAGAGGGCAAAGTCTCCCGTAGGTTGAGAGAATGAGAGAGATGTTAGCCACGGGGTTAAAAAAACAGCAGAGCAAGAAGGAAAGGCAGGTCGCAGCACGAGGCAGAGACCAAGGAGACCAATAAAAAGGTGAAATAAGACCCATTGTGCAAGCAGGGAAAGAGAAAAAAAACACTCTTCTCATTCTGTCTTTATCTTAATATCAGCCTTGCTGACGATACATCTGTGTACAAGTGTGTGTTTGCATCCACATCGAGAATCCAGCATGGGGTAAAGCATGGGCCGTGTGCTCCCGTCAAAGATGGGTTTCATTTAGTTGAATTGGGTGGAAGTGATGCACAGAAACGTTCAGGGGTATTTGTGTGTGGTCACATCATACTACGTGGGTGGGCTTCAATTTGAGAATCAGCTCTTACACAAGCCTGCCCGTCCCTCAGACTACATCCTTTTCTGGAGCTTTTTGTATTGCCACACAATACGCCTCCTCCTGTCACCTTGTTTTTCCTCTTTATGCTCGCTCTCTGCCATGCTGCTAAACTCATCCGCCGTCTGTGTTTCTAATGTCAAACAGATGTAACTGATATTTTTCTCTGATGGGCAAAAATCTCTGTCTAGCTGATGAACATTAGTTCCATTTAAGAGGGACTTAGCTTCTGCTAATGTACTAATAAATGGTAGATGTAGCTATCACGATGTCACCTATTGGTTTCCAGTTCTGAAGCCTCAAGATGAGCTTTTTCGCTGTCTTGGTCATTGATTGAAAGCCCCGGTATACCAATCCTGCTGGTCAGTTCGCATGCTTATCACACAGCCACATACATTTATGCTCGCCATTTCAGTGCAAGGGCAAGACAGTGGTTAGCATTGTTGCCTCACAGCAAGCAGGTCCTGAGTGTTCCTCCCACAGCCAACATGCATTACTGGGGTTAGGTTCATTGGTAATTCTAAATTACCCTTGTGAATGTGAGTCTGTATCTCTCTGGGTATCTGTGTCAGAATGGAGTACCCTGCCTCCCGCCCTTTGGTAGCTGGGATAGGCTCCAGCTCCTACGCTGAGGTCATGTCCACACTAACACGTTTTCGTTTGACAACACATCGTTTTCTCTCTGCTTTGGTCCACACTGACGCGTTTTGAAAACACTCTCGAAAACGAATAGAAGACGGTGCTTTCGCGTGGCAATGTGGACAGCAAAAACTGAGACTTTTCGAAAATGATGATGCATTTTAGTCATGTGATGCAGTCATGTGACCAATTAAACTAAGATAGCGGAGAGCATTATACAGCAGTTGTTTTGTTTGCTCTCAGTTTTGACAGCCCTATTAAAGATTAATATCAGTTTGTACATGCTCCTGATAGCTTTTCTTTAAATTCTTTCATCCTCACTCACTTTTGCAACTTTGTGCTTTTGTGTTACTCGCGGCAACAACTCCACCTCATTGTCAGTCAATGAACCAACATGTTTCTCTGTGTATCCTGAATGTTTAAATAAGCAACCTTTAGTAAAAACGCAACTATAGCAGCTCAAAGAGTGAAGTCCAGATCGGGCTGTCATCGGTAGTTTGCATCACCGCTACTACTGACAAACCATCAAACTAGCAGGTCTGAACACTGAAGCCAGTGTGGGTCACTGTGTATCTCTATTTCTTGTTCATGGCCACCTGAGGACACTTTGGTTTCCATAAGCAGTCGGATTGTTAAGACGGTGACCTCAGTGAGCTCTTTCATAATGAAAAAAGACTAAAAGGACTCTCTGTACCGCTTTCCCCCTGCCATTATGCTCTCTCGCTACAGCCTACGTGCGTCTGCTCACCCGATACACGGCCTCACATTGATAGCATTGCTATCAGTATTTGGATAGAGACGTCCATCCCAGTTTAAACTCTTGTGCAGCACTACTTTTGACATAATAGATCTACCTCACCATGTTCTTGGTCCCCACTGGAACCAAAAACAGGAACTGCAACCACATTTAAAAACCTCCCCTAACCAACCCTGTTCACAAGAGGACTTCCCAAACCAAACTGATCTGATTTAGGTCCAAACCAGATGCAGCTGATATTGTCACTTGTGTTATTTAACAGATAAAAGGACACAACGTCCAATCAATTAAAAACACACACAAATAAAGCAGTTTGTTACTCAAACCTTGAGTTAAGCTGATGTTTTTATTTCCTTAAATACAGTCAGATGGAAAGTATACCAACAATGCAACAAAAGGTCAGTAACTATCAGGAGGAGGAGGCATTTTCTCCCCCAGCAGTCACGGGTATAAACTCTGTCGAGGAGAAAAAAAAGGAGAGCTGTCAGAACTTGGTTATCCCTTCATCCCCAACCGCTCGTCTCTATCCTTCGATTCTCCATCCCTTCATCCCTCCACCTAACTGGTATCAAACCTCACGCTGACTGACAGCCATCCCTGTGAGGCTTCATTGTCTGAGAAAAAACGAACACACACACAGACGCGCGCACGCACCAGCCATCTGAGCCGATGCCACGACTCCCCGTCAGCGGTTGCCGTACTCGTGTTTTGTTGCGTTCTGACAGGCTGGTGTCGGCTTATGCGGGCCTGCAAATGCGTTCGGGGCTTCAGAGGTCAGAGGTGCGCCGCAGCGTCAGCGCCCAGATGTGTACTCTCCCTGACGTGTCTGGCCAAGCAGAAAGCTACCAGGAACAACCCTGCACATGTGCACTAGATGATAATAAAGACCCGAGGTGCGCATCCACTTAGGCACGTTGACTCGGCACGTGGAATCATTTGTTTGTCTTATTAAAGTCGAGCTCAATCGTCATATTTTCGAATTCCAGCTGCAAAAACATACCCGCGATATCAGGAAATTCAGTTTAACACATCGTCCGCATTGTCTTAAGATGCAATTAAATGGAATATGTCTTCCTGAACAATACAAACCTACGTGGCTTTTAAAAGAGCCCTTTAAACTGTGCAACACTGATTGATGTGCACGCACAAGAAAGAAAATCCCAAATTGGCTCAGTTATAGAAACAGAAACTTTGCCAAGTTAATTGAGCCAGTCACTATCAACAAAAGTGAAACAGCTAATAAGATGAAGGAAAAGGGGGATGAAAAAAGATGAAAAATTCAATCCTATAAAGGCGAGGAAAAGAGTCGCACGTTTACAGTCCAGTAAAGTTGCAAAATAACGTGATCAAGAGAAATGGAGTAAAAACATGTAGAGTAATAGCAACTCATCACGGGGAGGAACTAACAGAATAGTGTCAGTATAATTAATCTGTGAGTGTGTGAAGGTTGGAGGCTCATGAGTGGGAAGACAAAGACTTTTCTTTTTGTTTGGGTTGCTTTTGTTTTGCTTTTTTGGCAAAGGACCGCCGCTGTAACCGTGACTGTCCTATGAAATTGCGCGCTCATTTACTAGCTGATTGCCCAGGGTCTGTTGGAGGTCTCGGGCCGATTGAGGCTTGAAGTCCTGGGCTGTGAAAACAGGGAACAAGTTCAAGACAAAATCTTTTTTTTAAAAACTGCACTTCAAGTTTGCGAATCTTTAAAACACATCCAGAGCGGGCGGCGGCGTGCAAAACTCTTACGTCTTCTGCACAATGCCAAAACCTTCATCTCTGCGGTGACACTTTCACAATTTCTTCTCGAGCCATCGCTTTCTTTCGCATCCCACGCGGAGGACCACATTCTTAAAAACCTCACTGGAGGAGAGCCAGCCGGCTTTAAGCTGTCCACTAAGTCTAAGCTGTATGTCCACGATATGTCTGAGGCAGCGCTTACTGGCTCTGTCTGTTTGCTCAGCTTCAGCAAAGCCCATTGTAGTTTTTGTATCTCCTCGTCTTTTACCCTTGTTCCCCTTCCAAGAGAAAAGCCCTCTGTTTTTACCAGCATTGAAAGACAAGTGAATTTTAAGAAGAAATAAAAAGGGAAAAAAATGATAAGGGGATAATTTTAACAGGAAGAAGCAGAAGGAAAAGACGGCCGCCTGAGGATGTGCGCTGGTGGGAGAGTTCACGCAAGGAAGAGTATCGATCCAAGCAGGTGAACCAGGGGTTCGCCCTGGTTTGGAGTGTATGAAGATTAGCTCTCCTGCCTCCACCTTTCCCTCCATATTTCTCTCTCCTCTCGCACAGTCTCTATCCCTCCTTATCATCCTCCTCTCCCTCCCTGGCTCGCCTCCCTCTGCCCACCTGCCTGCCTGCTGCTTACAAACACAGCTCATTTCTGTCTGTCGGCTCGTCGTCTTGCCTGCTCTCTGGAACCTGCTGCTGCTGCCGCCGCCGCCGAAGACTGAGAGGACCTGAGACACGCATGTGGCAGCCTGCCAACCTGTTTGTGTGTTTTGGATCACTGGTGTCTTTATCCACCATCTCCATGTGTGTGTGTGGATGCCTGAGAGCAGAGATCCGGTGAGCTCTTACAGGGATAATCATTGAACGTGTTTCAAGTGTCTTCTTAATCACACGAGCCCCGCCTTCACATACAAATGTACACAAATTGATTTTCCTATTAAGTCTGCAGTTCTCTTATGGCACGCCAAAGTGGTGCGTGTTTCACTACGAGTGCGTGTGCGCGGGCGTGTGTGTGTTTGGGCAAATCTATAGGCAAGCGCCTGTAGTACACGTGGGAAGGAAGAATTTGAGAGCTGGGAGGCAACTAAACGAATGGCAGCACCATCAGTCTTGGTAATTGAGTTAAATTTCAACATTTAAATCAGCAGTTTCCTGCGACCAAAGGAAACTTTCCTGCTTTGCATTTTGTTTTGTTTTCCGACAAACGTATTGACTCAGAACAAGAAACTTTTTATTTCTATAACCTCTCAGTATTCAAGTGAAAAATACTTTTTTAAAGCAGGCAATGCGTATACTTTATCTGTACTTAAAAGCCAGACAGCACGCCACAAAACATGTCTGCTGGTTACCGCTGCACTGAGAGCTTCACAAAGAGCCTTTGGTTCAGTCTCGGCCTCTATTTACTGGTGGAAACCTTTCCTGATGACCTGTTCTCTCCCACCTCTTTCCCTCCTTTATCCACCGCAATCATCCTCCTCCATCCTCCTCCTGCTTCTTTGTCCTCTAGGTGTAGCAGAGGTGATAGTTCTCGTGGGAGGGCGTCAGGCTATCGGGATGAACCAGCGCTCTCTGACAGCAGTCACCTGTTTTAACCCCCAGAACAGTAAGTGGTACCCACTGGCCAGCCTGCCCTTCTACGACCGCGAGTTCTTCAGTGTCATCTCGGCGGGAGACAACATCTACCTGTCAGGTGAGCTAAATTGTCCACTCCAGCTGTATAACTGTGGCGTTCCTGTCACAGACATTCAGTGGTGTGGGGCCGGAGATGGGAAAATGATAGAGGGACTTAATAACAGGGCAGTTTTGAAAGGGTAATCCTTAAATGTGTAAATAAACTAAACTGTTAAACGTGTAAGTAAACGAAACTTTTTTTCCCATGAGAGTGTTTTGGGATTACTCGTGTACTTTACAGCCAGGTTTGGCTCTGAAGTACTCCCTTGAAATTTAGCCCAATCGCTTCTTGTTGACACAGGATGATTCACAGGTTAAATTATCAGGTCATGTTTTAGTTCAAAACTGAATTTATGCAAAAGTCTTGACCTTAATGGAACACACTCGGCTACTTTTCTTCTATTTATTCATTTTTTTGGCCTTTGTTAATAAAAAAATTACTAAGCGTGAATTAAATTCTATCATTGTGAGCTTGTTTAGCTCAAATAACTATAGACTCTCATCATCCCACAGCCAGTTGCTCTCGTGATTTATTGTGTGGAACAATATTGATTGTTGTCAAACCCAGGTAAGGGCAGACTTAATGGGGGGGGGAGTCATTTACATCCTCTGTTGAGACGTGCTTTAGTGCCATTAACTGCAACGAGCTGTAATAACAAAAAAAAATCCCACCTCAAGTTCAATTTCAGAGTTCATTTTCCATCTCAGCAAACGCAGTGGTCAAATCAACTTCAGCATGCATGCTTCAACTTTTTAATCAGCACAGACGAGCAACAAGGCAAATTGCTGAAGTAGACCATATAGTGCTATATAAGCTGCAGGGTACCGGCTTAATGGACCTCGAGGCGAGATTAGAATTCGCATATAAACTCGAGCGGTTTTGTTTCTTGGTTTTTATGACGCAGCCTGTAGCTGTATAAATGCTTACGAGCACATTACGGCGTCGGATTAGGAAAGCCACACGTGAGTTAAAGACGGTCACGAAGTTGTCTTCAAAGTTGACATTTGTGACCTCTTTTTATTATAGATGTTTTTCCTCTGTGGCGACTTTGATTTGGCAGAGTGAATCTATCTGACCTTTTATGAAACAGTTCAAGAGTTTTAAAAGGGGGCCAACCTCAAAGCTCACGTGTTGCTTTGAAATCCTTGCTCGGCCGTGTGCTGCACACAACTCAAATGTCTTTTCAGAGAAGTCGTTTTTATATAGAATGGTTTTGGGTTTTTTTTTTAATAGACCTTTTCCCTCTCTGTCTGGCTCTGTAGTTGCTGCAGCGTTCTGCAGTTTGTTTTGCTCCACTGTGGCACACTGTGCACTCTGCGACTCCAACAATGAGACACGTTTAGGTTGCTTCTCTACCAGCAGACGGAATTTCTGCCTCCATGGTTCATTTGTGCGAGATTCTCACACGGTACTCAGACCTTCACATTACACAGTGGAAATGTAACGCGGTTTTCTTTTTCCTGCATGCACCTTTTCCTCTCCCTCTTTTCATATAAATGTAAATGTGTTTTCGGGCATTGGAACAGGTCTGCATGTGTCCTCTGGGAGTCAGACAGCCAGTGGGGAAATCAGGGTTGTTCTTGCCAGCCAATCAACAGGCTCCGGCCTGTAAGCGTCCTCGCACTCTGAACAGGGTCACTGAATCACGGCTGGTGTCACATGTCAAATAACACAGCTAAGAGAGCTGCTCTGAAGACAGCTCAAGCAAGTACAGTTTTCTTGGCTGGCTGGATGACTCAGCAGCAAACAACTTTCTGACGGTTCAAGTTGTCCAAGTCTGCCACTGTTCCTCTTGGGGACTGGAGGGGTGGGCGGGTGGGGGGGACTTCTATATGTACTTTAAGAGTGACTTTTATTAAATATAAAGGGCTAAAAATCAATTTCAGAAATAGTTCTTTAATCTGAAATGATTTCATTTCTATTTCTAATCTAATAGGCGCAGGTGCTGTGCAGGTAAAGGAGCCGCTGTTTGTGCTTTCATCACATCTCATTGATGTTGAATTGCACGAGGAAGCACAGTCATTCTCATTTTCCAGCTTTTGTGACACAACTTTTTCTTTGTGTTTGAGTTGTGAAGTTTGAAATAGAGGAGTGGTGGGAAAGGAGACTGAAAACTTTTCTGTGGCACTTTTTGGAAAGTTACAAAGTGTTAAAAAATAACAAAAAAAAATCCATGTAATAGAAGTAAAAAGAAACCACTATATTAGATATAAACTCAATTTCATTTCATTTATT
Organism: Neolamprologus brichardi; assembly: GCF_056152115.1. Lineage (NCBI taxonomy): Eukaryota > Metazoa > Chordata > Actinopteri > Cichliformes > Cichlidae > Neolamprologus > Neolamprologus brichardi. Next base: position 3,897,152 of record NC_142118.1, on the reverse strand, counting down.
TAGATGGCACCCAATCAACACAACAGTTGCCTCACGGCGGTTTATTTTGTAAAATCAGATGCCTCCATGTGAGCAAGCACTTGGTGACAGCAGGAAGGAAAAACTTCCTTTTGACAGGAAGAAACCTCTGGCAGAACTGCAGTCATCTGCCATGACCAGTTGGGGGTGTGTTTGATGTAAAAGAAGTTGGATAAATATAGGCAATTGTGTAATAAAAAGAAGAAACACAATAAAAGTAAGTATTAGCAAAAGATTGAGAAGAGGATACAGAGTTTATCTGGCTCACATCTCTAGGCAGTAAAGTCCACAGTTTGAGGGTCACAGGGCAGCAGAGGTAAAAAGTCGAGGTGTGGATCTCTAGCAGCGGACGGTCTCGTAGGGAGTCGACAGATTGCAGATATAGGCAGGAGCCGGAGCACTGAAGGCTTTTTGAACACGCAGTAAAACCTTAAAATCAATTCTGAAACTCCAGGGTAACCACTGAAGAGAGGATTTCTGTGAGGCGGTTGCTTCGCTTACTGCGTGTTGAAAATCTTGGCAGCAGCGTTTTGTAACAGCTGCATTATTTAAATGTTTCACGTGCCGATACCAGAGTAAAGTGCATCGCAGAAGTCGAGTGTAGACGAGAGAGAAGCATGTGTGACCTTTTCTAAGTATGCAAGGAAGGAATAACCCGATCTTGGTCAGCTGTCTCGGTTGGCCAAAGCAGCACTAACTTTCCGTCACCTGACCGCTTAAATACAATAACACGGTCATAAATAACACCTAGGTTGTGGAGCTCTTTTTGAAAATTATTAGATGAGGGACTCAGACTAGCGGAGAGATTATTAAGTGCTACAAGTGTTGGGGACTTCAGGGGGCATTTGCAATTACCTCTAATTTGGAGTCGGGAGCGGGAAATTTTTGGACATCCAGTTTTTAATTTAAGCAAAGTAGGACATGATGCATCAACGGCGCCGAGCTTTACTGGGACGTACATGTGGGTGTCTGATTTCTCAGGGTTACCACGTGGAAAGCACGAGTACAGTAAATAAACCGCTGGGGAACTTTATAGAAATAGAGGTCAAGAGATGGGAGGCACCTTAAAGCACGGCGCAGGAGAGCCAGGCCAAGAGATGAGAAATGTCGTGAAATCAGGGGTGAATCACTTATGCAACACAGTTCTTCGGGCCGCTGATTAAATACCGGTCCGCTGAGCCGAGGTCAAAGAGAAGATCGATGGTTATTTACTTCTTTGTTGAACACAATTGCGATGAAGCCGGTAGTAAGAGAAAAGCTGACTATCACGTTCTCTTAGTGTTAATAAACATGACAATAATGACGGATGCCTGGATGATTTTCATAGTGATGAAATCATCCAGCACCTTCTCACTTTGTTCAAGCACCTGACAGGTCTGGTTTTAACCAGTCATTAATCTTCAGCCCTATAATTGCCACAGCAGTAGTTCCACAAACCCCAGCAGCGACTAATATGCACCAAAGCAGAAGATTTAGCCCATTTTTGCTATGACAGAGGAAAACTGGCGTGTTTTTTTTTTCTAGCTCTCTTGATCGCCCTGCTTATCAACTCTAATAAACCTTTTTTTTGTGCATTGCAGGTGGCACAGAGTCAGGTGTGATGGTGGCTGATGTGTGGTGCTACATGTCTCTTTTGGACAACTGGAATCTGGTGTCCCGGATGACCGTGGCTCGCTGTCGGCACAACAGCCTGGTGTACGATGGCAAGCTGTACACGATCGGCGGACTGGGCGTATCGGGGAACCTGGACCACGTGGAGAGGTAAAAGTCACGCAAAGCACCTCTGTCGTGGCTGCCGCGTCAGAGCTTGATCAGCGCGGTCAGTAGGGGGATGCTGAGCAGTACAAATAAATATTCACACTGCACAGCAAAACATGGCAGATGGTGTGGCACGCAGTAGTGCGGTGCAGCATATTGCAAAAGGGGTTGGACAGGTTTCTTAGCATTTTTTAAAAAAGGTGAAAAGGTGCAAAGGAGTGAATCTGGGCTGGGGGATATTAAAATGGTCACAGCCGTGAGTGGTGTCCCGGAGCAGCACTCGTGTTTGTGAGTGGCGCACGAGTGAGACGATTTGCTTTCTGAGATCAGAGCGGCACAATGTGTCTGATTCCATCCACGGCATCGGCACATTAGCGAGACTTTATCCGGAGGTCGTACTTTGTGGCCTGTTCAGCTGGGTCTTCTTTTATGGAAACTCTCCAGCATGAAACCAGAAATAGGCGACGTCGTCAAGGAGTATAATGAATCCCTAGTGGCACGAAACATGTGCAGGCGTTATCCAGATTTAATAGTTTGATTGATCTCATTTTGATTTTTTTTTTTAAAACACTGCTCCCTATTTCTTAGTTTACCCTCTAACCTGGGCTGATGAGCATGTTACAAAGCGGGGAGAAGAGGAGGGTTGCTTCCCTTGCTCGACAGAGCAAGATTAACCAAAGCAATCAAAAGAACATTACTGAGTATATTAGAGCAGGCCGCTGTCGCTCATTACCTAGCAGCTCAATTGATCTCCGAAGCTTCTCGCAATGCACAACAGTCCTCCAAATGAAACAGCCTAATTTGATATTTCCCCATAATGCTGCCATACAGTGTCGTTATGACAGGGGGGAGATGGAATATTTGCCCCGTAATGGAAACGCATTTGATTCCTCCGTCTCTGAGCTGCTTAATTTGAGAGCTGCCGATGCATCTAGGGCATTCGAGGCTCCAAAGAAATCACTGTTTCACAGTGCGATGCGCCCGTGCGCGTTTCTCACTCTCTGCCCTGGTGTGTGTTTTTGTGCAATCATGAGAAGCTTCTGTGAGGCCCACAGCAACTGGACTCAATCATCAGCACCGTGAAACTTTAACCTACTTTGCCTCTCTCCAAGAACGACCAGAGGCCTCCTCTGCTTGTTGTTAGCGCTCCACCGTTGCGCTGTAGCAGACTGTGCAAGCTACGGAGAAATAACACACAAACACAAAACCAAACAGAACAGCTGACATTTGAATAGTTAATATGGAAATGCACTGTTTGCGCGCCGAGGCGAGGCATTTGTAGCACGAGGTCAAGGTTGTTTTCTCTGGCCATGTCATATAAACGCCAGCAGGTCTCTGAAGCAATTGTCAAGGCAATCAACGGGCTTGTTTCTAAGCAACCCGGGTTTTAATTTTGTCTCCTTTTAAGACTGTTATGTGGAACGAGTAACAAAGTCACAAGGTCCAAGGGTTCACTATGCTAGGGCCAGGATTCCTATGCTTATGTTTATGTGTTTAAAAAGGGTCAACATAAAGAACTACGTGTGGTAGCATGTCGAGGGAGTATCAAAGACAGACTTGCCGGTGGTCGTCCCAGTAACCCTTGACCATGACAGCATTTTTTTGTTGTTTTTTTCGTCTTTTGTTGTGTGTTTGTCTTATAACAAAAATGATCTTGAGCTACACAAAGCGCTCTTGCACACTTTTCATTCATTCACATACAGCGGGGTATACACTGTAAACAGGAAGCAGCTGGGTGCTTCGGGGAAAGACATGTTTTGACTGATAAGACCTGGCCAGGTAGCAAACAGGGTATCTGTTATCGTTGCCATAAGTCTCCTTTTCTGTCCTGTCTGCGCTTCCACACTGCAAGCAGAGTTTCCAAAAACAGAGTTTTAGAATAAATTTAGAAGCTTTCCAAAAGAAGAAAAGGAAGACGATGTTTTCAGTGACCTGAAACTTCATTTGCATTTAGACAAAGGGCCAGAATGCATTAAAAGAGCTATTTTTAAAAGATACTTGCTTACAGTACTCGTAGAAAGTCTTAAACTGCCCCTTATTTCTTTACATTTTGCTTCCAGGAAGCCAGACTTTGTGGTCTTAAGCAACAGTACTCCAGGCTTTCTGACAGTCTTACTTTAATTTGTTTGTGTTTTAAATTAAAAAACAAATAATTAATAAATGGGAAAAGCATGTGTTACATATCAGAGTTCTTCCAGTCCATTATTCCTGCCAAAGTAAGGGGAAATATAACAATTACAGAATAATAAGTTAAAAAGAGTGCAGATCCTCAGGAGCTAATCACAGTCTCCAGCTTTTTGAGTGTGTTTCTTATATTCCTCGTTGTGGATGTAGAGGATGGCCGCCTTCCAGCTTCTGTTTTCTTCTTTTTCGCTGCAGTATCTCCTCTGTGCCATCACACCTCAATCACCAGCCTTGTAGTTAGCTTTAGGTGTCTATGACCTCGTTGCCAGTTCATCAGTTGCCCTTTCTTCGAACACTTTTGTGGGTACACCTCACATGACCTGCCATTTTGAAGATGCTGTCACCCTGTCATCTAGCCATCTCTGGCCCTTGTTAAAGTACATTTTGTCCATTTTGTCAGCTTCAAGAACTGACTGTTCACTTCATGGCTGACACTGTGTATTCCACCCATTTATATTTAGTTATTTACTGGTGGATGGTTTATGCTGCAGTGCGTCTGTATATCTCTTATATTTTTAAAGTTTCAGCAGGGATTTTGTTTTGTTTTGTTTTAAACTATCTTAATGATTTCCAATCAAAATGTGCTATTTCTATAGTCGCTTAATTTTCTGATTAGGCGTGTTGACTTTTGGCAAATGTCTTTGTCGTCAGTGTTGTTGATTAAAAGGTTGATTACTGGCAGGTATTTGCAGTGTGAGCTGCATCTACATTTCTGAAGACGTCAAGCTATATTCACTGCAAAACAATTACTGAAGAACAATAGAGGTAATATAAAGATTATAAGTAAAATAAATAAATAAATAAAATAATAATAATATTAACGATAATATTAATATTAATAATAGTTAATATGTCCTTGTAGATATCCAATTAACCCTTTAAAGCCGGTTTGCATAACTATTTTTAAATCCTGGTAGCACAGCAACCACGTAAGCTAGCGCAATAATTTGTTTTGCATATGAAACCGGAGGAGTTGTACTTACATCTTATGCCATCAGCTTGTCCTTGGTCACAGTTGCCTTCCACATATAGATTTGCAAAAACTGCATAAAAAGCACTGCGCGAACTATCGCATGTCCGCCATGACCTGCTTGAAACTGGAAGTGACGTCAATTGGCGGAAATGTAGCTTTTTACCATCAGGGCCTCATGAGCCTATACTGGTATTTTTAAAAGTTATGCTTGGCTTTATGACTTTCCGTGTTGTTTCTGGGATGCTTAGGACTCATATTGCACTGCTGGAAATAGTTTATTTTGATGCATATGCTGTTTTTTTGCAAATTTGCATTATAATATTTATTTTTGTTTTTCCTGCAGTGTATAAAAATTGGTGTATTTCAAAAATAAAACTATGAAGACACTTAAAATAAATTTCCTGTGGTTGGAAACTATTTTGTGCAACTTTTTTGTATTTACAGTTTTGAGGGATAAGCTTCTTAAATTTCTCTAACTATATATGTTAAAAAAACAAAAACGATTTTCAATTTTTTGGTAGTTTATTGCACGTTTTTGCAATTTATTTAATTACTATGCACTTAATGCATGCATATTATTAAAATCTAGGCTATAATGGTTGTATTGATGTATATCAACTTGAAATGCTCCCAAAAATGGCTCCACAGCATGTAAAAATATAATATAAGCTCTGGCGGACTTGGTTCTATGGTAGGTCTTAAAGGGTTAAAAGAGTGAGTGGTGATACAGCTAACTCGTCCATAAGCATGAGTGTTCATATTTAAGCCACATTATAAACACCTTTCAGCAATTTTCCTGTCACTTAGAGAAAACCGTGCTTTAAATAGTCTGAGCTGTAAGACCTGTTCAGGAACCACATATCACTTCTGAGTATAATTTGTCTTTAGTGGAAAGTGAAGTAATGAAGGAATAATGTGATAACAAAGACATTTTAATTAGTCGCTTTGTCATGCACTACTACAACTACATCACTGAGTCTTACTGTCAGCTGATTAATTTCACTTATTAACAACAACTTCACAAAAACCCCTGTATCCCGCCTGAAGCTAGACCTCACGGCTGTGCTGCAGAACTTAAAAAGCAACATGATTTACAGTCATGTGAAAAGCAGTTTTCACAGGATCGGCGCAGTCCTGTGAAAAACTAACTACACTCATTTCAGTAGCTTCTAGAACCGCCTTTATCGGCAATAACTTGAAGTACTCGTTTTCTGTATGAGTCTCTCACATTGTTGCGAAGGAACTTTGGCCTCCTCTTTGTTACAATGTTGCTTTGTTCATCGAGAGCACAGTCCTCCAAACTATTCAAATCGAGTTAAGTTCTGCACTTTGACTTGACCGTTATAAAACGTTGATTCTTCTCTTTCTCAGCCATTCTGCTGTAAATTTACTGCTGTGCTCGGGGTCATTGTCCTGCTGCATGACTCAGTTTCAGACAAAATTTAGCTCTCGGACAGATGGCCTCACGTTAGTGTCTAGATTACTTTGGTATGCAAAGAGGTGCATGGCTGATTGGAAGGTGCCCAGGTTGCAAAACAAACCCAAACATCATCCTTGCATCACCACGCTTGACAGTTGGTATAAGGTTTTTGGTCTCATCTGTCCAAAGAACAGTCCAAACACTGTTGCAGAAGTCTTGAGGTTTGCTCACGTACACATTTGCAAACCTAAGCTGTGCTGTCACGTTCTTTTTAGAGAGAAGAGGCTTTCTCTTGTCAACCCTTCCAAATAAGCCTAGTTTTTTTGGTCTTTTTCAAATTGTACTGTCATGATTTGTAAGATTTAACATGCTGAGGTCTCTGACTCTGAGACGGAACTTTTGTTCTGCTGTGTTGTTACACCTCAGCCGTAAAAGGGTAATGGGGTATTTTCATCACCTTGCTAGGCCGGCGACGTGGACACCCAAAACCTCAGACGAGTTTGAATCTCAGTGACCTCGACCTCAAGCTTAGATATAACACCTGAATGCTCAAGACCAACAAACGTCCAACACTTCTGCTTTTACAGAGGTGCTCAACATCTGCCTTCTGCTTACCCTCATAAAAGGAAACAGTAAAGATGTTTTCCCGTGACTATATCCTCTAATTCTGAAATAAGAAGTAAGCACACAGGAGAAAATTGAATCCCTTAGCATTAAATACACTGTAATCCATTTCATTAGCGTTTTGCTGCAACAGGATTACAACTTCTGTTTTAACCAGTAGCTCATAGTATTAGCATTATTAATAATATTAGCAAAAACTAGGTTTACAATAAGACTTCTGATGTACAACTGCTACACAGTCCTGTAGCTCTTATCATCAGGCTGTAATTGCCACTTGTGGCGATTCTTTAACAAAAGTTCTGATGCGTCCTTCTCGCTTGAATTTCATTAGAGTCGCAAAACGCAGGCTTTGAGTTGGTTATCACGAGTCGACGAGGCTCGAGAAGCCACGCGGTAACAGACAGCCCGCTAAATGTGTTTTTCAAAGTTCTTAATACTTTCTTAAAATGCTTAAACAATGTGAAAGAAACTGTGTGGGGGCAAGTTTTGGAGCTTAATACTGCAGCTTTGTTTTGCAGAGGAAGGATGAGCAATTTCAAAGATTAAGGAGGATTTGTGAACAACAGGCAGCTGGTCTGTCAAATCAACTGAAAAGACAGATGCTATAAGTCATACACAGTCTCAACAGCTTGGTGAGGAGCTTGACAGATTAACAACAGCAGTTTCATAAGACTCATAAACAGGATTCTAATTCTTCAAATTGCTTTTTTAAAAGAAACAAGGTGCAGGCCAGAGGCACCATTAGAAAGATTAATTCCTCTGAAAATTGAAGTTGACATAAAAAAAATTATTTCCACTGTAAAAGCAGTAAAACTGGGCTTTTTAAAGCTTTTGAACTTAAATGAAGACGTCCGCAGTTCAAATCAGCCGCGTCTTTGTTTTGTTTATCACTTACACTACTCTAATATCTCGCGTGCTACATCGTGGTTGGAGGGGGCGCTTAAAATGTGATATTTTAATAGAGTGTACATATGAATTATTGCATTTGTCTCACAGGCCAGGAAATGATACAGCTGAAGATTATTCAGATCATTTCCAGGCCATTTCTGAAAGCATTTGTTCCTCTCTGCTTTGATAAATGAGCTCCATTAACTGCTGATCCTTGATTTTTGCAGCTAACCACTAGATTTGGCAGGTGTGGCCCTGCTGTGAGTCGCAGTTGGCTCTACTGCAGCTCAGTAACTGTGGGGCCAAAACTCCAAAGATAGTAGAGACTTCAACGGGGAGGCAGCCAGTCCGCAGCAGGACTAAATCCTGGCTGCTGGAGATAAGGTGGCTGTTACTCAAACACTTTTTTTTTTCTTGCCTCTGCAAGGAAGAAGAACTGCACACATCTGAAGTACACTTGTAATATGGAGAGTTAATAACATTCAGAAATCATTAGTCAGTGTATGTGAATAGCTGCCTTGTTTAATATGCAGATGGCTGGTGGGGATTGTATGTGAAGGCTGCAGGATGGCACGAAACGATGCGACAGCGAGAGCTGATTTGCTCCTCTCGTAGACTGATTGATGCAGAGATTGTTTACACACGCAGCCAGTCTTTTTTCATTATGCATGAGTCTGCGTTTCTGCCTGCGCTTGTGTGTTCCTTGAGTATATGTACATATGTATGCACACATTTGTTGTCTGCATATGATGTCTCATCCAGCAACAGCCAAGGTCTCTCACCTTCCAGCTCAGGCTCCGAACACTCTGACACATCATTTGCAGTCCGTCCTCTTTCCCTGCACTCCCCATCTCCCCATCCATCTCACTGAGGGTTTCACGCTCCTAACCGTGAAATTCACCCACATTCACAATTATGTCTTCAATCAGAGCCATCTCAAAGCTAGTAGGATAAAGCCTTTCCTTGGGAACGGCAGGAGGTCCAAATCAACACTCAGAGGACTGAGCTGGCTTATTCCTTTCTCTGCTATCTGTGCTAATGACTGACAGACTTTTGGAGGTGGGAGCAGTTGAGTTCGGGAGGCTTTTAACTTGCAATCAGGTATCCCGGGCCCGCATGCTCCTTAGCATGTTGATCCTTTGGCAAACCAAAATGATTGCAGACATTGAATAATTCATGGCTGTCTAATAATGTGTCAATCACGGATGGTTTTGTTTTATTTATCACGCACTATGAACAGGTTTGTGCGTCCTCCAAGCTCTATTGCAAGTTAATATTGCATGAAGACTGCCAGCAACATGACGCTGAGTACAGCAACTAGCTTTTCTCATCAGGGATGTTGTGCTGTTTGGCTAAACAAGTCTGGGGGAGAGAGGAGGCTTTTTTAATAGCTTTTCAAAATAAAACGACCTTTTAAATTGTGCATGCGCCTGTAAAATCTGCAGTGAAAGAGCTCCATTGTTCGTCTCTTGTTTTTCAGGTTCATTAACATTTGTTGTGCTGTAAAAGAAACATCGCCGCACTTCACCTACGAGTGTGTGTGTGTGTGTGTGAGAGAGAGAGATTATTCAGATGTCAGTCACTGAGCGCCGAAGGTCAGGACTGCGTTTTCTCCCATCCCCGTGAAGGGTGCCGAGCTCCTCTAGTGCAGTCAACCTTGGTTTGACTCAACCACTGTCTTTTTCCTACCCTTGATAAAAATCCTCCTCCTTCTATTTTAAGTTTGGCTTTTTCCATTAAGTGCCGCTATTCTTTCGACCAGCATAATGGGGCATTTCAAGAATGTTGGCTTAGTCTGGCACAGGAGGCAAATTGTAACGCCTCGACAACCTTACAGAGGAGTGCTGAATAGCTCTTGGGAAATTTCATCAACTCGAGCATGACCAAGAACATACAGTGAGATGGAGACCCCAGCGGGAGGTTTTATCATACCTCACGCTGAACACAGTTTAAGTCTTCTGTGAACTGACAAGTCCCTTAAATACTTGATGTCCCCGGGAAAAAGGTCCTCTCTTCTGCATCCTGCTCTGCAGAAGGAGGCTTCGGCTGCTGTTTGAGTCACAGTCCGGCAGGCTTTCTCCCACATAACAAAAACGTCTTCATTTGTTTTTGCAAGGCTCCAATCTGTTCACATTTTCTCATACATCCTGCCACCTACATTTTAGCTCTTACTCTCAGGATGCAGATGCACCGCGAGCACGCTCAGTCCATGTAAATACTGACAGGCTGGATTCGGGTACAGTGACTTGGGAGATGGAGGTCCTCCTTTGTCCGTTTTAGCTTCCTGCCCAACAGCACTCTCTTTTGGAGATTTTGGGGAAATCACCAGCAGGGTAATGATGCTAATAACAACAGAGCGTCCTGCAGCTCCGCAGCCCCAGGCATTCAGGACCCTGCGGTGAAGCAGGCAGGAAAGAGGGGAGGAGAGAGACAGAAGAGAAGCGAGTCGAAAAGAGTTTAGCAGTGCAGCGCCAACAGGAGAAGATGAGAGGGAGTGTAGACGCAGCAGCCCCAGGTGGGCCTATGAGCGCTGCACCATCAGTCACAGTGGAACCAATGGGCTTGTGTGAAGAAACCCTCAGTCTGCTCTCCCGGACCCTCCAGCCTCTGCACTGAAATAATGAAGTGACGGGCTGCTGCGTCTCCTATACGTCCGCATGCGTGTTGCTGTGTGGCTCTGTTTCTGCATACTGGGTCAGACGGCGCCTGGGGCTAGTTTTGGAGGGGGTGGGCCGACGGTGTGGGTTGAGGGGGTGCAACCACGCGGCGTGCCACTGTGGTCGAAGGGGAGACAACGGGCTCCCAGAGACCCCTTGCTGAGGCAGTTTCTCCCCCGCAGAGCAAATCCCCGCTCCTCGGGATTAACCAACTTCACAGCGCATTGCTCCTACTGCACATTGGATCGAACTCCAGCTTCACACCTCCATTCACGCTCAAACACAAGCCCTCGTGGCCCCTCTGTGGTACCCGTGACCCCTTCCCAAAGGGTCGATGTGGATTTTCTTCTTCTCATGACTCTCCCTGTTCCCATGCAAGCAGTAGCTCATCTACAACAGACACTGTTTACTTGAAGAGTTCAGTGTGTTTTTGCTCAGATTTAATTCCAGAACAGCAGGAAAATCTATTTGCATACAGCTTAGCTTTCTGAAGTGAAATTAGGCTTGTTGCTTTTGTTTTTTGCCTTTAAGTAAATTAATCACTTTGTTAGGTGATAATTCAGCTTCTCAAATGTGGAAGTTATACCTGCATGTATGCAGTTTTTGTACACAAACAGACCTTTGGCAATGTTTTTTCAGATGTTTACAGAAAGGTTCATTTTCCTATTTGCAGTGTTCTGCGTGTACACAGTCATTTTCCAGCTCTGTGGAAGTACTTTGCTGTATTTTTCATGCTCTGGGAAAAAAAATAGCAAGGGAGACCAAATCAGGCAGATCATCACATCTCTCTCATATTTCTCCCTCCCCGTGCCTCCTCCTCTCCCTCCTTACGGTTTCTACTTTTAACTGCAATCTCCAGCCTCTTCTGCACCTTGTGTCCCATTGCTCTCTCTGTCTCTTTACAGTGCTGATTAGGTGGGCAGGAAGATGATGGGTGTATTTGGGGCCTTCGAGGCCGGCGATGTCGTATCTGTCTGACATGCTCGAGCAAAGACAGTGTCTCCTCTTCATTGTCTTCTAATAGGGCACCGGGGTCTCTGAGACAGGGAGGTAGATGGCGCATTGCGTGTGCGTACGTGCGTGCACATGCGTGTGTGTGCATGACAGTTACAGAGAAACATTGGTGAATGATGGCAGGTGTGCCCGAGGATGGTATTAGGGAAAGGCATGAGGAATACTGCAGGTAATGAGTAGTACGAGCTGTATGTGCTTCTGCCTCACTGATAAACGATGCTCTGGCACTTTGGACAATTTCAGCCTTTACCAACAGCCGAGCCATTTTTCTCTCACCTTTTTTGCTCCTGTGCTTTTTTCCCCTCCTCTCTCACTTCTTTTTTTTTCCTCTTTCGCTCACTTCCTCCCATCTTTCACTCCTAAAGACACCCAGACACACATTAATAAAACGTATTTTCCGTTTGAGCGCTTGCTGCATAATTCCTACCTAGTTAGACAGGTTGCAGCAGAATGTTTGCTGGCTAATTATCAGTGGTTAGGCTGTGACAGATGCCGCCATGATGGTTGGCAGCCAGTTCAGCGTCCCCGCTCAGGAGGAAGCAACAGCTGACCTTTAGAAAGCATAGGCTGGCAAGGCAAACCTTTGCAATATCCAGGCAGCGTGCCTCCCCAGGACACAGGGAGGGATCGACAGTGGAGGTGGAAGGGTTAGTTGTTATATATAGATTTGTCCTGAGTGTATTTGTGTGTGCATGTGTGTGTACGGTCAAGGTGAGGGGTTTTCACATAAACAATGATAGGCACAAGCACAGTGCTATTTTCAGCTTTTGTCCAGGTCTCTCCAGCGAACGTGTGTGCAGCATATACAGCGTGCTCAGTGTGAACGCCTTCATCTATTGTTGAAGTAAGATGCAGACAGGAAGTTCAACTTAGGTTGATGAATACGGGTCCTTTGTGAAGCTCCTTTTTGACACAAGTATTTTGGCTTTTGCACTTCTTGTGTTTTGAAAGTGAGCATCGTGAGCAAGGTGTGGATATGAATCAGCTGCAACCTTCAGTGCTGGAAAATGACACCAACAGGGTCATTTATCTGTTTTTAGTGGCTCGTTCCAAATGTGAGTCAGTGCCATTGAGAACCATGTTGATAAAGCCAACTTTACTGCATTAAAAAGCATGTTTGCACCACGAGTCATGTGATTAATGTAGCTTTTTTCATGCATAACAACTCTACAGCGGGTAAATTATTTATAACCCAACCATCTGGACAGTAGAGTAGGGACAGGACCTCTTTGATTGACAGGGGTGTTGGAGCCAGTCAGTGTCTTCTAGGCCTCATCGCTGCTAATTGGAGTCATTTGACTGGACGACTCATCCGTGTTTGTGCTGCTGTTGCCTTTGGAGCAGTTTTAATGGAATTAACTGACTAATAATGTGGCTGAAGTTTAGTTTTGGTGACTGGTGTTTTATTAGTAATCTATTAGTGTGTTGATCAGCACTGTAGTTAGCAGTATGTGTCTGTGCATTGCACCCATACAGGCCATGGATGCTTGTCAAACCTTCTAGCATCTCTTCATCAAACCATTTAAATGTCTGGCTCTAAAAATCCATCCAGTAAAAAGTAGTGGGTGACAGCTACTCTGTCTTTTTCTGTTTATGGTCAGGACACTGCCCGCTCAAACTATAGCGATTTGTTGATCGCTGGCTCAATTTACAGTTAGGCCCTGAAGTTTAAACTGACTTTTTTCCCCCTTTTCTTTCCTTTGTTCACCAACACAGAAATCAATATGTGATTAAAGGTCAGACTTCCAGCTTTAAGGGGTTTAAAAATAAGAACTGCTTTCACTGTTGAGGAATTACAGCCGTTTTTATACATAGTGTCCCATTTTTAGAGGCTCGGGTGACACCAGGTGAGTGACTTTACATTGAAGAACATCCCATTTCTTTGCCTTGGGGAACTCTCGGGTTGCTTTTTCAGTAAGCTTTGGACCCTCATCTACTTGCGCTGTGAAGTCAGTCCAGTCAGTTTTGCATTTGGCTGAATTTGAATCTGAACGTGCACACTTCACAATTTCTCCTGCTGCTTCTGTCAGCAGTCATGTTATCAGTAAACACTAGTGGCCTGATTCCACTGATAGCCATACTCCACCATGTTTGACAGATAATATGGTATGCTTCAGACCATGAGCTGTTTCTTCCCCATTAGAGGTGGCGATACAGCTCCCTACAGCCAGTATTTCAAGTAAATTTGCGATGATGATAGTTCTGACAATAGGAAAAAACATTTTATCTGTGATTGCAGCTTGCAGGCAGCATCATTTATTTATTAGCGCAAACAAAATGAATGACATTTTCCTTCTTCTTCTTTTCCACTGAGCAAGTTTGTTGTTTCCACCTGTAGCAGGAACAGTTTTCTTGCATATTTTTTGCAAAGCCTTGTGTTTTGTTCAAGGTTATTTAAGTAGCTCTCTTTATTTTCCCCGTGACGCACAGCTGCTGTCAACAGCCTCGTCTCATTGTAGTTGTGTGCACCAGGCAGTGTAAACACATGATGACGCTACATCGATTATCTAATATGACACATTCATATCATGTAAAAATGCATCATTTATGTACAGACACTATGATATGGCATGCTGCTATTCTCCATACTCTAATTTCTGTCAAAGTTAATCTGAATTCCTAATCCGATACTTTTGTTAAACCTCTTGAATCAAAGATGAAAGTCGCGCTTTCAATCACATTATGACTGATTTTAATAAAAAATGCCCTGTATTGATGCACAAAGGAAAAAGTGCAAACACAAAAACCCTGTCATTGTCACAAAACTAACTGTACGCTGCACAAAATCAAAGTTTAGAAAACGAATGAAATAAAATAATTGGAAAAACATTTAATGATATTCTAAACCAAATGAGTATAGGCTCCTGAGATCTGACCACCTGCTACATGGCTAATCATCTCCCCCCTTATAATACACGACATATTCACTGTCTTTCTTTAAACAACTCAACATTGTTAGCTGATTTTAATAAAAGAGACTAGCAGGAGCACTACAGGTGTCCCTCAAACCACCAGTGCTTCTGGATGAGAACAACAATAAAAAAAAAAGAAAATAGAATTACAGCTAAAGCATGGCATAAAAATCCAGGTCCTAGCACTCAAGGTTGTTTTCAACATGTAATAAAAAGCCATAATTTCACTGAGTTAGAGACAAAAAAAATATACCAACACGCATTTGTGCCTTTTTCAGAGTGTAGAGGCATAAAGATACCGGCAATGGCAATCATAATTTCACTCACCACGGGTGCACAATTCAAGTGCATGCATCATTTTCTTTCTAGCCTCCAGGGGCAGTGATGAGTATGCAGCGTTTCTCTTTTTAAGCTAAGAGCATCTCACTGAGAGCACACATACTAAGGCTATAAACACTTTTCTTACTGAGGATGGTGTTGACAGAAGAAGATAAAACCCACAGTGCTCTCCTATAGACATATAAATACAACACACTGCAGTCATAAAAATACCAACATACGCCGTAGTAATCTCAGTTTGGAGAAATACCCCTTCGTAAGTCAGTGTTAGTCAGTGAAAGGGACGGACAGGATGAGGATTCACCTGTGTGGTAAATGGATGGGTTCTTATGTAGCACTTTTCTGCTGGAGCACTTACGCAGTACGTCTCATTCACACAAGCATATTTTTTCTGTCTTCTATCACAGTGCTTTCTATGTAGCACTCCAGTGAAAACACAGCCAGCCCATATTATTATAGCACCTGTATTTTATCAAATACTAAACAGTAGATGAAAAAAGAGGCACAGACGGCATACAAATAATAGCTGTAGGCTCTGGATATAAAAAGTAAAGAACACTCAACGCGCTTTGGTGGGTTTTTTGGGGGGATTATTTTAATTTACCATACCATACCACCTTTATTTATAAAGCACTTTAACATAAAACCAGAGTTCACAAAGTGCTGTACATGCTAATAGCATAAGTAAAGAAAAATTAAAATGAGATAAGATAAGATAAAATAAATAACTAAAAAACTAAAATAAATTGAAACATGTTAAAACAAATTGAGTCAACCCCTCTAATCAATGCCAAAGGCTTCAGCAAATAAATATGTTTTAAGAAGACTTTTAAATTCAGAAAGAGAAGAGGCCTGCCTAACATGCAAGGGTAGATCATTCCACAACTTTGGAGCAACTACAGCAAAAGCACGATCACCTTTAAATTTATACTTAGTTTTCGGTACCTTAAGGAGCTGCTGATTGGCGGACCTAAGGGAACGGGCAGGTGTTATATGGTTGTAGTAGCTCCGAGAGGTAGGGGGGGGCAGGCCATTAAGAGATTTAAAAGCAAATAAGAGAATTTTAAAAACAATCCTAAAATGTACAGGTAGCCAGTGGAGTGAAATTAAAATTGGGGTAATGTGCTCAGACTTTTTTGTTCCAGTTAAAAGACGTGCTGCAGCATTTTGCACAACCTGCAGGCGCCTAATGGATGCATCACTAACCCCAAAATAAAGTGCGTTACAATAATCCAGCCTAGAAGTAACAAAGGCATGGATTACTGTCTCAAAATGCTGTTTCGATAAGATAGGCTTTATTTTGGCTAATTTCCTCAAATGAAAAAAGCTAGATTTCACTAGTCCACTTAAATTTACCCTTTTTAAAACTTTCAAATCTCTTAGATTCAGTAATAATAGTAATTAATCTGCGGCGACTTTTTCTCCAGCAATTTGGATGTTAATTTTAATACTAGCACCACTACTCGCCACCCTGCACCAGCACAGCGCTGCCCTACTTGGCTGCTATCAACACGGGGGCTTACGTCGGTAATGAAGTGGGGTGTCAGTCTTCCATCTTCCGTCGAGTTTTGAAGAGTGCGGAGCAGTAATTGGTGTACGACCTACAGCACCGGCAGCACTCATGTCCCCCGTCCTACGTGACATTCCCATCCAATTAAATCTGCGTCTGCACACACATACAGACACTGAAAGTGCACACCCTCTCTATTATCGTCGCTCCCTAACTTCTCTTCCTGGTGGCCTTTCAAGGTGCCTTTTTCCATTCACGGGAGTGTCGTGCGGCATATCTGTAGGTTATCTACATACACAATGCGTATGTGTGTACGCGTATCTTGCCAAGTTGTGCGTCGAAGCATTGAGGAAACAGACTTGTGTTCCAAATGAGTTCATTTTCAGGGATTATGGTTAAATCTGTGTGGCTAGTGGATGGATTGCTCTGTCTCACAAGGATTAGCTGAAGGTGACACTGAGGTGGTAGGTCTGCGTCCATCTGTGTTTGTATGTACTCCCATAGTCTGCTCTGTGTGTGTGTGTGTGTGTGTGATTGTGTGAGTGAGTGCAGTTATGCATGGTGTGTACAAGTATGTCTGTGTTATTAGCCTAAAATGTTCTGTAATCCATCAGAGTTAATGAGTTGTGTGTGTGTGTGAGTGTGTGCTCTCCTACAGTGATGGCAGTGTGTGTTGTGTACGTGGTGTCTTTTGAATGACCTTGACTTCAGTCTGTCAAATGAGCACACTTCCAGGCCGTCCATACGGGAGCAAGACTCCATCAGATCCCCAG
This sequence comes from Neolamprologus brichardi, assembly GCF_056152115.1. Lineage (NCBI taxonomy): Eukaryota > Metazoa > Chordata > Actinopteri > Cichliformes > Cichlidae > Neolamprologus > Neolamprologus brichardi. The sequence goes on along the minus strand of NC_142118.1, from coordinate 3,880,082 downwards.
ATGTCGTAATACACAATCTGTCAGATGTGTGTACGATGAGTAAATAACAAGCAAAACACTGCTGCCCTTGAAGTAAACGAGGAAGATCTGGCAGTCCATGAATGAGCTAGCGTGCCGGAGGTTAAATCAGTGGTTCTTAACCTGAGGGTCAAGAGCCAGTTAGGTTTAAGGCAGGTCACATGGATGACTAAAGGGATCACATAGGGACACAAATTTCCATTAATTATTTCTCTCTCATGCTTAAATTGTGGTCTTTTTTTATAGCCGTCCTCAAGTAGCTACAACAGAAACTGCAGTTTTAGATACTTCCACATATTATTCTGGAGGTTGCTGCTTATTACGAACCAAAAATGTCCAGTTAGCTTTAAACAGTAAGCTGTCATTTCTATGCTATATTGTAATAGCTATACTGATTTTCCTCAATGTGGTCACTGGCATTTACCAGAAATAAAAGGTAATAAAGACTATAACTAACAATGAACCTAATAAAATCTAAAACAGTTTCAAACATAAAAAGCTAAACTGAAACTAGCAATCCCACTCTGGAAGCTAATCTAAGCTACACTGAATTAAAAATAAAAAATAAAAAAAAGCAAACCAATAAGAAAATACAAACTTACAATAACACTGGTAGCACTGGTATAATAAGATCATCCAGTCATCGGCCTCCAATTTGGCTGCCTGTGATCTGTAACCTAGCATAATCGCGCTTTTAGTCATAGCTGCTAGCTGCTACGCTAATAATGACTTAATCGGGTAATTGCTAACAGTTAAACAGCTAACATTAACGTGTGTGCTGCGAGGTAATACTTATGATTAGTGTTTAATACTTTGATGATATTTTTTGAAATTCCTCATAAAGTGCCGTTCGGTGTTGTGAACATCAACTATTTCAGCTGTTAGCGCTGCAGCGGCGCTGTGTGAAGATGTTTGTCATCTGGAGGAGCCAAAGACAGCACCGTGGCAAACGAGTATCTGATCCGACATTCATTTTTATTACTGAATAGTATCAGTTCTTTTTTGACAACCCTACATTGAGGCTAATTTTTCCTCACACTAACTCCCCGCTGCCGCTAACTGTTAAGTGCAGTCAGGCTAAACTACCATTAGCTTCGCAATCAGGGACTCATTCAGAAAATAATGAAGAAAATGGTCCTCAAAATTATGTTTTATAATGTAACCTCAAAAGATGTTAGATTAGATTTTGCAAAAATTACACATTACAAAACTTAATGCAGTTCATGTTAGACTGAATGACAAAAGCATTAGCGTAATTGCAGGATAGTTCTCACACATTATGAACTACTTGAATACCAACATGAAATGTAAACTGTACATTATTGCATGCATTGAAACATGAATTAATTTTTTAAAAATATAATTAAATAGATTGGATATTGGCTGTAAACATATTGCCACTGAAATTTTTGGGCATTTAGTTTGTGATGCTTCAGGATTTTCCTCCTACGGGTTTTAGGTGAGTTTATTTCCACTTACAGATGTTTCCCATAATATGTTGATACATTAATTAAGTTTTTACAGGTTTACAGGTTAACTATTCATTACTATCCTGCCTTAACAGACGACTATTTGTGTTTATTGTCTGCTTGAAGCTTTGGTGGGTCTTCCTATCGAGTTCTCATAACCAGACATTTATATGTGTGAAGGGTGCTGAGCTCTCTAAGGTAGGACTCGGCGGATTTCACCATCAGACATTGATTAGCAACCTGGGGAGAGAGCACACAGATACAAACAGCTGTCACATGCAGAGAAAATCAACACGGGAAATAGAGGTGCATACAAACGAGTTCAAATTAGTTGTCACAATGCTGCTGTTTTTGTTTTCATGTCTGACAATTTGTGTAGAGTAGTGTTTTTGTGAACTAGAGCTAGCAAAAGATGGGGTTTGTCTGTGTTATTCTTGGCACATTGAAGGGTACATGTTTATTTTAAGAAAACTGAATAATTGTATTAATGTTAAATTAGACTTATGCATCTATTTAGTATTTCTCAATGATTACTGTTGACTGCATCTTTATCTAAAAGTCATTTGTCCCTTATTAGCCACATAATGCATCAGTAATGAATTTTATTTTCAGGATTAAGTGTCTTCGTGCTTCAGGAGGCAATTCCAGTGCAGCTGCAGTCGAGTACAAGACCTTAAAATACCCACAGCGAACATGTGGCCAAGACAGCCTCTTTGGGTTAATTGATGCTATATTTCTACATGTGTCCTGGTGCAAGGAAAATGTAAGCAAAGAGTGCAAGTCAGACAAGAAGATTGTGATTTGGAGAAATGGATGTTTGAGTGCTGGTGGCCAACAGAAAGCAGGGTGATATTGGAGGTGTGGGCGCAGGCCTTACAGTTTCTGTGATGTGCTCTGACACACAGATGGCAGCTGACACAACACAGATAGACTCTCATTCTGTGCTCTCACACCCACTCTCACTCCTCTTCTCCAAAATGGATGTTTTCTCTCTGTTCACGGTTCCATGCGTCAGTCGTCTGACTTGATAGACAGACACACAGACAGATTAATCTGAAAAATATTACTACCTTTCCCTACTTGATTCCTCTCCTCTTTTTTTAACCCCTTTTCCATTGCATTTCCTCTCTATTGCTATTTAAATTTGGATGAGGCTGTAGCACATATGCAAAGAAGCTGGAAGTCACAGTTGAATGATCTCAAATGAACATCCACAGTCACAAACAGCAGCTTCCTCTGTTAACAACAGCCCACATGCACACCTGGTCTTTACCTGGACTCTTAAGGGTAATTTATGTTGTGCTCTTGAGATTTTCACCACCTGGCTGCTAATAAACAGTCTTGGCAAATGTGAAAAATGTTAATGAGAAAATGATGCCTATGTCTCTGTGTAAATTATTCTGAAAGCCCTTCAGGCTGGAGCAGCCCTGTATTCTTCGAGCCAAATCACTAGCTCTTGGTTCATAACTTCTGACAGGAAACAGAGGGCTATGAGAGACTGACACTCTCTCACACACCTGTTCTTCTTCTTCTCTTCTTGTGCCCGTTCCAGTGGCAATACAGGAATCAAACAGCTGCTTCATATGTCGCTGCATGCAAATATATCTCTGTTGATTTATTTGAATGAAAAGCTAAAGTCGCCATGCTTTAAGGCTCGAGTTTTTGCAGGTGAACCTCCCACCTGCTAAACGGGGTATAGGTAAAAGGAGTGCTATATGTGCTACAACTTGTATGGATGTGGGTTGGGTAGCTGAACATATCGCACTTTCTTAAGTTTTATCCAGTGAATTAACAGAAAGCAATCTAAAATATCAACCATACCAGTACTTGTTTCTGTCACTGCTATAGAAATTAAAATACAGTCATCGTAAAAAGAAAGTACACATTACAAAAAAATGATCTACTGTATTTTTCGGACCATAAGGAGCATTAAGCGAAACAAAACAGTCAGATAAGTCAAACTTTACTCAACTCATTCTTCTTGATTCCTCCATTTCCGTACTTAATTAATTAATGCTAAATTCTCTCGCAGCTGCTCTATTAATGACTAACCTCGTATTGTGGATGGATTATCTCAGTTGTTCTCCTGACTGAAGTTTGGTCCGTTTACAGCATCCTGCTATGCGATTGCATTTGTCCCTAACCATCAGGAACCCTCACGTTAGCTTTTATCGAGTGGAAAAAAGTTAGCGTTCATGCTCCAGCGTCGCTGTGTTTATGTTATGCTAACATAGCTGTGTAGCTAGCGATCACATAGCACATCATTATATACCAGCTAGCCCAACTTCAGTAGCCCTACAAACGTCACTGCTGTTTAGTGTTCTGTCTTTATTTATGTTGAAAGTGATAGCAGAGCTGTACGTTTGAATTTGTTTCAGAAATCTCTCAGTCAGAACATGGTGGTTTATCATTAGATGGAAACTAGCGAGCTAACTTCCTGTTAGCTTCTAACTCTGTTAAATTTAATAAATTCTGTTTTCATGGATGGCTGGATGTTAAACTCAATTGTTACACCTGGTAAAGCAGCAACACTGATCATTTTATTGAAGATAAAATAATTTTGACAGTTTTTCAACTCTCAGTGATGTCGCAGTATTTGTTTGACTTTAGGACCTGAAGTTGAAGTTTTGGACCCAGATTGCTCCCTGAGGCTCCTGACTACAGTAGCTGCAATCCTCCAACAACCCATCAAGCGGTGCAGCTTCCCAAAGTCGTACTAAGACATTTTCTAGATTTTGAGCACCGTGTACCACATAAAATTGGTTCAAGGTCAGTAAGCAAAACCAGAATTCATACATAAGGCGCACTGTCGATTTTTGTGAAAATTAGAGGATTTTAATTGCATCTTATAGTGTGGAAAATACAGTAGACTGTGCCCGGCCTTAAAGTTGGGTAAATACAACCTGAGATTAAAAAAAAAAAACTAAACTAAACAAAGCTGAAATGCAGAAATGGCTCGAGGTTTGTGGCCATTGTCTTCAATTATTTTGTAATAACACCTGACTGCCAAAACTGCTGCTTTTAAAAAAATGCTCACACTTGCTGATTATAAATTAATCAAATACATGTGATAAATATGATGTAAACATGGCACCTAGCTGCTAGTCACCCTTTTACTTCTTATTGAAGGAGTAAGGGTGTATTACATTTTTCATGCAGTGCTTATGCAGTGGATTTGGTTTAATACTCCCTCCTCTCACCTCCAGTCAGTCTCTACATCCCTGAGCCAGGTTCTCCCGGAGGTTTCTTCCTGTTAAAAGGAAGTTTTTCCTTCCCCCTGTCGTCAAGTGCTTGATCGTAGCGGTTGGTCTGAAGGCTGGGGTTTCTTCTGTATTATTGTAGGATCCTTACTGTACAGTATAACGCATATTTGAAACTAAGTTAGCTATAGAAAAAAAAAAATTAGATTCCTGTGAAGGTATGAGGGCTCAAGGTGACAAATTTAAACCCTCTGCTCTGCTACTTTGAAACTATCAGTAGTATGAAGGTAACATTTTTCATGATAAATATGATATTGGACAAAAAATCATCTGTTTCTGAGGTTTTCAGATTGTTCTGTGAAATGAGCTAGTAGCTGAGTTATGGTTGCCACCCTGTTTCTGCATTTTAGCATGCTGCTTATTCAAAACTCTAGGCTGCGGTAAATGCTATATGTTGTGTTATATTGGACAAATGTTAAGTGCAGTTCTGAGGGATTATCAGCATGAATAAATGCGTCCCCCAGACAATGCTTGCAGAGACATTTAACTGAAAACAAACTGCCAAATCCCTTCAAACCCCGAAGAGCGTGACACGCTGATTTGATCGCAAACTGACAGTTTTTCTTTTACAAACAAGCTGGATTTACTCACATGACTAACACAGGTTTTTGAAATCCACATTAGAGTGCACATTTGGTGGTGCGTGTGTGTGTGGGGGGGGGGCAGTGGGAAGAGACTACGATAGACTGTGTTCATGAGAGTGAGATAGCTGGAGTTGTTGCAGGGATTAATGTGAGTTTGTAACTTAAGGGCACGAGTTGCTGCTTGATATAATCTAGAGCATCAGCTCCTCTCTGCAGGCGATAAACGCTTTTTTCCCCTCTTTTTTTTTTTTTGCATTCCAGTGAGCACGCTCAGTTTTTTTAAGGTTACGCTGCTGTGAACCTGTATGGTTTAAGCATACTTAACAGCTTGAGTAAATGCAGGATTTGTTATCATGCCTTTCCTGTTTGTGCGCTGTATTCCACCACTTGCTGTTTGCATCTCAAGGCTTTTAATAGCAAGTGTGGAGGATACTGTAGCCATTGTTAAGTCCATGTTTGTATGCGATTCCAGAGTAGTTGTAACTGTAGCACGACGCACTCCTCTGCCTCTTAATGGATCTTTTTGTCAGTGCTGAGGTGTATAGAGCCCAAGTGGTTTTGTTATCCTAACAAGGTTTTTTTTTCCCTCCCTTTCCTCCCGACTCACTTTTCTCACTCTATAAACGCTGTAGTTTGTATCTCGGGGGAAATGATGCATGTCAGTATCTCAATGACTGGCAGCCCATCCATTAAGGTTTATCGCATGTGTGTGAAAATAGAGACAAGTATGGAGAAAAGCATGGTTCATCATCCCCACTACCCTCCAGTTAACTACATTAGTGAATTGGATCCAGTGCCTTGGGCGCCTTCTTGATGATTAGATTGCATGACTTGCGTGTTTTGGAGACAGCTAGTCTATGGACATGTGGTCAGAAATGGAGGCTGTGTGGTCGGCATTAAAAGGCAGGAACCGATCGACAGCTTCCAAATTAACCAGAGGCGGTACAAACAATGTGTCAGTCGTCAAATGAACTGCAACAGCCAAGCAGCGACCTGAGATGATGAAAAATTAGGCCAATGGGGGAAGTGTTAAAAGGTGCAGTTCCTCAAATAGCCACTGAGCGTCGACTCCAAATGGGAATCAGTCCCCACGGGCTCCCATATCAATCTGCCAATCTTTAAAGCAAAATGAAACGTCTTTGAGGCCTGGTGCTACAAAAAATCTCTCATTTCTATTACCGATTTTCTCTTTCATGATAAATTAATGAGGGAAAAACTTTTTTTATAACCTTCCTCTTTTTCATTCAGCTGCTCCGTTTAGAAGTTTCCACAGTGGATCGTCTTCCTGCATCGCTGAGTTGTCCCAAACCCAACTAAAATCTGAGCATCTTCACCGCCTCCAGCACCGCCTGGTGTCTTGTTGATAGTGCTACTCTCTCCAGCCTACCTGTTTAAAATCTACAAGAGCTTGAAGTTAAGCTTAATTAGGTGCATGGCTGCTCCAAGTGATCAGTGGTCATTGACACAGTCCCCTCGCTGCCAGCTAGGCTTCGCCCTCAGCTAATAAGAGTCACTGAAGTGGAAGCGTGTTTCTGGAGTCTTTTTGAAGCATTTTTAATGCAACTATCTGATAAATATCATAACTTGCTGTGCAGGTATTTGTTCCAACAGTCCATCTAAGACAGTGGTTCCCAAACTTTTTTTGCTGGGCCCCCCTTTGTTTTACAAGAAAAATGTTCGTGCCATTTTTCAAAAAATGTCTGTCTGTGCAAAAGAGGTTTAAAAACATACTGTGGGATCCTGTTTGTCCGTGATTTGAACAGCCCAGCACTGCTACCGACGCAGGGAAAACCAATCCTGCAGCGAGACCTACCTCAGCACTTGTGCAGGTGAAACCAAAGGGAAGATTTGCTTCAACATATTTTCTAGTCTTTGGCTTAGAATGAAGTTGGTTTGGAAACATATTCAGTGATGCTTCATCTCCTGCTTTGCGTTTCTGTAGGTGCCCGTGCTAGCAGTGTCCAAGCGTTTTGTTTTTTTTCCCCCCTTTTCATTCCGCGCCCCCCCTGCCATGGCTCTGCGCCCCCCCTAGGGGGCGGGCCCCACACTTTGGGAAGGTCTGATCTAAGATATACAGTGGGGCAAAAAAGTATTTAGTCAGCCACCGATTGTGCAAGTTCCCCCACTTAAAATGATGACAGAGGTCAGTAATTTGCACCAGAGGTACACTTCAACTGTGAGAGACAGAATGTGAAAAAAAAATCCATGAATTCACATGGTAGGATTTGTAAAGAATTTATTCGTAAATCAGGGTGGAAAATAAGTATTTGGTCACCTCAAACAAGGAAAATCCCTGGCTCTCACAGACCTGTAACGTCTTCTGTAAGAAGCTTTTCTGTCCCCCACTCGTTACCTGTATGAATGGCACCTGTTTGACCTCATCATCTGTATAAAAGACACCTGTCCACAGCCTCAACCAGTCAGACTCCAAACTCCGCCATGGCCAAGACCAAAGAGCTTTCGAAGGACACCAGGAAAAGAATTGTAGACCTGCACCAGACTGGGAAGAGTGAATCTACAATAGGCAAGCAGCTTGGTGTGAAAAAATCAACTGTGGGAGCAATCATCAGAAAATGGAAGACATACAAGACCATGATAATCTCCCTCGATCTGGGGCTCCACGCAAGATCTCATCCCGTGGGGTCAAAATGATCATGAGAACGGTGAGCAAAGATCCCAGAACCACACGGGGGGACCTGGTGAATGACCTGCAGAGAGCTGGGACCAAAGTAACAAAGGTCACCATCAGTAACACACTACAACGGCAGGGAATCAAATCCCGCAGTGCCAGACGTGTTCCGCTGCTGAAGCCAGTGCATGTCCAGGCCCGTCTGAAGTTTGCCAGAGAGCACATGGATGATACAGCAGAGGATTGGGAGAATGTCATGTGGTCAGATGAAACCAAAGTAGAACTTTTTGGTATAAACTCAACTCGTCGTGTTTGGAGGAAGAAGAATACTGAGTTGCATCCCAAGAACACCATACCTACTGTGAAGCATGGGGGTGGAAACATCATGCTATGGGGCTGTTTTTCTGCCAAGGGGACAGGACGACTGATCCGTGTTAAGGACAGAATGAATGGGGCCAAGTATCGTGAGATTTTGAGCCAAAACCTCCTTCCATCAGTGAGAACTTTGAAGATGAAACGAGGCTGGGTCGTCCAACATGACAATGATCCAAAACACACCGCCCGGGCAACAAAGGAGTGGCTCCGTAAGAAGCATTTGAAAGTCCTGGAGTGGCCTAGCCAGTCTCCAGACCTCAACCCCATAGAAAATCTGTGGCGGGAGTTGAAAGTCCGTGTTGCTCGGCGACAGCCCCAAAACATCACTGCTCTTGAGAAGATCTGCATGGAGGAATGGGCCAAAATACCAGCTACTGTGTGTGCAAACCTGGTAAAGACCTATAGTAAACGTTTGACCTCTGTTATTGCCAACAAAGGTTATGTTACAAAGTATTGAGTTGTATTTTTGTTATTGACCAAATACTTATTTTCCACCCTGATTTACGAATAAATTCTTTACAAATCCTACCATGTGAATTCATGGATTTTTTTTTTCACATTCTGTCTCTCACAGTTGAAGTGTACCTCTGGTGCAAATTACTGACCTCTGTCATCATTTTAAGTGGGGGAACTTGCACAATCGGTGGCTGACTAAATACTTTTTTGCCCCACTGTAAGTCCTCTACTTTTAGTCAGTGTAGCATCTCATTTGCATGTTATTTAGCTCTAATAAGCAGGTATCTGGTATCTGTCTATGGATACAACGTTGCACTTCACTCTCTTCCTTTAAAAAGGGAGTTTTTCCGTCTCACTGTCACCAAGTTCTTACTCACAGGGGCCCGTCTGATTGTTGGGATTTTCTCTCTATTATTGGCGCTACAAGATTTAAAATTAAATACAGTTGTGATCAATTTTGCTCTAAAACGGCCTCTAAAAAGCTCTACAATGCATAGTCCAGAAGCAGTGTGTCATTATGCTGCGGCTACGTCCATATTTTATATTGCCTCTGATACATTTCATGGCATGAATTCCTGTGTCACATTAGATCACACTTACCGATTGATGTTATTCAATCTAGCACATTGATGTTGTTCCACAATCAGAGGAAACAAGATGGCGAGCACACGCACGCACGCACATAACAGATAGACTTACACATTCACAAGGCTTTAAGATGTGTAATGCCACTGAGCAAATCCGACGGCAGGCTCCATTTGGTTCATTTTTATGGTCTGTGAGTCAGATGTTTGTTTCCTAGTTATTGTTAAAAAGTGAGTGCCTGAGGGCCAATATCTTCTTATGTACTGCATTTTCTCAGCAGCCTGTAATGACATCAGTCTTAGCTGGTGAAGCCCACGTCCACCATACGTTCCAGCTTTTTGAAGATGACGGAAATGGGTTTAATCTTTCGGCATTCTCTTGAAATGCCAAATCAGCCTTATAGAAGAAATAAATAAATAAAGACTTGATTCTATTTTAAAAAGGATAAAACTAACAAACAGTCTGACAAGTATTGTCTGTGTATAACATCTCTTCATATTGTGCATTCCTTTGTACCATACAGCTCAAGCAGTATTCAGAGCACATTGCACGGCAGCGCTTTTGCTCAGGATAGTTTGATATCATTGATGAACATGTGCACTGTAGTTTCCAGTATTTTTAGTGAACATCGTCAACGGCATCCTGATGCCTTAAATACCATCAAGGGACCTAATATGTATTCATCTGCCACCCTAAAAAAAAGGGTTTTCAGTAAATGTTCTATTTGGCTAAAAAGTGAAGTACCAAGCTGTGTTAGAAAATTACTTTGTTAGATTTACTTTGTCTGTAAGAACGACTAGGATTGGCGCTGGGTGCCACAGATTGTTAGGGAAATTGGAAAATGCTGGAGACGGATGGAATTGTCCAATAGGGAATAAAAGTAACTCCAGCCTTTTGGTTTTGTCGCTGGTGAAAAATGCAGTGTAGCCAGTAAACATGCACACCACCCACCAATAACCAGGTTGTATGCCGATAAGTCATTCAGATTATCCCCCTCCCCTCAATTTTATTCATTACCAGTTAATTAACTAAGATCGGATTGCCACGTAGAGTCTGCAGACAGGTGGAGAAATGGCACGTCCATCTGCCAATCGTCGTGAGCAAACGCGGCAGCTGCGGCTGCATATTTTGCACGGCATCCGTCTCGATTCACCTGTTGTTATCAAACATAATGGTTCTCCTGCAGTCTGGTCATGTGGGAACACAATCACACTTCGCGGGGATGCCTCGCACCTGGGTGACACGAAATTATAACGCTGATTTGTTGACGCATTAGTCGCGGTGCGCGCCGCGAGCATCAGCCTGTCATTTTTATCCGCGTTACGCGTTCGAAAGCCGAGCCTCGTCGAAAGCCTGGCCTCTTTCTTTCATTCACAACCTCGTCCTGCCCTTCCTATCTGTCTTTCGTTCTGTCTCTAACCCGACATAAAGGAACACAATCCCACGTTGTTTGTTTCGTTGTAACCCCGCAGCTGCATTTTCAAGATGATTGTCCCTGCGTGATGAAACAGTCCCTGTCAAGAGCTACAGACGATTACATGGCTTCACGCGGTGATCAGTCTGTGTATAAACACTTTTTTTTTTTAAAGAAAGCAATCGATGTAGCGCAGAATGATGATTAAACTCATACGTTGTCTTTAGTGACGATGAAAACAGCTTCTGTCTGACTGAGGGAAGAGGAAACAGAAGGACAGAGATAGTCTTTGTTTTTGTAATCAGCGAGGTGTCTCCCTCCTTGCTTTGGCTCCTCTGCCTCGGAGATATAATCGAACCATATACACCCACTCTCGAGTCTTTTTAGTGTCAGTCCTCATGTCACGGTTCGCATTAAATGCTTGATGGTGAATCACACACGTAATGAATTCAATCAGATTTGCAACCTGCGAAACAGCCCCAAGACAGCGGCTTTCTTCTGACCTGCACGTGTTCCCTTTTATTACAACTCCTGACCCTTTCTGATTGGATGATAGCTGTGCTGTGTTTACATTAATGGGATTTGAAGCCCATTTCCCTAATCTGCTTCTTATTGAAAGATACTGGGTCTCACGTGATGAGCACATTGTTATCTGAAGAAGTCAGAATGGCAGTGGTTATTCAGCATTATAGCTATTTCTGTTTTGTGTCTAAAGCTTTGAATTTGGAGAAATGCAGCCAGTGTTTCTAATCGTCTGAATATTTGAAGAGCAAGAATTGGAATCAGATAAAGTGCTGCAGGAAAAATGATCTCTTCTTTCAAAATATGTAAAAATATAATTGCATAAATGTTTTATTCCAAGCCCTAGCAATGTTTTTCCCTTTACAATAATACCCAGGGCTATTATCTGGCTCTTTAGCAGCCACTGTGTTCACTAGCTGCTCGCCAACTGCGTCTGCTATACGAATGAACCAAAACTGCGACACCACGGGCCACGAAACATTTATTATGCGCAGAAATATGGAAACCGGCTGTTTGCAGCAGTGCCGTGTGACTTTTGTCTGTCCCGTAATCAGCATCACTCAGCAGCATCTGACCCTTAAATTTGTGAACCTCCCCCGATGTGGTCCGAGGGGTAATTACATCTGCCAGGGAATGACCACGTGCTAGTCCTTCTATCTCAGCGGGGTTCGGTTACTCAACCTGATTCGGGCGAGTGTGTGAGTGTGAGTGTTTGAAAAGTGCTAATTGGCACTCTTGAGTGTTTCAAGTCCACCTTTCCTAGAGCAGCTTCTGTGTCACCACTTTGTCAGACTGACACTCGATTTTAAACCCACCCCATCCCCTCGGCAGCTGTTGCCAAGGTCATTATCAGACCCCGAGAATATTCCCAAAGGCTAATTCACCCATATCCTCTGGCACTTTATCTAACAGCCTTCTCACAGGAAGGTGGATGCAATGAGTGCTTCCAGGTGTCATTTAAATTCAGCCTGACTTCAAATGCTGCACAGACCGCGGCGGCAAAGCATCCGTACGCTAAAACAAACACCTGTATGTTGCATGAATGGGAGAAGCCACCTGTGCCGTAATGAAGGTCGTTGACCCCAGTGAGAAAACGGGAGTTAAAAATGACTTTTAAGTGTGGCACTTTTAATATTCACTCAAGCGCTTCAAGTGTAAGGTTTTGTTGTCTAGGGAATTCTGCCCCCAGTTTTCAGACAAAGGTGTTTTTCTTTACAACAAAGACGCAACCTTGATTACGGAGGCTCGCTTTAGTGTGAATGGATGCGTGTTTTAATCACAAATCCTGGATCCGTTTGCGCCTCTTTAATGAGGCCCGCTCCAGCTGGAAGGCTGTCGGCGCGGCTGCTTTGATCAGTGGCCCATGGACACGGGATTACACTGCTAACACACTGCGCTAATGGAGCCGCGAGTCAAAAACACACACCCGCGTGTTGCATGCACGCACACACATGCCCAAACAGGAATGCAAATGTGGGGAAATATACATAGAAAACGCACACACTCAACCTCTGACAAGGGCACAATCCAATAAGCCAGCGTCTTGTTCTCATGCAGCCCTTTGTGTCAGGCCCTTTCATCTGGCTGTGTCTGTTTGGGTCGGCTGAGTTTTAGGCTCCGCGTTGACGTCTCTGCCAAAGAGGGCTCAGCGAGTAAGGTCCAAAGCTCAGTGCTGACACACAGCCCAACTCTAGAGACTAATGGCTTGTAGCTCCCAACATATGTTGTTTTGTGTAATTGCTTTAATTGCTGTCATTGTACGTAATGGTTGGTCTTTTTCATCTTCCCTGGTGGTGTAGGCATTCTGCTAATTATATCTGTCAGCCCTGCAGCCAAATTGAGCGTTTTACTGTGAATTCAGAGCAGTGGGAACTTTTAAAATCAGAGCGTTTCTGTAAACTATTGGTGTGCGTGTGTGGGTGTAAATGAGTGACTGTCTGCTGGTGTTACAGGGGTTTTCATAAGTAATTCTCCTCATCCTGGAGCTGTTTAATAGAAGTGGGGTCGCGAACTTTGCTCATCAGTCAAGTCTAAACCTTGACCTGCGCATAGTTCTGCTTCTTTTATCTGTTTTATTAACTAGAAAAAAGGTGAAATGACTATAGGAGGGGTAAATTTATAAGCCTAAGAAAATGTCTTTGTTTCCATTCAGGTACGACACCATCACCAACCAGTGGGAGACGGTTTCTCCTCTCCCCAAGCCGGTCCATTCTGCCGCAGCCACCGTGTGCGGAGGGAAGATCTACGTGTTCGGAGGTGTGAATGAGGCCGGGCGCTCGGCGGGTGTGCTCCAGTCCTACGTACCGCAAAGCAACACCTGGAGTTTCATCGAATCGCCCATGATAGGTAAGACAGGTGAAAACACACAGCGTGTTTGTCACAGATTCACACATGCAGCAAAACAAAGTGAAGGGATGTTACGTCCTCAGGGGACTTGTCGCCATTGTCGCATCAACTTTTGTCTGATGACGGACCTGTTTGTCTCAGATATTCCCAAATGTAGGGTCCTTCTTCCTCGTTGTGCTGTCAAATAAATTTAGTTGAAAGAGAGTTAGCCCCTGAAAACCTCCACGCTTTTCTTTCAAGGCATCATATCAGAGCATCAGTATTTAGGACTGCTTTTTATTTGCGATGTAAAATCTAAAGTGGAAATGGCACAAAATGCAAAAGCATTAGTTTAACCATTTATATGCATCCATTCGTTTATTCTTTGACATCTTACTATCACATTAGAGAGCAACAAGATATCTTTGGGCCTCAATTATGGCTGCCTGGTTGCCTAGCAACAGTGTTCTCACAACTCTACCCAGATGAACCCCTTCACTTCACGTCACGCGCTTGACTTACCCTGTCGAAATCATAAACTCCTTCTTTATCAGTGCAGTCTTGTTACACAGCACATTACTATGAGACCTTAGCGTGCATAAAACCACACTCAATTAGTTTTATAAGTTAAATTTGCAGCTCTGTTGCCTCATAGCAAGAAGAGAAGGTCCTGGGTTTGCATGGCTTCTTTCCACAGTCCAAAGACTGTGAATGTTAACTGGTACTTCAAAATTAGCCTTTGGTGGGAATTTGAGTGTTAATGGTTGTCTCTGTTGCACTGGGATGGACTGGCAACCCTGGACAGGTTGCCTGCAAGGTTGCCAGATATTACAGGTTGCCCTATAATAGCTGGGTAGGTTCCAGATTAATGGATAGATTGATGGATGGATGTCCTGTCCCTCCCCTCACACCCGACCGACCAATAGGTGGTCGTCTGATCGTTGGGGTTTTCTGTCTATTATTGTAGGGTCTCCATCTTACAAGATAAAGTGCCTTGAGGTGACTGTTGTTGTAATTTGGTGCTGGATAAATAAAACTGAATTGACTTGAACCGAACTGAATTGAATGGATGGACGGATGGTGGTTTACCGATATATGCCAGTACTATAGTGGTCTGTTTGTGCTGTTGAGCTTGAAGGTGTTTGAACATGCTGTCTAGGAAATTCGACTAGCACAAATGTAATCTATATTTGTTGCTATTTAGACAGCAAAAACTTCTGGCACAACTTCGCCAACTTCTAACTGCTGCACTGACTTCTAACTAAATGCTTTCCTTTGTAATCATTTTATGTTTTTTTTTTTTTGTATATTTGTAATATTTTTCTTACAAACGGGGGGAGGGATTATGTCTCCTCCCCCCGTCTTCATCATTAATGATCTAGTCCAGTATTTACTTGGGCGTGACTTAACCAGTAAACCAATACCAACCTGTTATATGTCAGCTGGTTTATCAATGAAGATGTGATTGGTTAATTTGAATGTTTTTTCTGTTTCCTGTCTTTTATTTAAGCACACTTCTACTATGTGTTGCTACCCTGATGAAGGCCACAAGCCGAAATGCGTTGGTCAGTCGATAAAGTTGTTCTTCTTCCCTTTAAGTGTTGCTGGAGTTCCTGCGTTGTGTCTGTTTGGACAGCAAATGATAATAATTTCCAATTATTTATCACAGTCAGTTGCTTTATTGTTGGAAAGCAATTGCATGTAATTGACTTGACCCCATTCAGACTGACAGCAACCTCACTTTGTTTCATTGTATCATTTATGGCAGGTTTTAGTGGCAGTGTTGGTTTATTGACAATCTCATTTAATTTTTGCATTGAAAAATTATTGAAGTGAGAGAACTTTATGTTGTTTTTATGTTGGATTATTGCAATAATATCATCATATTGTGAGTGAAGTGTTTTGATAAGAAGGTACCATGGGGTGATTCCCAGTCACAGTCACCCACCAAAACTGGAGCAGCTACTGCTCGGATGGTCTGTTAATACAATGAACCACACAACAAACCATGCTGTTCCTCAGTTTGTATTATAAAAGCTCTAAGTGGCACTAACACCACAAAACCAGTCCAGAGGTCGAGTTCACTGATTTGACCGAACTAGGATGACGCCTAGCAGATAGCTACCAGCCGAGTTGGCACTCCTCTTTAACTCACAGCGCCTTTGGCCCTAATAATGCGACACAATTGCCAAAACCATTTTCTCTACTAAGCTGTAATTGTGTTTGTTTGTGTTGTAAAGTAGGGCATTTTAATGAGGGAGTTTGTGGCGACTAACTTGCTCTAGGAGTCAGGCCCGAGTGGTTTAATTTTTCAGAGCCAGAGTTTGCTTCTCGATGCTTTCTTTTCATCTGTATGGCCATGTAAACAGAAAACCAACTCCTTGGATTAGATATTTCGTTGTTTTTCCCCCAATTAAGGAAACCTTCAGTGTTTATCCTTTCAGTGAAAATGCTGAACCATACCTGAAAATTCAGCTATCACAGTCAGCCTGTTTTTACTTTTTCTCTTTATCGTTATCATCCTCCTCGGGATTTTCCATTATTCCCCCTCTTCCCACATTATTGCGCTGTCATAATAATGAGAAGACCATCGCTAAAATGATAGGTGGTTCTGACGATAGTTTCTGACGTGTTATTGGCCAAACTGTGATCTGAATAACATCAGAATAACACCTGGATCCACATTCCAGTCTGATCCACCGGGGAGCTGTGAAGGACGAAAAGCCAGAAGAAAGCTGCCGTGACTCAAAGGCAGAAGGAAAAACACAAAAGCGTACCAAGCCTACAACTTTGTTATTCAGAGCACTGGCAGATGTCTTCCAAGTGCAAAGATCTTATCCACAGGCAGTTTCTTCACAAACAAAGTATCCTTGAAAGGTGCAGTGCAGGCGAGATTGCTATTGATTTGAACATATTCTGCAAATCTCTTTGTTTCACATTCTGGCCTGGACAACACTATTGCACACAAGTCAGCTTTAAGCCTAACCTACAAACTTCTTTGTGCTCTATAGATAATTCGATATTTTGTGAGAAAGAGTTAAAAAAAAAGGTGATAAGTGGGATTTGACTTAATTGTGTTTCCCTATTTGCAAGCTAAGAGCCGTTTCGAGGCAACCAGCGTCGCCTGCAATAAGATTCTCATCCAAGCCAAGAAACAGCTCCGGACATAATTGCAAGAAATATTGCAAATTGTTTAATCCACACAAAAAAACAGAAGATATAACTTGTTAATTAGTAAGATTTAGAAGTGCTGAGGGGCAGAGTTTGTTACCTTCTGGCAGAGGCAGGAGAGCTGTTTCCAGTCTGTGAGCTAATCCAAGCTAACAGAACTGCAGAGTGTAGCCTTATTTTATCCATACTGACATAAGAACAGTGCCGGTCTTCTCATCTTACTCTTACAATGTGCATACATGCCAGTATATTTAACAAGTTCCTTTATGGTTGGATTTAATTAGCAATCTCATACAGTCATCTCCAGCCCCATATTTTTGTTTTGGATCTTCACTAGGATGGCTTTGCATGATTTCATCTCATTTCATCCATTGATGTAGTCCCTGTTCATGGACTTCAGTGTTTTAGCTCCCGTCTCTTAAAGGCCAGACGCCCTCAAAGCTCACTTTTCTTTGAAGTAACAATGATTAAATATTAGCTTCTTGCATGGCTTTGTCTGTATGCTGAGTCGGTCCATTGAGCTTTGTGGGCATCTGCGTATGCAGAGCGATCTCTCACTTCAGTCAGGTTGAGGCCTGGACTTTGACTGAGTCATTGCAACGCTTTAATACTTTTCTTTTTCTGTTGGAGATCTGCTGCTGTGCTTCAGCCAACATGTCAGACACATGGCTTCATATTTGATTCTTGAATACTTTGGTTTACAGAGGAGTTCATGGTGCTGTATGAGGTCCTGTATCTGCAAAACAGGCCTAAATCATCAGCCCTCCTCCCCCATGCTTGACAGTTAGTATGAGATGTTTGTGCTGATATGTCGGGTGCTGTGCATTATGGCCGTACATCTCCACCTTGGTCTCGTCTGTCCAAAGGACATTGTTCCATGTGGTTTGTCGAGACCTAAACCATCCTGCCATGTTCTGTTAGAGAGACGAAGCTTTCTCCTGGACCCCGTTCCAAAAAAAGCTGTGCTTGTTCAGCCTTTTTCTAACTGTACTGTCATGAACTTTAGCATTTAACATGCTAACTGAGGCCTGCAGAGTCTGAGATGTAGCTCTTG
Source organism: Neolamprologus brichardi (assembly GCF_056152115.1). Classification (NCBI taxonomy): domain Eukaryota; kingdom Metazoa; phylum Chordata; class Actinopteri; order Cichliformes; family Cichlidae; genus Neolamprologus; species Neolamprologus brichardi. The sequence continues at coordinate 3,862,220 of NC_142118.1, read as the reverse complement.
TATCTCTGAGCATTGCACGCTCATTGTGTTAACACTCACCTGAGTGCTCCAGACCAGCAGTCTACCAAAACTTCTGCTTTTGTAGAAGCGCTCACACTTGCTGATGATCAGATAATACGCACCTGTCTGCTAGCTAGCAATCCAGCTTCATACCAGTCTCTTTTGAGCAAATCGTCCTCTGTGGTGTTGGCTTTTGGCTTTTGTTGGTTCAATAGAACAAACTGTATGCATTGTTCTCCTGTGCTTCTCTAGGAAAGATTTGACTTTATTTCACAACTGGAAAAAAACCTCTACCTTACTTGTAGAGCACTGCAAAAACTTGTTAAAAAAGTGTTATTATCAAGAGCAAACGCTACGGCTGTGCAGGCATCGACTGTGTAAGGAAAGATGATATCAGCCGGGCCGAAGAATTGGAAACTTAGCCGTCTGAAGCCTGAGCTTATGGGTCGCAGCAATTAATTGTACATCCACTGACCTCATTAATTGAAACTTTGGACCATGTTTAATATGAGAATCCACTTTTGTAATATTATATATATATATATATATATATATATATATATATAGCAAAAAAGGGAAAAGCATGAAAGAGCCACTTCAACAAATTATAGCACATCCCGGGAGCTTAATGGCGAAGGCGCATGCCTCAAAACCGCGCTGTCCACAGTTCAGCAGAAACACAGTGTCAGAGAAGTATTTGAAAGTTACACCAGCACAGAGACACTTTGTTGAGCGCTGTCGCCCAGAAACTTGCTTTCAGTTACTGGAGCCGTCTCAGCGCTTTACTACTGTGAAGGAAACGATGATTATGTAACACGGGTGTTTGGGGCGAGCGCTATGTGGTATTAAAGGGCTTGCAGAGCAGCTGGCAAAGGAGAAACACACACAGAAACACATTGATCCAGACACACACACACACAACGCCTGCTTACCTCACATAAACCGTGCATCCCTGGGGGCCACAGGTACACAAATTATATAACAAGCCGGGAGGTTGCACATGCATGCGTGTATGCATTGTGTGTGTGCATGGCAGACACAGACAGACAGATCGTCATCTGTCAAGCCGTAGATGAGCTGGCGTCTGACAGCCAACGAGGCAGGAGATAATGGACGGGTTTAGTGCTTCCAGTGAAATTGGGCCGGCGATGATTTTAGCGAGGCGGCGAGCGCTCCTTGAACAACCCCCTGCTTCCCTCCGTTGCTCTCCATCTCTAATCTCTCTGTTCATCTCTCCGTCTCACCCCTACACCCCCCAACTCCGTCTCTCATGGTCTCTCCGCACCATCTTATCAACTGACACAAATATTTTTTACAATTTTTTGCAGCTGTGTGTGTGTGCGCGCGTCTATGTGTGTGTGTTTTCCCCCTGCGTGCACCGTCTCCCGCGTGGGCTGCAAATGGGTTTCACAAACACTTATCAGGACGGACTTCCCATCTCTCGCAGAGTGAAAAATAATATTACTCGTGCCAAAAATAGTGCCTTCAACAAGTCTATTGAGATACGCGGGGTCTCTGCAGCTTCGTTCATCCAGAGCTTCCTTTGTCTTCAGCGTGTCTCTCTCTGCTGAGCAGTATATGGTCTGAAGATCATAACAGAGCACCTTCACATGTAGTAAGCTATTTATGAAGTCTCATTACTTCATTCTCCAAAGGTCAGCTCACCTAAATTACCAAAATGCCACGGTTTTCTGCTTCCATCTCAGAGAAGAAGAAAAATCAGCGTGTAACATGTTTTTAAAAAGGTCAATCAAAGACCCCTTTAATATATCCGTTCTAGTGGAGCTGAAACATAACATAGGCAGGCAATCACTCCTGCCTCAGCTTCACAAGTCTTTCCTTCTCTTTCTAATATCAGTGTTTCAAATATGAGCGATAACCCCCCGCTTAGAGTCGTGTCATTAAAGGAACAGTTTTTATATATTTATGTCATGCAGCCTTTTTTTAATCACTGCTTAAAAGAAATTAAGAGAACCCCTAAATCACACATGACTGAAAAAATCAAAAATTCAAGTTGAAAATCTCTACAGCGATGTGTAAAAACGACATAACAGTCAAATGAGAGCAGATGGTATCCTGGGGATTCTCCTCCCAGACCTGGATTGGAGCAGAACGTAGCTCCTGGACAGTCTGTGGTGATATTTGGATGCACCCCATACATAATATCCAAGAGGTTGCAATTGGATTCATGTCCTCAGGACGTGAGGGCCTGTCAGTGGCATCGATGCCTTTGTCAGCCACAGGAGGAAACCGGGGCCCAGCACAAAGCACAAGGTCTGACCCCGACAGCAGTCAGGGTACCGTCGGCTAACATATGGAAGTCTGCGTCTCCTCAGACCATCACTGACCCACTGCCAAACCAGTCATGTTGGACGATGGCACCGTAATGTTCACCACGGGATCTCCAGACCTTTTCACGTCTGTCACATGTGCTCAGTGTGAACCTCCTCTCATCTGTGAAGAGAACAGGCAGCTACGGTGGACGTGCCAATTCTGGTGTTCTCTGGCAAATTCGGTGCTATGCCGCGAGCACAGAGCCATTAAACAATATTGGATCTTTATACCCTCATGAGAAAGATGCACGACTAGCCTGCTGCAGGTCATGTTGTAGGGCTATGGCAGCGCTCTTACTGCTCCTCCTCACGCAAAACAGCAGATATTGGTCCGGCTCTCCTCGTGTCACAGCCCACTTCCTGTTTCTTATCTCCTCCACACTCTCGAGACAGTGCTGGTAGATGCAGTAAACCTTCCTGGGACAGCATGTGTTGATGTGTCATCCTGGAAGAGCTGGACTACCTGTGTAACCCGGCAGATTCTGTCTCATACAATCAGTAGTGACGAGGATACAAGCAAAAAGCAAAACTGAGAAAAATCAATGAGGGGAAAAAAAAGTAGATATCAGCGGTTTGTGAGCACCACCTGCAAAACCATTCCCTTCAGGTGGTTGTCTCTGCAGTGCACCTCACTTTCATTTGAACCAAATCAGGTGCAATGGACTCACATTGATTTGTGTTCCCTTCATTTTTTTTTCTTTTTGTGTTCCTGCCTTGTCGCTGCTGTCACAGACTGCTGACAGCAATGAGCCTGAAAGCGATGACCAATGGCTCGACATTAGCTAATTACAGATCACCATTCCTTGACAATGTCCTTCAACACGCAAACGGCAGAAATATCGACCCATCCAGATCTAAAGCTGATAAATCAGTGTGCACTTTTGAACACTTTTCACCTGGCAGCAGTGAACAGGGAGGGAACCCTCACAGGATGGATATTAAGCTTCACTGAGGCGGGGATCTGGGAAAGGCATCACTGTCTCGTTGTTTTTTATGATTTTCTGTTTTAGTTGAGAGGTCATCTAAATATTTGCGGCTAGAAACAGACGGAAAGTTGACAGACCTTGTGCTGCAGGATTATCCAGAATGTTAGAGGGGTGTTTAACCCTTCATGGGGTCTGCAGGCCGGTCACATGACTAAAAACTATGAATTGTGTTCTTACTAAATGTAGCAGATGTCTATCGACCAAACAGTTTGTCCAACCAAGTCTTGGCCACAACTCTTTGATAGATTTCTGTTGAAAATCTGCACAAAGCTGCAGGACTGACACGCCAGTTAACCTCTCGAGCTTGCTGTTAGCATGCTAACACAGTAAATTAAGTATGTATGCATGGTGTTCAGCAGATGCATGTTTGGAGTGGATACGAACGCTGATGCTGGCAAATACTGCCGTGCACATATATTCTCATAAAACCCTATTAGCGTTGCTGTCGTTCCTGATGACAGAAGTGATATATGAGGCTTTTTAGGGGCTTTTTCTTTCTTCTCATTTTTGTTAACTAATCTGTGCTGCAAAAAAACAAACTGTTCACAGCATGTTCTTTGAGGGAAAGAAATGAGGCAGTAATTGTAGAAATATGAAGCATAAATGAGAATATTTTTCCACAAAAAAAACAAAAAAACAAACTAAATTCATGTTTGAAATCTTAGAAGCTTTAACAAAAAATTAAGTTTACAGCATCTTTACGTGCAGTTTCGTACCGAAAAGCATTAACGTGGCACAGCAGGACTTAATCCACAACAAATGACCAACCAAAGTCAAGGATGTCGTCTCACAGGTACATTTGTCGTAACTTTAAATTCTTAAAATTACAACCAGCGAAGCTCCTGATGATTACAGCCTTTTTGAACTTTTGAACTTGCTGTTCTCTTTGCTGTTAAAGCGTGGGGAGTCACCATGCCAAGATCAAAAGAGCCTCTTTGAGGATTTTGAGGAAAATGCTGGAGAATGCCTGTGGGTCTCACTTATGGAACGTTAAAAAGATCTACAAATCATTTGAAATGGATCGTTCCACCGTGAGAAGAATCATCAGCGAGCTGCTCCAACCTGAGTTAACCCGCCGACGTCCCCCAGCTGACAGACGGGTCCCCGTCGACCGGTAGACTCCAAAAGCCCGGGAGCAGGAGCGCCGCCGCCCAGGTCTCTCTGTCGGGATACCGACCGTTTCCCCCGAATGACGTAACGGCAGACCGGCCGCGGCCCTCGAGAGCGCCATTTACAGAGGTGGAGGAAGAGGAAGGGAAAGTGACAGAGCGAGAGGAGGTGGAGAAGGTGGAGTGTTTCCATAGCGACCTAATTGGACATGCACCCATCATGCTGAATTAAAGTGCATCATCCTCTTTCAGCTATTTCGGCCCATCATTTCAAAGGCAGCTCTTATTCTCCTCACACTGCATAACATTGTGTGTGACGAGGGAGGCAAAAAAAAAGGGAGAACTTTTCGCTGCTCCAATTACCTTGTTGTGATCTTATCTAAGCTACTGGCAGAGAGAACTGACGCTTCTTTGTCCTTTTCCCTCACGCTCTCTGGTATGATACAGCGAGCTGGAGTGGATCACCTCATCCTCCGTCGTTTGGAGGAGAACGTCTTGTTTATGCCTTGTTTGCGTTTCTTCCTGCGATCGGCCGCACATTTCAGCGTCGATGTAATGCCGCTGCGGCTTTGTGATGGAGGCTGCTGTTTGGCTTTTTATCAGAGACTGCGGTCTTGTCTACATCTGTACAGCAAACAGTATTGGTCTGATTGAGTGAATTGTTCTTTACTCTATTTGTGTGGGTTATTGTTGCTGTGTGCTGGTTTTACAGCGTCGGATATCTGCTGCCGGTGTTGATGCAGGAACGAGATAGGGAAGAACAAGGTGTTTGTTGAGACAGCAGCTACACAATTCATCATACCCGTGTGCGCGTGTGTGCGTTTTCTTTTGTTTGATGTCCTTGACCTCAGCCCGGGGGGAACCCAGGCTTGGTGACTAAGCTGTTTTATCAAGGTGTGGGAGAGTGTGTCAGCCCATGTTGCCCCGCAGGCACAGCTATACTTCTATCACCGCTGCAGAGTTAAAACCTTGTTTTGTTGCCTCTTTTTATTCATTTTTTATGTAGAACGTGGTCAGCTGTGGATTCCTGGCTGAGCTCTCTAACCTTCCAGCTGCGAAAGCAGACAAAATCTATTGTGATATTTCAAGAATAGCAAAGTCCATCTCAAAATTGAAAAGTTTTCAGCTGACACAGACAGATTGCGCTCCCTTTACTGTATCTCAATGTTGTTTCAGCGAAAAATGACTCGTTTTCTGCAACGAAGGCCAAGGGATGAGAACAAAACCAAAGCGGTGGAAGAGAAGTGGAACCCCAGCAGCAGTCCTCTGAGGCTTGCCAAACAAGAACTATGAGATTTACCTGCCTGGTACTCCTCCAAGCACTCAAACTCGGTGCTTACTGTTAGTCCGCTAGAGAGAGGCAGGAAGTGATGGCAAGAGTTTCAATGGGGGGAAAAGAGAGGAAGGTTTTTCCTTTGAGAGCATCCTGTTATTATTCTGCCTCAGGCACAGAGCAGAGAGAAATGAGTGTTCTGTGTTTATGGGACCTAACACAAAACATCATGTACACACGTTTACGCTGGCACACACACATACGCTCAGGAAGACTGGCAGCAGCATATCAATGAGACGAGGAAGGTAAAAGAAGAAAATAAACACGTCTGGCAGAATGTGAGGAGGACCAATCAGTGGCAACTTGTTTCTCAAGGGCAGAAATTGAGGCTGACGCCTCAGATGGTTGCAGTGGAACTCAAGATTGCATTTCACTCTACGTAAATGATTGCAGGATCGTCATATGTGAATAATACTGTATTTTTCAACCACAATAGAAGCGTAGTCTGTCTCTGTCAGTCTACAAGTGAGATAGTTCAACAACTGCTGAATGATATGCCATGAAATTTCATGCAGACACTGGTCCCAGGAGGATGAATCATTCGTGACTTTGGTGATCCTCTTTTTCTCTAGCACTCATATGAGTTTGGTATTTGAGATTTTAAGTGAAATATTTCAACAACTCTTCGAGTGCTTTTTGGAAAATGTGCAAGGACTAACTTTGATGAGCTCTTAATTTTTCTTTTGAACTCTTCATCAGCTCCATTACTTAAGTTTCTGGAGCTAATTAGCAAATGTTAGCATGCCACCACTGAACTAAGATGTTGGGTGTTGTAGACATTACACCTGCTTAACATTAGCAAACGTGGATGTAGCCGTTATGTAGTTACCCACAGCTGTGTGCAGGACCATTTAAAACTTTGCATTTGGTATTTTTAGCTTAATGTAATCATATTTGAAAGGGAGGATAGCACAACTCAACACAATTGTAGCCTTATATAAGATTTTGGCTAGCGAAAAAAAGGCTCAAACAAAATGTTCTTATCAGAAAAAACAAGATCACCCAACGCTGAGCCCTTGAATATTTTTTTAGGTTATTTGATAGAAAAAAAGGACAATCTGCCTAACTTCATTTTATGTATGTGGTTAGAGATCAGCAGTATATGTAGCACACCAAGCCCTTATCGTCCTCTTCATCCTGAACTGCAGTTAGGGCTCTAACACACCAAAACATGTCTAAACATGCTAATTTATTCCAGAAACTGTCATAATTGTTGTCAGCAGTTCAGACATGCGACTGACCCGTCTCCAGATAGCTAACAACGAGCCAGCAAAATGATAACATTAGCTAGTTATAAGCTAACAATTAGCCAGCTAATGTTAGGCTCGAGTATCCTAAAACTCACACTTTACCTCTAATAAACTGTTTAACTACATTCTCACATCATATGAGAGTTTATTTGCTGAGTGTTGACTTGAACAATGTTAAGAATAAGAACAATACTCTGATATGGATCATCCGCTATTTGTATGACAATTGAAAAGCCTGATGGCTGTGGGTGCGAATCATTTTCTGTATCTATCAACTAAGAGAGAGCTAGCAAACCTAGATGTTAGAGACACTTAAAAACACAGGTTTTTCTAATAGATGCTAACAGCAGCTAACAGAGGCTAACAGCAGCTAACAAAGGCTAACAGCAGCTAACAGAGGCTAACAGCAGCTAAGAGTTTACCAGCGGAAAAGTTCAGGATATGCTCAACAACTCACCTCAGTATTACTGTCATCAGACAAATTTAGCTTCTCTGACACAACTTGACTCGTTTCACAATCTGCTCCACTGTAAATAAATGTGGCCGCATATTGACAGCTGAGGCAAACAGCCGACTGACAGCCTACATTCACTACAGATGGACGGCGACCAGAGACGGGTGTCTTACAGTGGATTATACACATGAAAGTAGAACTTGGTCAACTGCAATCTACTGACATCTAGTGATGAAATTTTACACACTGTAACTTTTAACTAACATAATAAAAGATCAACGTAGCTGTTTTGTAGTTACCCACGGGTTTGTGGACTACAATTTTACAAAAGGCTTTGCATGTGGTATTTTTTTTCACTTAACGTCACTATATTTGGGCAAGAGTCATCAGCTACTTGGTTAACTGTAAATAACTGTAGCATTAAAAAGGAGTCAAAAAAGATTTTTGACTATTGAAAAAGTGGCTCAAATAAAATATTCTTACCACAAAGACGGGACCTTTTAGTACAACCGAATAATAAAAACACCCCACCAGAATCTCAGAATGTCTAAGCCCTTAAATATGCACATCTTCAAGCTTTACTAAAGTTTTAATGAGTTTTTTGTACCAGGCTGTACATGTTTATTTCTGCTGTAAAGCTAAGCATTAGAGTCTAGAGGGACTGACTTACTTTTGGAGCTAACCTTAAGTGGCCATTCCAGCAGCTTAAGTTTTTGGCACTTTCTCGTTGGCTTCATTTTTCAACCCAGGAGGTTGGCACTTGCTGCCATTATCATTTATTTCAAAGCAGCACTATATACACAGAGCCCCAGCATGGCAGCGCGCTCCTAGAGCACATAATGCAGCACAGCCAATTCAATAATCATCAGCAGCAGCACCTCTGAACTCCAGAGCTGACCTTTTAATGAAATATGCCAGTCTCCTCTCAGCAAAAGGTAAGAGGAAAGGGGAGCTGGATCAAACACAAAGGTGAGGCTTTTTAGGGCTGCCAGCGCCGCCTTTATTAAGGCATCAGGCTCGAATCCTCCCGGTGCCTGTTTGCGATGAGGGATGCCCGTCCACTGTGGCAGAAAACGGGAGGACAGCAGCTTACGGCCAAGTATCCGTGCATTATTCATGCTGCTTGTAAATTGGCCAGCTGCAGTCTGCTAGAGAGAAATTGCCAGGAGTTTGAAATACATTTCCTCTTCCCGCACAGCAGGGCCACTGCTCGCAAACTCCTGGTTTCCAGCCGGCATCGTTACGCGCAAACCACTGTTTCATTTTGTTTCCCATCATCTATACCTCTGCAGCGGTGCTGCTTCAATGCCTCTACTTTCCTCGCGCGCCATATACAGTGTCAGAGTGAATTATACACCATGCACAGTATGCAGTATCCCACCTGTTCACTCATGTATTGCCAATACATGCGCACATTGCTTTTTCTTTTCCTTATTTTTGGTTCTTTATAAATCTACGGAGGTGCCACAGGGCCTAATGCAATTGTGAATTATTGGGACTTAGGTAACTCTTTTATATTGCTTCTAAGCCCAAACATATTTTGGAGTGGAACCCAATAAAGCCACCGTGATTTATGAACTCTGCTTTTTCATCGGTTTTGGTATCCACTCTGTTTTTTTGTTTTTTCCAAAGCAATCTTGAGTGGGGCATATCTGTAAAGTGATAAGTAGAATGTTGATGATGATCGTTTTTGCATGCGCTGCGGGGACCAGGAGGAAGGGTGGGAAAAAAAAGAACAAATTGATGTCATTATACCGAATGGAAATTTCTGCTGTGAGTGAGAATGACATCCAAACGATAGCTCTGTTTTCTCGTTTTTTCAAAATAAAAAATCTCTCCTGTTTTTCCCTCTCCTTTCTCTCTCTGTCTCGCTCCCTTTTTTTGTCTCTCATATCTTTAGATAACAAATACGCCCCTGCAGTGAGCCTAAATGGATTTATATTCATCCTGGGAGGAGCCTACGCTCGAGCTACCACTATCTATGACCCAGACAAAGGCAACATCAAGGCCGGTCCCAACATGAATCACTCTCGGCAGTTCTGCAGGTAAGAGATAATTAATGTAGCGGCACCACACGCAAGTTAAATCCCCCAGTGTGGAATTTAAAAGATTTTTCAAAAGCTCAGAACTGCAGCTCTGTGTTTTGTGAAGCTTTAAGAAAAAAACCCTCTGTGACATTATTAAACAGCCTGAAAACAATCTAAAACTCAATCTTATTAGTAATCTGTCAGTCTTTGTGTCATAACACAGGTAAACGGTCGCACGGGGAAAAAACGTTTTCAGGCCAGTTAATTAAAACTCGAACAACGCCACGGGGCTGACAGCCTTTTCCAACGCGATGCGGCTCGATTGCGAGAATTCTCCCTCGGCGGGAAATTTGCTTTCTAATACGCGAGGCTCGACTGTTAAATCCATCTGATCGGTATCGCCGCCGTCTGTCACAGAGAGAGAGAAACAAGACACATCTGAGGCGGCTTGATTTAATCAACTTTTCTACAGACTGTTTCGAGTTATTAAACTGAAATCTGAGTCATTTAGGTTTTAGTGGAGGCGGAAAGAGGAGGGGGCGGCGTATTTGTGCAGAGAGTCACGTTTGTCTCCTAAGAAAAAGAAAAGAAACAGGAAGAAGTACAACTGCGATCTGCAACTTTCCCACCATTAGCGAGGCCATAATGGCTGATGAAGGGAGAAAAATGAAAATGAACAGCGGTGGGATCACACCCTAATATCCCAGTCAACTCGAGCCACTGAGGTGTGCAGTTGGCTGGATAATGAACTCACGGTTTTCTAGACCCTGAGCCCTTTCTTCTCTCTCTCGCTCCTTTTCTCTCCCCCTTTTCTTTTCCTTGCAGAAGTCGAGAAAATAAATAAATAAAAAAAAGCATGCATGAAATACATTTGGGAGGCAATTACAGACAGTGATCTTATGTGCAAAACGTACACCATAAATCATGTTGTCAGAGTTATTGATAAGCTGCACCAGCACACGCCAGGCAGCTGTTCTGCTACATTTAACTAAGTCTGACACAAGAGAGGGGAGGAGATGCACGGCCGGGGGGGGGGGCGGGATGGGATTTGGGGGGGGGAGGACAACAAACATGCCGCTGTCAGACAGGGAAACTCGGAAAAATATCTGCAGTGCACGCTCCCGCGCAGAAGATGAAGTCTAGGAGGGTCACGATGCAGGAGAGCAGATATTTTCCCCTGGCTGCGTCCGGCCCTCTGCAGGCCCTGCACCTCCCCTCTGTTTATCAGGAAGAGCAGCCTCCAGGCTTCGCCCCGCGCTCTCCATTTTGGATCAGCTGTGCTTTTCTCTCTGAGTAGATTTAGGCTTTATGTAATAATCTTTTTTTTCTCCCTTCTCCTCTCGCGGTCCTAACAGCGCTGTGAATTTGTGCAGTAGGACGGCATGTTGCTCGCCGCGTGCGAGCGCGTCTGTGTGTTTGAGCGTGCACCTTATGTAAATGCAGATCGTTCCAAAGCCCAATAGGAGTACAAAGCCCTAATCAGCTTACGGCCCAAGTTTTAATCCTCTCCGCACACAAACTCCTGTTTCTGTTTCTCATATCAAACGAGCACATTTGTACAGATATTTGCTTTTCACTAGGTTTTTTTCCCCCCCCTCCTCTCTCTCACCCTCGAGAGAGAATGTAATGTGTGAGATTTTATGTATTTTTTTTTAATATAAATTAATCCACCTCACCCTTCCCCAACCCACCCGCCCACCTTAGCCCATGTTGTCGAGAGCAAGTGCGAGTGATGTCAATAATCCCAGGCGTGGCCCCCAGCGTGACAATCAGCATGTTTGCGGAGATGCCGTCTTTGTGTGGCTTTGTTGTCTCGTCGTGATTAACGCCACCGACAATATTTCTGCCGCTGTGACTCAGAGCTAGCTTTATCAAAGCAGCTCATACTTGCACTGAGCTACTTATCTTCCTGACACTGATTACCTCTCATTACTGTTCAGTCCTAACAGTCGATGCGCGCGTAATGCTCGCTTTCCTGTACAAAAGCAAGATTTGTCAATCTTTTAGATTTCACTTAAAGGTGACTGGGCGGCACAGTCAGTTACAGATGTGTCGTTTTTGTACTAAAGCTACTTTCGGCTGCTCCTTTCTTGTTTTTACACCGGATGCGATCCCAAAGTTTGCGTCTCCTCCCAGGATTTAATCGGGGATCTTTCGCTTGCTCGGCTAATTTGTAACCCACTGCACTATGGAGCCACACAGTTTGGTGTAGCACCGTAGACGAACTTGCACAGCAGCTACTCTTAAAAACCCCATGACTCAGTGGCACAATAGTAACTTGAAGTAGTAGCTTGCTCCCTCACATTGTTGCACAGGAATCTTTGGCCCACAGCGCTGCTTTAGTTCATTGAGGCCATGCACAGCTCTCTTTAAGGTCCCACCAGTGCACTTTAAACGGGTTGACATCTGGACTTTGATCGGGCCATTGCAACATGCGGATTCTTTTCTTTTTCAGCCATTCTGTGGAACAGTCAACAGCTTTTACCACTTTATGTTGTCTGTTAGAGGCAGATTTCGCCTCCAACAGATGTTATAGAAAAGCAGTGAATGGCTGTTGCTTTGATTAGTTTAGTTTGTTTTTTGCGAGGTAGACATGAGAGGATTCAGTATTGCATATAGTTTAGTTGAGCATCAGGGAAACTAATAGCTTGCTATCAAATGGGAACACAATAACTTTTTATATCGTGTTCAAATTTAGAAAAATGTCACTTTTCCTGCATCCGATCCTTGATTCCAAAGAAAATTATGTCTTTTTATGCAGCGCCGTCATTCTGGATGGGAAGATCTACGCCACGGGAGGCATCGTGAGCAGCGAGGGTCCAGCCCTCGGCAGCATGGAGACATTTGACCCTTGCACCAACACTTGGACACTCTTGCAGTCACTGCCCTGCCCGCTCTTCAGACACGGCTGCGTGGTCATCAAAAAGTATATCCAGAGTGGCTGAGGGTGGCTCGGACCGGGTCGCACTGGGTCAACGCTTAACACCAGCTGAGCTCCAGTTGTGGGACGACGTGTGACAGCAGCTTCGAGACGGGCGATCGCTCGCTCGGTCTGCCGGCGACCTCTGGACTTGACGCCAGCATTCATCCACACTGTTGCCCCACATCTGAAGATAAAGTCAAATAAAAACGCCCTGTGCAGAATGTACTCATGTTTAACTACTCAGCCATGTCAGGTGACGATTCCCAACCTCCAGTACTGTATGTGTCATGGTAGTAGTTCATTCTCTGTCATCAAACAGGCACAGGGTCCCTCTTAGTAATTTGAAAACTCCAGGGTTTTTAAATGAAGTCTGTTTCCCCCCCTCTCTGGTACTGCCTTTTGTTTTTTGTTTTCAGTGCATATCTCTGTAAACTCAACACCTTCTTCATTTCCTTTCATATAATCTGACTCAGCTGAAAGCCATTGCAGGTCCAGATTCGTGTCCCTTTGAGTAAATCACACGTTAACAGGCGTAGGTTTCGTAGTCATGCATTTGTGAAAGTTTTTGTGGCATACGAACGTTTTTCCAGTAGCGACATGTGAAGGACAGGAGGGAAAAGCGAAGGGAAGCGACCGTTTTCCTCTTTATCAGTGGATCCGATGAGTTTCTTTCTCCACTGCAACCAGAAGCAAAGATCCAACTGTGCAGATTTATGGGGTAACTTTAAATCCAGATTCAGAACTCTGTGTAACCTGGGCCTTTTTAATGGCTCTCTAAACATTGGAAAAAACTATCAAATCGGGGTCAGGTTGGGTTTAAAAAGAGATTTCTTCCCCCCCTATTTTGTTCTTGTACAATTCCAGTCTGATTGAGATATCATCTGGAGGGTGAGTGGCTTTTTTTCCTCCCTTTATTCACACTGACTTGCTCTCTGGGACAAAGAAAGCACCACACTGAGAGAGAGAAAGCGGGAATTCCTTCTTCCGCTGGCGTCTGATCAGATTCAAGTTGGGACAATTCCTCCGGAAAAAAAAAAGCACAATATTCACCCGCGACTGTTATCATAGATGTTATCTGTTTATCCATGTTTCTTCTGTGTTTCAAGTTCCTCCTTCCCAAATCCGCTTGTTTTATACAATGTTTCATTGCAACCCGCAAATTATGTCGGGTTGGTATTCTGTAAATACAGCGAGGAAATATGTATATTTTAAAACCTGAAGGCAATTCTGTATAAATGTTTTTAGAAAAAAAATGGATAGGCTGAATTGAAAATGGTACGTCTGTAAATCTGTACCCAAAAAGGAAAACTTAACAATTGTTATTATTGAAACCTAATACATATACCAGAATATGAACACATTGTCAAGTCTGTTTTTTATGTGTTGTCCGGTTTAATCAACACTTTAATCAGGGCTCTTAATGCAACAACTGTGAATAGACTTATTAACCTTATTCTGAAAAATCCGTGGCCTGCTTTTTAGTACGGCTTCATCGTTCCGCCAAACTGACTGTATATAAAAGAGCCACAGCCGGCGCGACGTCACACACTGGTTTGTAATCAACAAATGTGGAACTGCCTTCTATCGGAAGGCCACCAGATGGCGATAGCTGCGGTTGTAAAAAAAAAAGATTGCGAGTGTCAAGACCATTAACTGTAGAAAACATGGACGACGCGACCCGTCTCCTACCATTGTGCAAAAATGAAGCCAAAATACCCCGCTTGTGGAGGCTGCCATCTTGCAAATTTGGAGTCAGAGTCTGCGCAGTAGTGACTTGAGGTGGAGCGACTGTGTAACGCTCCTGCCCACACACCTGCTGGACGTGACCGCAAACACGCCCCCCTACACTTTTTACGTAGCCTGGCTGCTCGAGTTTTTTTGCTGGTTTACCGCGACTGACGACTCGTTTAATTAAGGTAAATACAACCATGTCACTGTTATAAAAAAGACACACAGCTTATCATCTTATAGTTCTAAAATCACTCTGTTGTTAATTCGTTAGTTAGATTAGCCGCTAGCATACGCACTGTGTTGGAGGCTTGTTGCTAGCTAGTTATGCTACACACCTGCTACTCTTAATAGTCTTCAACACTTACGGTTTTTTTAAATCCATTTTTAGACAGCTTTTCGTGTTTTCGTAGCGTAAACGCTGGTCCTCCTCTCAGAGCCTACGCTCTATCTGCTATTCGCGAACAGAGATACGCAAGTTTCTCCGTGACTGCAGTTGTCAAAGCTCTTATGATGACGTTTCACCCCAATTTAACATCACCGCGGTAGGAATTAGAATCAAACTTATGGGAAAGGAGACCCCTTGAACATCAATCAGGGTGATGAGAACTATTGAAAACAAAAGAAAGAATCTTTGGAAAAAAATTATCTGAGGAGAATTAATTTATTTTAGTCTGACCCCAGTCCCATCCGCTAACATGAAGGAGGCGGGGTTTATGACCTATACTGCAGCCAGACACCAGGGGGCGATAGAGACGTTTTGGCTTCATTTTTGGGGACCTGTCGCGTCGTCCATGTTTGTCCAGTCAATGGTCAAGACTGATGAGAATAAATAAAACCATCCCATTTTAATATGGGAGTCTGAGGGTTAACTCCTTTTCAAATCCAGCCTCAAGTGGCCATCAAAGGTACTGCAGATATTTTAGGCTAATACTTGTCAAAGTTACTTTGAAAAAAACAAAACAAAACAAGCACTTCAAAGTTACAGTTTGCACCTTTATTCAAGTATATCACAGCAGTTTATTTGAGAAATACAGTAAATGTTCCATTTTTCAAATATAACTTACACTAAAGTAACAATTGCGAACAGGTGTGTTAGATACACAAACAGAACTGACAAAGCTATGAAAAGTCTAAATTAACTGAAAGAGAGGGAAGAAAATAATTCAGGATAGAACAAGCCTTTTTCCTTCTGCATACTGGACTAAGTTGTCTCCACTACCAGACAAAAATTGGTTGTTAGTCCAAACTGGCAACAATTTATGATTAAAAAAAAAGAAAAAGCACAATGTATGACATTTGATTACCCATATTTTATACCCCATGGTTTTTCTTTTAAATCCGTAAAAAATAACTCTTGGCAGAAACTGGAGACAAAGTGAACATCATTAACAGAAAGTTGATCTGGTCCTTTTCCTCATAACTGTTTTAAATATTCTAATGCTAGCCTCTTCCAGTATGCCACAGTCTGTAACCACTTTCAACAAAGAAAACATCAGAACAATGAAATAAATAGAAAAGCTGAAAGGGCAAGTTGTCACGTGTTGAAACCTGAGAGACCTGTAAACCCTTTATTCCCCCGTACACGCCAAATAAACCTGCTACACAAACGCTACGCAATTCAGCAAAATCGTTCAAATGGACGCGCAACGCTTCCCGATTCAGACGTACAAAAAGACTGAATGTACTGAATATCAGGTGTAAAACATATTTAATAATAAATATCCAGAATCATGAGATGAAAATAAAAAAACAAAAGACCCGAACACAGTTGGAACACTTGGGAGTAAAAGGCGATGGGTGTGTAAAGAGGCAGAAAATGCTCTCTATAGCTTTTAAGAAGGTATTGGGTGATAACAGGAGCAGATCTGGGACGTCTCCTCAGTGTCAAAGTACGTAAAGTAATCAAAGACAACCTGAAACTAAAGCATCAAATATACAGTCCATGAAATATCCGTAAAATTTATGCAATCATCATCTGGCTCAAATGCAAACATACGTATATAACAATCAGAGAGATATAAACAACTCTTGGATTACTGCAGCAGCCGTGGTTGCGCTGATCTGGTACCTAAGGTGGTACTGTGGATGTTGCAACAGTATTTTGAGTGGGAAGAAAAAAGAAATACTGTTTTTGTACCCAGTAAACAGTTTTCGCTTTAAAATAAATTAAGCTGAGGTAGCATTGGTTTTTTATTCCCCTCTGCAGTAGTCCAAGTGCTAACCTGCCATTGCCAGTTTGCATACGCTCGTTAGATTTTTTTGCCACCTTGAATCGGAGAAAAGGCAGAGGTGAGCTGGGGTTAGAGTTGCACCGAGAGGTTTGAGGACCGGACGAGAGAGTGCACTGAAAGAGATGAAGAAAGACGACGGGGGTAGAGGGGTAGGGGAGTGGGGGGCGGGCTTCTTCAGTCTACACCTGTTCAAAATATGGCATCTTCAAAACACACACAGAGAAAAGAAGAAGAAAAATGCCACCTTATAAAGCTTCTGTAAGTATCTTGATTTACTACAGTCGGGAAAACATATTCTGTGTCGGCCACAGGTGAAAATCCAGTTTCGCTTGTCTGACGTTGAAAGAGAAGAGAGCAGAACAGATCCATAAAGTACACGTAAAACAGAAACAAGTAATGCTTTTTACACACTTTAGTGACGGGCACTGCCTAGAATGGCCTTTGTTCAGTGTGGATTCACAACACATGTAAAAACAATTCAAGCAAAGCGTTTTTATAAAAAAAAAAAATATGTAGAAAAAAGTTACAAAATATAAAACATAACAAAGTTTTTTAGGATTAATAGAACATTTTTGAAACAGAATGCCGGTGAACAGGCACAGTTATGTCAGCACCTTTTGAGTGAGTGAGATAAAACTTGGCACGATGAATCCTTTGATTTGCTTTATTTCATTTATTCCTTTTTTTTTTATCTTTTTTTTTTTTGCATATTTTTAAAAAAAGAGAAAGAGGGAAAAAAAACTGAAGGCCGGTGTCACCAACCTCTCCTTCCACCTGCTGTCCTGCTCAGGTGGAGACTGACCTTCGCCGACTGGTCTGAGGTTTTATTACAGAAACATGAATAAATTTAAATATTTGAACATCATCTGAGATGTATTTGACCACAACACTGTTTCCACTTATTTCTTGACCAAAGAGTTCAAAATTAACTAGAGGTGAATAACGTAGATATGTTGAACCGATCTAATGGCGGTAAGATAATCGTTTTTAGTCGTCGTTGCCTCAAGGTCCCCGTGACCTCGGTGGTAAATACCCTCCCTCCCCAACTTGGGAGCCTGTTCATTGTCACGAGTAGTAAAAACAAATATCCTGCTAAATATACCACTTTCATATGAGGTTTGAAATAAGGCACACGCTAGGCAGTGCAAAAAAGTACAGACGCCTTCCAATTTGTACTGCTTCCAGTTCCTCAGCAGGAGTGTGTCGGTAGGGGGGTTAAAAAAAACGAAAGAAAGGGGGGAAAAAAAATAAAAATCAACTGGCGGGCGCTGCTGGAGCAGGAGGGAAAACATTCATACTGTGAATCTAGTGAAGAGGAGTCGGGGGTTTGCGCTAGCACAACTATTTAGGACATAACAATCCGCTAAGACTGTGAACGCCAGAGGTGGCCTGCCAGCGAATGTTTCGAGTGAGGAGGTTTTTACAGATGACCCCGAGGCGACGCTACGCTTGTTCACCAGTAACTCTGAGACCAGCGCCGAGGGGGCTAACGGCTTTCCACGCTTGATGACCGCCATAATGAAGAGGACATAATTGATTCTAGTCCTGCTGTGCTAACCTCATCGAGTTTGTGTCTACGGTAAAAAACTTCTTTGTAAACTATTCTTCTGGGTGATTGTGGCTCAGATATGGAACTAATCAAGTAGCTAAAAGGGCAGAGAGAAGAGGAAACGAAACAAAAACGACAACGAAAAAGGTCGCACGATAGCGCGGTAACAACTGGCCTGTGATGAAGCGCTCCACTCGAGGGCGGGAGGGCTCGCTGGCGTGGGTCGCCCATTCGCTCCCCGTCCTCGTCTCTTGGCGGCACTCTGCTGTCACACTTCTGCTGGTGAGGGTCTGAGTGAGTGCGTCTGTTTGTAGAAATGCATGCATACTCGTGTCAAGTGTTTCGGCGTGTACGCGCTGCCACGTTGTGATAGGACATCACCCCATCTCTTGGTTTTTCTAGTCGTCCAAACTTAAGAAATCTTCCCGAGAGCAGCACGGATAAAGTTGAGGATAGCACCCGAGTAGCACCAGTGTTGCCTGCCACTGTCGGTTTGTGTGTGTGTGTGTGTGTATAAGTGTGGCTGACACACCTCCAGGGATTTGGTTGTGTAGTATGCGTCTGGATGTGGCCAGGTTCCTGAGACGATAGCACCATTGAATGTCTCTGTCCTCATCCTCGCTTTGTTCCCTCCCAGCGACGAGGAGGGTGCTGGAGTTTCCTGTGTGGTGTTTTTGTGTTGAGGGCTGAAGCTCCTCCACTCGTGCTCACTCAGTTTTGTGTGTGTTGTGTTGTTGTTGTGGTCCCAGGCTGTTCAGGATCTACCTGATGGGTATTTTCTCTCCATTTCACAGGAATGTATCAAAACGCTGGATTCTCGCCTCCATCTCCTGCACAAACAAACAAACACACACACGGAGCTTAGCCTCAACTAACACAGCAAACTCGACTGTGTGTATAAAGCATCTGTGCGGCGCGCTTTCAATATTACTTGGAAATTTCCCACAGCAAACAACAGCTTTCACCATGATAAATGATGTAAAATGAAGGAAAGCTGTGCCTGAATGAGACGGGCGATTTTTCTCAGCGTGAAAACAGCAGTTTGACACTGACTAAATCTGAGCAGAGCCAGAGGAAGAGAGATGGATGTTAGCCTGCACTAGACCATGATTAATGCCTGGAAGATGTTACACTGTGTGTTTCTCTCATCTGAATGGCTGAGTCAGTGCGACACGCGCGGCTACAAGATATCAATTTCAAGAAGTTTAAAGAAAAAAAAGGAAGAAAAACTGCCAACTTTACAGCAGTTTTTTTAACATCTAAACATCAAACTTTTTCCAGCAGAGACCGCAAGTTTTAACAAGCTGAATAATCCATTCATAAACGGATTAGATGATCGATGAAGAAAATAGATTTTCTGTTATTTACTGACTGTATTTGAGCTGTCGGTTTGACAATGCCAAAAACTGAAATTCACTTTTTATTCATTTTATTTCTTCCTTTCAAACGTCAGCTTGGAAATACCACTGAATTTTTTGGACTGATTAGATTTCTGGGCAAGCAGCTGGGCGATAGATGATGAGACCACACTTTTTGTACCGATGCCCTCTTCGCCAGAGGTCGGGGAGGTGCGTGCGGCTCTTTCGACCCCCTTTGGGTGAACACGCTGTGCTCAGGGCTGGTTTATTGCAGACGATGACAGCACATGGAAATGGACTGAAGTCATAATTACATACAAATAGTTTTCATGATTATTCTTTTTATTTCACTGCTATTTTTTATTTGATTAATTTTCCACAAGCTGTGAACTCAAATAGACCTGCGAGGTTATGATATATTTGTTTTTCCACTCTTCTTCTTATTAAGACATCTTATTATTCTTGTATTAAGTATATATATTATTATATATTTGTTACTTGCACCCACACACACACACACGTTTTTCCCCCCTCACATTATTCAGCTAAAAAGGCTCGTTTGATGTTGAAGGTTGCGACCCCTGCTCCAAGCTGAGCTACAGAAATCATCTCTTTAGCAAAGCCATGCCAGTGCATTGCATCTCTTCTCTCTCACTAAACTGTGTGACTCACTCAGCCCCACCCCACCCTCCCTCTGCATATGCAGCCTGCTCTCATGCAGCATGGAGGGAGGATCAGCGCAGCTCCAACAATAAATACAAAACTGAAGCTCTCAAATTTAAGAAGGCAGATGTAATCTTTTAATGGCGCTGAGGAAACCTGTTTGTTTCCAACTGCTCGCTAACCCATGCACCAGTTCAGCCAATCACGTGGCTGCATTTAAGCATCTAGACATGGTCAAGCATCAAATTGGAGAAGAAGTGACTTTGAATGGGGCATGGTTCCAGACGGGCTGGGATTTTCCCCCCACGCAGAGGATGGTGTAAAAAAGAGAAAAGCAGCAGCTCTCTGGACAAAAATGTCTTGTTGAGGAGACTGGCCAGACTGCTTCAAGCTGGTAGGGGGACAACAGTAACTCATTACAATCAATGTATGCAGAAGAGCACGCCGATTACCAGCCCTGTCAGCTTAAAACAGGACAAACGGTGCCTGGTCTGATGAGTCTCGATTTCTGCTGCAACCAACCTGATAATACCTAATAAAGCATTCGGTTCAGATTCAAATTAAGTGTTTAAACACCAAAAGGACACAACAACACAAATGAACCAATCAGGGCTGCAACAGACCAACACCTGTGCTTCTCAGGATAAAATGATTAGTTCTCTCAGTGGATTTGATAAAGCGTCAGTCTCCATTTTTAAGAATTTATCACCGTTTTTCTAATTTAATTTCATTGTGACATGTGTTGAAACGTTTCCGCACAAAGTTTATGGGGCGACCGTGGCTCAGGGGATTGGGAAGCGTATCTGTAACTGTAAGGTCGCCGGTTCGATCCCCAGGCTCTCTGTCCTGGTCGTTGTGTCCCTGGGCAAGACACTTTACCCTACCACCTACTGGTGTTGGCCAGAGGGGCCGATGGCGCGATATGGCAGCCTCACTTCTGTCAGTCTGCCCCAGCTGTGGCTACAACTGTAGCTGCCTCCACCAGTGTGTGAATGTGAGAGTGAATGAATAGTGGCATTATAAAGCGCTTTGAAAAGCGCTGTATAAATCCAATCCATTATTATTATTATGTGTTTTATTTTTGATCCTAAACATTGCCGACATCTCACATGGAACATATACATCATGTATTGCCATTCAGCCTAAAAACGGCGTTTGCTCGGCAGCTCTGCCGTCACCACGCATTACTGTTGGCAGTACCCAACCCAAACAAAAGGGAGTCCGCTTTCACTCTTCCCACCGAAACAGTCCTGCCTGTGTATTTAACGTTCAGCTGACACATCCGAACATGAGACCTAATCTAGCTGGAGCCAGGTAAATTTAATCACGCCAGTGTTCTTCTGCATGAGATTCCAACTTCTCTTGAAACTTCATTTAGAACAACAATTAAGCGCTTAGCACTTCATCACAGCCCCACAGCGATCGACTCCAGGTTGCACGAGCTGTAAAAAGCCAGCAAAGCCAAGAAAGGTGAAGCTTGAATGAAAAAGTCTTCGTGAAAACCTCGACTCAGCCCATGTTTTTAGACACATCTGTGCTTTTAGCACTTTTTTGCTGTGTTTCACTGTAAACACGGGCACATGCAAATGAGCTCTTCACTGCCTTGACGCTTTGCGCCGCTGTGATCTAAAGTTTATCTGCCTGAAGCCCTCGCACGCTGTCATCCCGAGTACACAGCAGACTAACAAGCCCTCACAGCACCTCCCCTTTGTCTCACTGACATAAAGTTAGCCTGTAGCACTCTGTCTCTATCTAGCATGGGTGGATGGTGACTTACATGGTAAAAATGTCTAACCTCTGCACAGCTCAACAGGTCAACTGCAGCCAAACTGCAGTTTTAGGTGTTTTATATCTCACTGGGGCTCTCAACGCCGTGCATGAAAAGAAAAATCCAGCGTAGCATGCTCTCCTCTGTTAACTTTAAATTACTTTGGTGCACCCACCTTGTTTGAACCCATCTTATCTACTCCCACATCACGGTCCCCAACACCCGGGCCTCGGACCGGTACCGTGAGTCGTTTGGTACCGGGCCGCGAGAGTTGAGGCTCAGGTGTGAAATGTATGGTTTTCAGGGTTTTTATCGGTTTTCAGCGTTATTTTGTTGTCGTTTTTATCGTTTACTCGGTTTTCCTGGGTCTTTTCACGTGTGTTATGAATAAATCTTCTCTTTTTTCTGTACCGGTACTAGTTTTATTTTGTTGTATTTATCCGCAACACCTTAAAGGCCGGTCCGTGAAAATATTGTCGGGCATAAACCGGTCCGTGGCGCAAAAAAGGTTGGGGACCGCTGAGCTAAATGCTTGTTGGGGTGTACCAAAGCCCAGTGTAAGATAAATAAAGATCATGTCTGAACTCCATAATAAAATGCTACTTTAATAATGTGCAGGAATCAAAATACGGTGCTGGAAAATGAGCATAATAGTCCACTCTTGAAGCTCAAGTTTAATCAATATTCTAAATATGAAATGCATGCCAGGAACCAATCAAATAGTTCAATGGTCAAATTAGTTTTAGGAACAATTAAGCACTTATTCATGACGCTGCTTTGGCTAAACAAGTAGGAATAAAAGTGTTAATTGACCTGCAGGCCAAAGCCCTCAGCAGTATACACACAAAACTGGCAGAGAATTAACCAACTATTGAGGGGTTTAGTTAACCTGACTGGTATCCTGTTCAGCTTTGGCACAGCACAGATTTAGGTTAAAGGTCAAAGGCCCTTACAAAGTCTTTAATTGCTGTCTGAGACACGAGCAAAATCTGATACCGGGCCAAGGGAAACACATACGCCAATTTGTGGACAGGAACATCGCTTGCGTGTTTCTGTGTACAGAGCAGATACGGTCCCTCTGGCTTTAAACGCAGCGTGCCGTCCGCTCCATCTGCTGAAAAGGTCAGCTCTTCAGGAAGACTGAGACGAGCCGTGCCCAGAGGAGGACGGCGAGAACGTAAGGGAGACAAATGTATGGACGCGCTCCATTTCACTCAGCTCTACAACTCGGACATAAATACAGAGAGTTGCAACGGCGTGCAACGTTAAGTTGCCTCCAAAAAGGCTGCAGCCTAATACTCTGGACCACCTCGGTGTGCATGTGTGTGCTCGTGGTTTTGCATTCTCAAGGGAATTACAAGGAGATGACCTGCTGTGGGGTTGAGATGTATGTTTGGAAATGCAGGCAAACAAAACACGTGCCAGATGAGCTGACATTTCTGCTCTCGAAACACCAATTTAGGCTGGCAGTATGAAACGAACCCAGACACGCGCCCTCCCTCCCTTCACCAGAGCGGCCCGTAGACAGGCGGCACCACCTGGCTGACTGCTCTCTCTCCCTTTGCCGCTTCCTCCCTCTGACATCCTGACAGCCGGCACTGGCTACCAGCGCCAGGACACTGCCATTCCGAGCCCCCTGTCTGCACTGACATCCTACAGCAGCAGCAGATGACCAGATGGGATTCTGGGAAAATATACAGCAGCTTTTTCTGCATGGAACATTGTCAAGAAAGAGCTAAACTTAAAAGGAAAAAGTTCCCATTCATTCAGTCCCTTTTGTTATCCTTCGCTTATTATTATTTGCAGTATTTTCCCGAGAGACTTGGGAAAAAAATAAATGAACATTTGTGGTTATTGTAGCACAAGTTTGTCTTTATATTACATTATGATCTACATCTCCTCAAAATTACCACCATGCTACCATAATATAAAACATCATTGTGTGTCAGTGGCTTGATTGCATTCATGAATATAAAGGACTTTCAGTCCTGTGCCGCTAAGATCTTATTCTGGCCGCCTGAAACACAGTGTCATTTTAAATTGTAATTATTTTGGAAAACAAAGCCATAATACATTTTTCATGAAGCCTCAGTGGAGTTTAAGAAGTTCAGTACATTCGTTTGGCCAACTAACATCAGAATTATGTGGAATATACTGTGGGGGTCTCCCACAAGCAATGAAAACTATTTTTTTTAAATGTTCTCACTAATAGTTTCCACTGTCCTCATTAGATCACACTCTGCTGCAGACCTCAATTTCTACCCTGATCTAGATGCTGTTTATGCTATTCTTACCCATCTCTTCTTCCATAGTCGATATCTAGCCTTTTTTTTTGTCATGAATCCCAGAAAGTGCCAAACACGTCTTCTTGTTTCAGTCTGTCGCAGTGTTCAGAGATGTCTAAGCTCCCTAAGGAGAAAGCCACATCTTCTCCGATATCATCTGCCTTTGTGTACAACTGTTTCCAGCTCTTTAATAATCTGAGTTATTTGGTCTGAACAAGGTCAAATCTGTAGGACAAAATATAAAAAAATAAATCTAAAAAGTAACATTTTCTTGACATCCAGGACATCTTGTTTTGAGAATTACTTACTACTAATCCTCGGGATGCCGCATCACTAAAAACGCAAATGTTAAACATACAGACTTACAGAAGGGGAGGGGGCCAGCAGAAACACTGATATGACTGCGATCTGCTACGCAAGTTGGCTAATTACCCAGCTAGCTATCATTCAAGCACGGAGAAACACATGCCACTCATCTGTTCATGTGACACTAAATCCAAACCAGTTAAATCTATGTTAAGGTTACGAGTGGGTTCTTGGAAAATCTTCAGGAGGGTTCTCTGGTCCCCAAGAAGCTCGATTGCTCCTGTCCTTAAACCTACTTTCTGATTAGCCCGAGTTTGTTTTATTTTGACCCTTTTCAGTGCAAGAGTCTTTGGGTGGTGCGTGGCTTTAAATGATTATCCACAAAGGATAAGGTTTAGGTAAAGGCCAGGCACTCCAATGTTTATTAGACCTTGTACTGCTCTCCAAGCTGCAGTTATTGCAGGCTGCCCAGAATTTCTTGGCATTGTCCATCTAATTTATATAATAATTTTGAGTGTTTGTGGGTTTCAAACAATAAAAGAAAACATTTTTTACCATTGTCAATACATTTCTATATTTGAGAAGCTGAAAATGGCAATTTGTGTACGGCATTTGTGTACCTAATGCATTATTTAAAGTAGAAATGAAATGTTATGATTCAACAAAATCTCTTTCACCTTTAAGTGAACTGCTCAAGGCAGTCTGCAGTACTGGATAAGGACTATTTTTGTATTTTTATGGCACTAAATGCACATTATAAAGGCTACACAAGTGTGTGTTGCGTCTCTGACCTCGAGTAGCTGGGTCTTGTCGTACTCTCTACGATGCTTGTAGATGCACTGGCTGAGTAGGGAGTACAATCGCTCCAGCTGCTCCACGCTGTAGCCCTCACTCTTCTTCACCACCACATCCAGTAGAATCTGCAGCAAACAATAGAAATCATTCGTTTTAGAAAATAAATACATCTTACAGATATATACCACAGAAACAACAACAGCACAGGCGCAATCGGACAGTCGTACAGTGATGGAACAACGGGTCGCACAAGCAACTCGCTGATGCTGGTGCGTGGAGATGCATCATGTGGAGGTCAGCTGCATTCAAAAGCAATTAAGATCAGAATGACAGCTAATTAAGGCTAATCATAATTAGAACCAAGTTTACATTTCACTGCTACTTTAATTAAAACATTCTGGACAGTCAAAGGCCCTTTTAATTGACCCGTTCTTCACATTTTACCCAAACCAAAGTCTGTGTGTATATGCGCTTCTATTTAAACACGCAGCTCATCAGAATGCACGGACTGAGACAGCAAAGGCACAATAATTAAAGTTATCATCACTGACACAAGGCAAACAGAGAAACCTCAACTGAAATTAAATGGTGTGGGTGTGGGAGAGACAGAGAGACAGAGAGAGAAAACTTGCTTGAAAAACATAAAATCAAGGCAATATGATGATTAATAAGACATAGATGTTTGTCAGAGCCTCATCAGTGAACGTCTGAGAGATAATTACAGTGAGCAAAAGAACGAAAATTGCAAAGGTAAAAAGGTTAGCATTGTATTAATCACTGTACTCCATCTGACAATGGGTTCTGTTTAAATGACAGTTGGCCTGATTAAAGTTAAACTGAGGCTTCACATCAAGAGAAACTTGAGCAGAAACTTAATCCCAAGACAAAGTCTGCTCATAACCGGAAATCTGGCCTGAAGAAAAATACTTTTTAGCTTCTATTAAGATACACCACAGCTTGGAGCCACGTACCTGCCACCAATATTATTATTGTTATTATTCTTTATAACTGAAAGAATGAAAAACGTCATGCATGATGCATTAGTCCTAATGGTTCGTATCGAATCATCGTGGCAAACATTTGCTACTGCTCCTCATCTCAGTGCTGACTAACGTAATCAGTGACCTCCTAAAAGCCTTTCTTAGGTTTTTTAGATTGTTTGTTTTGCTACAAACATCACATGGAGAGAGAAATTACACCTGAACAACATTATCTGCATCAATGTTTTCACATTTTGTATTTAGAAGATTGGATAAACTCCAGCTCAAAGTGGACTTAATATGTCCGTTTCCAGCTCCATATTTATTATCCTTGGAGTCTATTAGAGTACCTCTGCATAATTCACAATTCAAAATAAACATTATTCATCTCATATTAGGCCTCGGTGCAGCCCCTCAGCTCCTCTTACAAACATAAGGTTTGAACAGCAGGTTGGCAAGTCCACTGTGTAATGTGCCTGAGATGACTATATTAAGGATATGTAATCTCTTTGACGTCATAAAGCACCACAAATGGAAAAGTTGTGTTAGAGCAATGATTACTATGAAAAACCACAGTGTGACAGAACACCAGAAAAAGCTTTTACAGCTTCTCTTTCAGTCACATGTAAACTAGGGCTGCTCGATTATGGCAAAAATGATAATGACGATTATTTTCACTGAAATTGAGATCTCGATTATTTGACGATGTTTATTTAACAATAACAATGTGTTGAATAATGACTTTAAAGATTGTCAAAAAATAATATAAAATAGTGTGCAAATACTGATAACAGTGCAAATGTTTGCAATATAAAAATAAATGAAAAATGTAAACATCTATGTTTAGTGAACTGTAACACTGTAGCAAAGTTTACACACTGTGTCTACTTGATCCACGTCTGACTCCGCGAACCCATAATGTTTCCACACCACTGAAGTTTTTTTTTTTTACCTCTCTTTTCAACCAATGGCAGTCACTCTCCTCTCCAAATAACTTCTGCTTAGCTTTCCGAGCTTCCCTCGGGTCCTCTTAATCAGCGGTCCCCAACCCCCGGGCCTCGGACCGGTACCGGTCCGTGAGTCGTTTGGTACCGGGCCGCGAGAGTTGAGGCTCAGGTGTGAAATGTATAGTTTTCAGGGTTTTTATCGGTTTTCAGCATTATTTTGTTATCGTTTTTATCGTTTACTCGGTTTTCCTGGGTCTTTTCACGTGTGTTATGAATAAATCTTCTTTTTTTCGGTACCGGTACTAGTTTTATTTTGTTGTATTTATCCGCGACACCTTAAAGGCCGGTCCGTGAAAATATTGTCAGGCATAAACCGGTCCGTGGCGCAAAAAAGGTTGGAGACCGCTACTCTTAATTGTTGTGACACGTGTTCGAAACGCAGAGAGGTGCGCTCGATTTGCCACACGGAGCAGCGCGAGAGTAAAGCACGAGGGAGGGGCTAATAATCGGCTCAGTCATTTTTAATGATCGTTGAAAGCCCAGATCGTAATCGAGATTAAAATTCGATTCATTGAGCAGCCCTAATGTAAACATTTCTATAGTGGCTAAAGTCAGTCTGATTCAAGACTTGGTTTCACCTGTTAACGTTACTTCTCGCCTTCTTCTACAGTTATCAGTAATCGTCACATGTTTAATCAGCTCCCTGAACACAGACAGACATCCTCTGTTCGCCACAGTAGTTGCCGTTATTATCACACTCTTAATTCCTGAAAACGCTGTATTTAAAACAATCTCTATGCAGATTGACAGCTGCGCTTGCAGGCTGCCATATTCCAAAAGCAGAGAAGCATATGTTCCTGCACTTTTCTGTCAAGATGGGGGGCATGTGGAGAGAAGAATGCAATCAGGTTAAATTACTTACATTGTACAACTTTTCTCCTAATCAGTTTACACAAAGGTTTATTTCATCCCTCTGAAACTGAAAAAAGCGGGTGTGTTTCTTCTGATTGGGGTGTTTAAACTAAGCATTATTTTAATGTTTCAGCTTTTGAAATGATTACGAGCTGAACATCAGACTCCGTATAAGCACAGCTGCTAAATGCATACCATATAAAACTTAAAGGTCCAGAAAAAAGGACGATTATACCTTTGAAACATTCAAACTTTCATAATTTCATCTGGTAGTATAGAAAATCACTGGTTATATCCCTTTTCATAAGAACTTCCACCTGGCCAATCTAATAACCAAGTCCCTTGACAAATAATGTCTACATAAAGAAGCTAAGAACATGAAAAAAATCTAATATTCAGAATTCATGCAGAGCGATAATCATGATCTCTGCAACACTGGGAAAAAAAGTGCCATCAGCTGCTACATATTGAATATATTTTACTGGTATCTTTTTTGTACTTTTTTCACATTAACTCTGGCCTAACATCAGGGGAGCTATCAGCTTTCATAGTTTCAATCCAGCCATAAGAACTAATAAAAGAGGTCCAAATGGAGCACATCACAGTGAGATGCCGGTTTTAACAACACATGCATAAAAGCTTTAATTAGCATCATTACCAACCCATCTCACATGTGTAATAATGTCAGCCAGCCTTTCATCCCACTGCCACTGCATTTCTTTCCATTTTTCATCATGTTCCCCAACTCTTGCTTTAAGTGCATTTCTCTACTTTATAATGCACCTTTTTCTCCTGAGATTGTTCATCTTCTCACCTCAAGCCATTTTCACTGTTTTACACAGCCCATTCTCACCTCCTCTTCAACTGCATTTCCGACATTACTATTGCACAACAGTCTTTGCTTCTGGTGTATTTGTCTTTGCATTCTCCTCTCTTCTGCAGCTTTCTTTCCCCTCTTTGTTCTCTCTCCTCTTACTGTTACCAGGCTGATTGCAGCAGTGCACTTCCCAGCCTTTGTCAACTTGATCAGGGTGTCGGCGACACTGTGGGGTAAATGGTGTGAGAGGGTCTTACATGGGCTCAGTGACTGAGTGAGCTCACAGCACACAAAAGGGCCGTAATCCCATGCGTTAAAGACTACTACTGACATGGGCCATTTAACCTCACCCCTTCTAAACTCCTTGCTCCATCTTCCCCCACAACCTTTTCTTTACCACATCTCTATCTATGGGAGGGAGGGGGGGTTGGGATGCCTGCGATTTTAGACAACAGCTGAATAAGGGTATGCAGTGTCATTAGCGTCAAACTCAGAGCTTTTGTTAACGTGGCTTGCACAAATATTTTATAAAATGCAGTATTTCCACTTAAAAATCTCGAAAATGTGCAGAATGTAAGTGCAATCCACTGAATTTACAGTCGCTCTATGCTTCTGGTATTTTGCAAACAAATCCCTTTTTCAAATAAGCATGCTGTACACAGTCAGGCATGCAGACTGGAGCTGACTGTGATACAGTAGAGGGTCTTCTTTGATCACCGAAGGCTTCACTATCTACACGCACATGTGTGTAGGAGAGACTTCCTCACCACTGGCTGAGAGAAGAGGGTTAGCAGGCAGACAGGGAGGAGGAAAAAAACTCAACAACAAGGACTCAAAACCCAACCGTCTCCATCACAAGGGACGCTATTAAGCCTTCAATATCTGCCTCTAAGAACAATTCAGCCTGCTCTTCCTGTTAACTAAGATTTTGTCTCCCCAATACTAGCAAATGAATGAATTATTAATGATTCTGGTTTGTTTGTTACCTTCAGCTGAGGCAGACACTGGATTTGGATTTCCTGATTTATTTTTAAAAAAAAATTTAAGTCATGGTGGCAAATAATGTGGTTTACAGGGCACTCGGTCACACGGATAATGCAATATTGATAGTGTTACAAGGGTCAGGGACAATCATGATGAATCATATTACCATGGTCCCAGAACATTAAAATGAAATGGTGTTTCTGTTCAGTTGCCCATGTAAAAACCGCTGCAGGGGTCGACAGCTCATCTTAAATATGCAACGCTTGGCTTTACAGGAAAATGCCATTAGATTACGGTGAATTCTCCTTACTTCAGTATAGGAGGAAAAAAGGGTTTTCGATGCTATATACGGTAAAGTCTTTTGTGCAAAGTATGCAATCTAATATCTGAATAAAACGAGTCCAATGATACTGTTTAAAACCGGCATTACTCTCTTCTAACTGACGATTTTAATATTTACCTATGTAAATGAACACATCGTGCTCTGTGTGCCGTTAGGTTTATGCGGTGACTCAGCCACTTAGAATCACACACACACAAAAAATTATAAATCGCGAATGAAAATAAATGCATATAATTGTTATTATATTCACTCACACACAAAGATCAATAGAGGAGTTAACTTCAATTGATAGAAAACTTAGAGACCTAAGGGCTGGTTTCCTGGGCAGGGGGTAAATTAAACTATTCTAAGGCTTTAATCTAGAAATGTCAATCCTAGTGGTTTTCCTAATACATCTTAAATGTAGTTCTACAGAATAGAGCTGCCTGGGATAGCTCAAACTTTATCTCAGGACTTAAAATGTCCTGAAGCACATGGCTTCAATCTCAATTAGGAGGAAAAAATCTGAGCAATGAGTATTTTTTTTTTAACTCAAAAACACTGATAACAATATGAGCCTTATAAATCAAATAGTCCATACATGACATGAGTCTGGGTAGGAATATAGAACATTGAGAGATGTGAAAATGACCAAATTTAAAATCTGCAGGTTTCATTTGGCAAGTCCTTGGCAAAAAAAGTATTACAAGATAAAAATTACAATTGGGGGGGAGAGATAATAAGATGGAAAAAATAAGGAAGGAAAAGGAGGAAAGAAATTTCATATTTTACAGACTCAAGACAGGAGAGATCCAATATCACCAGGTAATAAAGGAGAAGAACACCAAACAGACCTCTACATACACCCAGCAAAATTATCAGATGAAGATATGTTTACCAAACAAATGCACAGGGGAGAAAAATTTAATACAGAAAAGATTTAGGTCAAGGTTATGGAAAAGGATTTGCTAATGAACTGATATGATTAAACTTTGGGGAGAGCTCAAGGGAAATAAAGGGTAATCAATACAAACTCCTTTCCGTGTGTCGTGCAACCAGTGTGCAGGAAGAGTAAAGTGTTAAACAGTGAAAGATGCTGACCGAGCACTAAGCGTTTCACACCGTCTGTGCATTACGAGGGTGTGCTTTTGGAATATACAAAAGCATGTACCGCCTGGTATTCATCTGAATAAGCAGTGCAGCTTAAAGCGTTACAGCAGGTATTTGTTATCACGGGATTTGAGCAGTGAGGAGGTGGAGGAGGCTTGAAATTCATTACTACAGACCTACATTTACGATACACACACACAATATAACTGACCTGGAATCGCAGCCTGCCCATAAATTAACAACTGCAATAGCATCTTAACAGGATTGTTATCTTTCCATTGATTGACTCGGTACAACACAAAAGTATGGGATATCACATCTCTGCTTTTTCTGGCTGAAGAAATCTTGATGCAAGCCACATATACCACCGGTCATTAAATCATCCCCCAGTTCTTACATTCTTCACCTCGCTAAGAACACCTCTGCGCAGTTGGGCTGGTTTGCTAGAGCAAATTAGCTATGTGTCCTGGCAGCTTAGGTTTAGCTTAACGGCTTCTGTTGGTGTTGGCCTCCACTGTGCAGCTGCTGCATAAGCAGCCTGCGGAGCGCTAACTTTGAGTCTTCCTGTGCAGCTTTTTGGAAAGACACTAAACCGAAGCAAGCAGGGCAGAACTCTTCTGTTCGGCCCCGTCCTCAGGGGTGCGGTTTCTCTTTTCGTGACAGTGGATGCCTCATTCTCTGGTCCGGTGCGTGCCCTATCTACCTACATTGATCGCACTCAGAATGTGCATGTATGTTAGGGCTGGGCGATATGACCCAAAATTCATATCTCGATATATTTTACCTGGACGGCGATATGAGATATATATCTCGATTTTTTTTTTTTTTAAGCCATAAAGTAAGAACAAAAAGAGAGTTCTTAGTCAAAGCTGTGTCCCAGATGTCACACAGGCACTTTTATTAACATAGAGCATAGATGTACATAAAATTTACTCAAAAATAAATTATGAGCATTTATTAAATAATAATGCTCCATAAATAAAAGAAAACAATGTTGTTTTTGTGCATAACAAAAAGCTCACAATTGTGCAGTCAAAATGTAAACTAAAAGATGCAGAGCATAGTAACAAAGACAGATTTCACAGCTGCTCTGTTCCCAACTTCTACTGTGTGACTGACAGCATTGAGTTTGAAATCCTCTTCATAACCACGTCTCTTAACAGGTGCCATTTATGGTCCTTATACACAGTAGGGTAATATTACGTTGAAGCACAGTACGTATCACTCCGCGAGGCTCCTCGGTAGCCTTAATGCTCTGACAATCCATCAACCGGTGAAGCACCGTAGCTTACCAAAGTCGTACTAAAACATTTTTTGACAGATTGCTGAGCGCTGTGTACCACATAAAATCGCTTCGCGGCCATCAAGCACAACCAGAATTCATACATAAGGCGCGCTGTCAACTTCTGAGAAAATGAAAGGATTTTAGGCTGTGCAGCGCCTCTGGGCTGCATGGCGTTAGCGTGGTTAGCTCGTTAGCGTGGTTAGCTAGCTAACACGTTGACGGCGTCCAGCCCCACGCACGGGGCGATGCGCAGTAACTCGTTAACGGAGATTTGCCGTGTCCATCTTGTCGCTTCCTGCAGGTGAAGCGATGGGGGAGGAGGGGGAGTCGTGTTCAGTGAAGGAGGGGCGAGTAATGTTGCGTAAAGACAAAAGTGGACGAAAGAGAGGCAAACTTGCGGCTCCACAAGTATAGTTATGACGTAACATAGACTATATCGATATAAAGGATATTGTCACATCTTATATCTCGTATAAAAATATATCGATATTTTTTAAAAACTCGATATATCGCCCAGCTCTAATGTATGTTACCATTTGTTTGCCTGCTTCACTAATCCAGCAAGTGGTAGAGCTCTGTCTAAACAGAGGCTGTCCCACTGCATTATGGAAGCTGCCTCATGTGCGCACCAAGGGTCTCGCTTTGCCCCAGGGGGTGAGAGCACATTCCACCAGGACAATGTAAGCTGATGTGCTCTTTTTAAAGGGGTCCCCGCGTAGGTGGTATTTGTGCTGCAGCTAGTTGGGCATCACCGCACTCTTTTGTTCAGTCCTATCGATTGATGGCTCCTGCTGTCCTTCCCCTGGATCTACCGCACACTAAGGTGCTAGTGGTCTGACTGCAGTACGTTGGTTGTATACATGTCCCATATTTATGTGTCCCGAGTGAATCGACTGAAAAGGATCAGTTATATCTATGACTTTGTTCCCTGAAGGAGAGGAATGAGGTACAACACAAGGTTGCCTCGCCGCACACCTCGGCTTGACTGTGATGGCAGGGGATATATGTGCAGGCAGGGCCGTGCGCATGTCATCACATGGCCTCCACCTTAAAAGCATGAATAGAGGTTTCTTCAGCCAGGATACGCGGGGGAGTGATATCCCATACTTATGTGTTGTACGTTGTTCTTGTCCTCTCTTTCAGGGAACAGAAGAAACTGTTTCAGCCCTAATATTATACATTGTAACCAGACATTAAAAATACCATCTTCTTGTACTGTATGGGTATTAAGACGTACAAAATCCCACACAGTGTAACCCTAAACCAAAGGTTGAGGAGATGCATGAGATGGGAGCAACGCAAAAGGGCACGATAAATCTGTCCGCAAACTATTAGAAGAGAAATAAGAGAGACTAACTGGTATGTTTATGTTGTGTGAGCAAACAAGTGACCCTCACCTGCATAGCCAAGAGGCACAGGTATGCAATTACATGCAAATGGGAGATGTGTCAAAGCAATCAGTGGGAATGAATAAAAATAAAAGAAGCGCTTCAAGCACCATCTATTTTTATTGACAATCAAAACGATGGTCCAGCACTACTATTAGGCTGTCTTCTTTTGAACAGGCACGAGGCATGGCTACTTTGCCAAAGGGGGCCCCTGCTGTTACCAATACTAAAAAAATGAAGGGAGATGACAAACTGAAGCAGGGCCATTTCTGTTGACAAGCTTCTATAAACAGGAAATCCTGACATGCTGTAGAAACTAAGCATCAAGCCAGAAAGGCTCCATACTGCGCCAGTGACTAGAAACACTGGCTTTTTCTGGGCAGCTGCTAAAGGAAACAGCAGAGCAGACGATAATCTGTGTGTTCTTGGTGAGATGGAGGAAAAATTGCTGGGGCCAGATTGGATTTCTTGTTACTGAATTCTCATCTGCAATCCTCAGCACCACTTCTCCTAGCCCATCTGTGGACAAGTGTCTGATTATTGATGAAAGAAAACAGCTGAGAATGAGAGACGTTTTGGAGTAGGCAGAGAAACAAGCCTTAGGACCTATTTATTCATACTGAGGAATTCATTTTGATCCAGACAGCATCAAGCATCATTTCAGAAAAACTGGCAATAACAGAACTTGATTTTACTAAGTGAATCAGAGCAAATAACTGTGCAATGGCTCTGAAAGGCAGGGTGTGAATACTGAAATAATACCATCTCCGTCCTACAGGCTTTGCGTGTAGGGTCTGTGAACAAACTCATAACACTCTGATGGTATTTAATTCCAGAGAGATTTCAGAGCCTCTTCCATCAAGTTAAAAGTCAGGAATAATGAGGCTTCTACAATCAATGAATACAACTGAAGAGTGAGGGAACAGTACACCACTCACTGTGGGCCCTAACACACATCAGGCACCGTGCCAGTCCCAGCCCCGCCAGCAAATATCTGCTTAAATGGCGGCTCTCATCCTGCGCACCGGAAATTCAATTTGTTCCGTAAGACTGGGATGAAAAAGCAATTATTCACAGTCCCCTCTTTTCACAATCTGTTTCTTTAAGATATCTCCCTTCTTCCCCCTACTAACAAATAAACCTCCAGATTAGTGCTATGTGTGGCTGTTCATAGGGGCAGCCAGTTGAAGCACTAAGATCAGGCCAGCTAAAAAGCCTGTCAATCAGGCTGAAAGATGGAGTCAGGTTCAGCACGAAGAGATATGTACCCCTACGGTCCCCATCATCCCCATGGGATGTGTGTAAAAGCCACTAGATAATGGCTTGATAGTTGGATGTCTCTTCGGAGCGTTGAGGAACATGTCAGAAGGACACTTCTTTTACACCAATTACACTACACAGAGCGCTGTAAAACCAGCGCCCCCGCCCCAACCATCTGATCAGTGGGAAGTGCTGTCAAGGGGGCCCACTGAGCCGAGGCTCCAATTTACACTTGGGGTATTAGGTGGGACCCTGGCGTGACAGTGCAAAGTACCACGGAGCTGCTTCACATGCTTCCACTTACTTGAACACACCCTTGGACGAGTTGGCAGATCTAGTGGGTCAGAGAGAAGCTCATGTTTGAGTCATGACCTTGTTTCCTTCAAATTTAGCGGGAACAACACCTGTTGATTGAACAATGTGAAATTCGTTCTTTTCATTGTAATTGGCTCCCTCCTATGTTCAGAGGGCAAGGATACAAAAGGTCGATAATTGAAAGATGGAAGGGGACGAGTGACAGTGGCGTAAGTGTAGCATGAATGAAAAGGAGGGATAAGCTTAAGAAGTTATTCATCTGAGAAGGGCAGTGTGACAGCATCAGCTCCAGAAGAGACCTATGGATCTGGTGAAAGCTTAAGGCTGGTCACCCATGACTGCGCTTCCACAACCTCAATACCTTAAATCCCATTCAAAAAGAGACAGAGACAGAGAGAGACAGAGAGAGAAAACATTGTTTTCTGGTATTTTTTCTGATAATCCAACAGAATTTGTTTTTGAAATTTCTAATTTTACAAAGACTTTATTCAACTTTTTCTATATTCTACAGTTACACAAAGGAATAAGTTAAAATGTGGGACTTTCCAGGCGTCTAATCTACCTGTTGATTAAATCGGAGGGAGAAAAGTTTTATAGTCTAAAGGCAAGACAATATAAAAGATTGATTTTAACATCAATTAAAACTGATTGGGTGAGGTTGTGCAACTTGTGCATTTAATAAAAGTTTACTAGAAACTGTTTTGTTTTTTCCCCTTTCTTACTTTGTGCAGCTTACTTGAAGCTTGCCTGTTTACGACTTTGCATCAGAGTCCGAGAGGAGTGCTCAATCTGCCAGGGCTGCAAATGGCTGCGTAATATCTCAGACTCAACAATAAACTAGTGTTTTACATCAATAAAACACATATTAAAATGTAAATCAATTCAATTACATTACATTTTGTACATAGCACCAATTCATAGTGCAACATAAAACTTCAAGGAGCTTTATGTTTCACCGTTGCAGAGAAATGTTACAAGTATTTTGCAACAGTGGAAAGGAACAACTCTCCTAACAGGAAGCCAGCAGAACCAGGCTAACCGATTAGTAATCCTGATGCGAAAAGCAGCCATTTTTAAACATCTGCAGTTTTATCAACCATATGTATGAATACGACACGGGTCAGAACAAGCCACATTCTGGCTCCCTCTCAGAGTTTCACTTGCATATATAAATATGCACAAACAAGATGATTTAATGGTTCATATAATTCAAAGAGTGACCAATCAAGACAATACAGATGAGGCACAGCTGTTTCCATTACAGAAGGGAGGCGAAAACAAAAAAGCAAGCCTTTCACCCAGACTGTTAACAACTAGCCAAATGAACTTAAATAACACTAAACAAAAACATATTTTCAACATTTCTGATTATAGTTCATCTTCTCCATAATCAAAATCTAATTATGCACTCAAGATGTGACAGTCCACAGCTGGTAGTGTTGGAACTAATACATCTTTGCTTTACATTTATATTTTATAGATTTTCTTAAAATGATCAGAAGTGAAGCCATTTGTATTTACCAAAAAAGGGGCAACCCTATATTTATACCATCTTTATAACACCAGTATTACTTTACAATTAGTAATACAATTAGTAGAAATTCTAAAGAATTTCTAAAGAATTTCTAATAATTGGATTGGCTACTGCACATTTCATTTTTGGGGGGGAATTGTTTAATTTGTTTAAATATTTTTGCAAGATCCTACAATCTTCTTCCTCTAACAAAACAACTCAGGTTGGAAACTGTTGAAATCATAACTGGATACATTAAGTGATTAAAATCATAAGAAATGTTCATTTATTAACATTTATTGTGACTATTTCCTCATTACAAAATGTTTGCCTTTGTGCTACCAGAACATTTTTATACAGATCACACTACCTGTTAAATCTGAAATGCTTAACAGTGCACAATGCCAAATCACAGCAGCTGTTACATCCTTCATGGTCTGAATCAGAATGATGGCTGTGTAAAATCAACAAGATGGCAATGAGGTATGGACAGGATTTTAAAAAGCTGAAGTCTTGATGGTTGAAAAAAGTGTTTTAGTTCCATTGTGTGTGTGTGTGTGTGTGTGTGTGTGTGTGTGCCTTTTCTCAGCCAATTATTTCAGCATAAGCGAATGCAGACCAGAGGCCAGTGTTTATAAACTTTCAAGTAGATTTTTCTGTTGTATTTTAATTAGAAATACTGAATACAACTGCTGCAGTGATAAAATAAAGTCACAACAGACAGTTGAAGAAAATGTCTCAATCTGAATCAAACAAGCTTTGAATTATTAAGCTGCCATTTCAGCAACATTTAAGGGTCACGATTTCCTGTTGCCGTTTTAGTGTTTAAACGATAGGATGCTTAAAAAGTGCTTGGAAAAAAGTATTTTCGAGCTTCTCTAGCACCTCATGAATAAGGTGCTCATAAATACATGATACTGATCATACTTGATCACACAGATCTATTTAAAAAATATATTTTAACAATAATTTTTCCAAAACGAATGACAATTTTAAGTAAAACACCATCAAGAATAATGTATCAAACTATGTCGGGCAACTTAAAGATTAAAACATAACCTTTATTCATTTTTCCAGTGCAAACGCACACACAGATGTATTTTATTAGGCTTTCACACGACTAGCATTCTTAAACCAGCATTAACAGCTCCACATTAGTAACATGAGCACGTGGCCAATTAACATTAGACCACATCTAATTATCGACCTATGTCAAAGATGATTACACTGATGCTCAATTAAACCGACATCAGTAAAACTGTATTTCCCCATAATACTTATAACATACCCACAGTGACAGCTAGCCTAGCTACAGTGACAAAAGCTCCCCCACCACGTCCTGTAGAATTTACAGGAGGCCACTCTTACAGATTTTGCTCGTTTCAACCATGACCTTGTCTTTTTCATTATCAAACTAACGCTCATTAAACCTGCCACCTCCCAGCATGTTGTCATGTCCCACCCACTGTTCCATCACAAGGCGTATATTTCAAAAACACCAGCAGATCACACTATAGCCAAACACAGAGGCTCCAAGCAGCAGGTGATACTTGAGTGGAGTCGTAGTTATTTTATGGAAAAGAAGACGTTCTCCCCAACTTATTTTCTTTCTGTATCTAAGAGGCAAACTATTCAGTCAGAAAGCATTTCATCACAAAAGCAGTGCAGTTTTAAGCAATTTCGAGCACTTTAGCCAAAATCGATGCGCCTTTTAAACCTTGAAAGCACCCCAATAAAATTACAGTATTTTCAAGAATGTAAGGAAGCTTAAGTGCATGTGGTGTGCTGCTACACCTGTTATGGTCATAATGCTTTATTTATTTTCTTAAAAAAATAGAATTCTTACCAAAAGTCGCTGGTGGTCAATTACCACTGGAGGATGGGGAGGTACTGCTTGTGGCTCTTCCTCGGTCCTTTCAGCGGACTCCTTCAACTGCTCTGATGAGCTACTGTTGAATGTCCCCACTTCAAAGACATCAATGAAAAGACAAATGAATAGATTACCAAAGAAATATTAAATATTTAACTGCAATCAAGAGTAACTGAATAACCTAAGCAAACTAACTAAATTGATGCAGTTTTGTTCTTCTCATTCAAATGCTATTCAAAGAAAAATACATTTAAAATGTCATGGCTATAGGTCCAATGCAATTATACAACAGAAAAACAAATTATCTGCAACTACGATCAGCTTTAAAGTGTACAATATCTCACATCTGGCTTCTTTCCTTTCCATCGATTACAAAGGTTCAAGACACGCTTTGAAAACAAAAGGCAGGCCTCAGTGTTTAATGACATGGGGGTGGAGTAGCTTAGTTTTTCTATTGGTTTGGGAGCCACAATTTGTGTTCTGTTGTCCGATCATGTCATCCTCTGATGGCTTCTTCATATTTTATCAGCACCATTACCTCAGCCTTCCAGCTGGCCTCATCATAAGCCAAACCACAGGCCCATAATCAAACAAAAACTTATTGCTCGTCTCTGACTTGAACACAACATCCCAGTAGAAAGGGCATAAGGTTTCATGGCAAAGAAACTAAATATATTGGAGCAAAGGAAAGGCAGCCACTGCTGAAAATCTAAAAATTGAAAACCATCCAAAGATGCATATCAGGAGGTGTAACATATCCATATAACTTTCAAGCCCATGGCATTTTGCTATGAAATGCATCCAAGCCAAGAATGGTATTTATAAATGCTAATGCTACTTATGTTTCACTACTGAGTCTTACATCCTATTTTAAACCAAGCATACATCAGAAAACTGGATGATAATAACAGCAATTTATCATAGATAAGTGCTAGGCAACCCACTGGCTGAATGTCTAAAAACTCACAGATGTTTGTTAACGTTGCATAAAAACATATTTAGAATTTAAAAATTAGCAATTCAAATTAAGAGATCAGAACAAGTAGCCCTGACATTGCATCTCATATATTTTTGGATTTTGAAAGTGTGAGAAAGCATTAATAGTGAAAAGCGTGTACTGCAAGCAAAAGCTCTACATTTGCTGGAACATAACTCCAAGACTGGCATTATACCTTCTTTGTTATGATCGTCCTCAACAGTTTCCGTTACTGCCACTCCATCCTGAGGATGCTGCTCCTGAGTTGGTTTGCTCTTATTTTTGTCTTTGTGCTCATCCTGTTCAGCTCTATTAGAGCCCTCAGCCGTGCTCTGAGGAGTCCTTGTCTCTGCCTCACTGCTCCCCTTGAGGCTCTGCAAGTCAAGGCTGTCCATTGACTCATTTCCATTCACACAGTCCACTTGTGAAACCAGGAGAACCTCTGTGTGCTTAGGCTGGTCCTCAGCATCTGAAGACACCGACATTTCAATCAAAGGCTGGAAGTCAGCCCGACTGGCCTCTCTATCCCCATCTGTGTTGGGCTGAGAACTACCACCAAGGCAATGTGGTTCGGTGTGTTTCCCTGTGATCTCAGGCTCTGCTTCTTTAGCTGCAGGCTCCTCAACCTTAGGCATTGGCGCCTCTCTGGCTTTGCTAGCATCTGGAGGTTTATCGCGAGCTGCAACAGGGGGTTCGTTGGAGCTTTCTTCTTCTGTGGAGGGGGCATGTGGATGATGGCCATTGGGTTGGGGACCTGTAATATCGCAAGATGATTCCTCATCCTGTGTTAAACAGGAGTCGCTGGGCCCTGCCGTTTCCACCTCTGCTTCAGGCTCCTCCTCTTCCTCCTCTGTCCCTTTCTTGTAGTTCTTCTTTTTCCGTATGATGCCCCGCCCCCACGATGGCCGCCTCCGAACCTTCCGCTTTACATAATCTGTGAGGAAAAGGGGAAAGGAAAAGAGACAAGATGGAACAATATTAATTGAAACAAGCACAAAATATTCACAAGACTAGCTTTTTTGTTTTAACAGAAATCTTGCATTTTGGACAGATAACTCAAAACAACACACCTCCACAATGACTAATGCTTAGAAAAATCAATTTCTCATACTGTAAATTTTATACAAACCATCTCTCCTTGCTCACATAGAGTCATAGCCTATATTACAAGTTCACTGCATTTAAATCTGGACATTTGGCCTTCCTCAAAGGGTAATAAGCGGCGGGTGACATAGATCACAGAGAAGAACCAGACAGAGACAGCAGTCCTGCTATATCATGGATGTTAGACACTAATGACAACAGATGGTGCTTGGGGTTTTGAGAGGAAAGAGCAAACCACAGCCTGATCTTTGAAAGTGCAGTTAAAGTGTCACAGCAAGCCAACAAGGATGCTAAATGCAGTAAAACTTCAAGGCATTTGCCTTCATTTGCTGCTTTACAGAGGAGACACAAACCACAGCAACAAAGTCAGAGCGAAGGACAGATACAGAAAGACTGCGAAAGAAATAAAAACACACATAGGGCTCCATCACAAGTCAGTTTTTTAGACATTACCATAAGTGGCTGAGACACACAGACTCTAACCCCAAAGAAACAAGTTGTTCCCAAGTTTTAAATAAATAAAAATCTGCTCAAAAGTATTACTCACGTTGCAGGAAGCTAGACCTGCTTACACAGCCACACTCAACATTATGGGTACATGTCTTGCTTAAGACAATAAGGTTAGGCACATATTAATTATGGTTAAGGGCTCCAGTTCAAGTCCATGAAGTCTACTCTAAAGTCATGAATATAAGACCACATGTCTACATGAGCTGAGCTGTGATTTGGACTGTTAGTTCACTGTGGACTCTTTAATATTCATAAACTACTAGGCTTTATAATTCTGTAGAGGGTCATCGGATGATCTAAATCGGCCAAATTGGGATTTTATGCAGAATCAATAACATATGTAAGCTTGGTTCTCAAAGGACTTAAGGATCACAGCTCCTTAAAATTATTAGGCAGAGATCACACTGTACTGCACATACTGAGTAAAGCTTTTTGCCTGAATACTCCCGCTCCCCACAAAGATATGAATAGGCACACACTGAAAGGAAATCAGGATATGCCTGCATGCTGTCTGTCAAATTTCAAATCTCACATTCCTCTCTCCCCTCCAATGCTTTTAGCCAGGTTTCATCTTTCCACTCTAAACGTGAGATGTGATTATGCATGCAGTATATGTACATTATGTTAAGTACCTGTCCATAATGAGAACAGAAGAGCAATGACAACTATTGCACCAACCGAAAGCTATATTTGGTCTCCCAGAAATAGACAACACAAAGAGGATAATTAGTCAACCAGTGCTTGCTGATGGGCCTCATCTTTGGTAATGGTGTTCTCTAGTGACCCTCTTAATGACCAGTCACAAAACTGCTGTCAGCCACAACCAGCACAGGAGACAGCTCAGAAAGGAATAAAGCACACTTGATGCCAGATAATGTATTACAATTATTGCAGCAAACAGCTATTTACACAAGACTATTCTTCAGCAGTGTTTAGAAATCCATAGCATACTTGTATGTCGTTCCAAAGATTTGAATCACGTACATATACCTTACAAAAACAACACATAATTCTGCATCTGGAGGGCTGAAGCAATAAAGCATGCAGCATTATAATTTTATCTAGACCTCCTCTGTGGCATCACTTTACATTATTGTCTTTCTCCTGTCAGTAACAATTAAATTCTCATGTTGCATCTGAAGAATAAGAAGTGAAATCCATCTGTCCCTGGTTATTTAAACTCACACTGGTATCCACGTAAGTGCTGCCTTGAATTCTTAAATTTTTTACTGCTTTCACCATTTATTAAGTATCCAACCATTCAGCAGGCTAGGTATGCGTCACACTGGGGGACTAATCCCATTCAAAACCCAGAGCTAGTAGCATTTTTCATGCACAGTAAGCGCAGACCTTCTGATCTTATATAAAAATATTCCAAAAATAAGTGAATAGAACTGCGATTTAAGACACTTTAATATAGTAATGTAGGAGCCACCTTTCCCATTCGTGGAGGACTGCAGAACTAGGGGCAATATGAGCCAGAGTTCATACTACCACCACAAAACAACACTGTGCCATTGTGCCCACAGTTTGCCATAAAGCCTCTCTCAAGCAGGTGCAGGGGCTGCAGCTAGATTCAAGGTGGAATGCACCTTTCATTTTTGGTTCCTCCTGATCTGATCTGAAAAGAGATGACAGCTGGAGGGTACGCTATGGAGCAGGCGCACAGTTCTATTCTTCAGGCATGACTGGCACTCAGAAGAGTTTCTTTGTTATAAGAGGAAGGGCCAGGGAAGGACAAAGAGAGCAACAAAGGAGAAATAATCCAGATAAACATTGGATTCTGTAAGCAGATATTTCACATTAGCAACAATGTGTGAGCGCACTTTTCATCTAGTCATAAGGCTCACTTTTGACCACTTTTTTAAACCTTCCAGATATACAACCCCAATTCTGAAAAAGTTGTGTAAAATCTCCAAAAGTTGATTCTGTTCATCTGGATGTAGCGTTTTCTGGGAGAAACGTTTCATCACTCATCCAAGTGACTTCTTCAGTCTCCACTGACTGCAGGTTTCCCCAATCTTATAAACAGTACATTTGCATAATGACTGAAACCAGTCCACTGAAGGAACAATGGGCTGTGAGGTCAGTTCCTTAATCATAAATATGCAAATTCTCATGACCATTGATCAACAACCACTGACCAAAACCCACTGATCAAAGACCACTGATCAATGGCCATGAGTACCATTCACAGAGAGTTGGGGAATGGCTGCAATCACAGCATTGTAAGATGACAAAAGATGTACCCTTAGGCCCCCTCCTCGATTCAGAGATGGTCTTTCCCTTTTCACGTAAATGGCCTCCTTGACTCCGCGCTCAAACCAGCGTTCTTCCCTGTCCAGGATGTTACATCCTCATCACTGAAAGAGTGT
The DNA here is from genome assembly GCF_056152115.1 of Neolamprologus brichardi. NCBI lineage: Eukaryota > Metazoa > Chordata > Actinopteri > Cichliformes > Cichlidae > Neolamprologus > Neolamprologus brichardi. The sequence continues at coordinate 3,818,451 of NC_142118.1, read as the reverse complement.
CCACTGGCCTGTAGGTGTAAATAGACTGCAGAGTCCTGGCCTGACGAGGTCGCTCTTCTGTGTTGTGTCATCCGCTTCGCCAGAGGTTGTTTGGTTTCCCCGATGTATAAATCCTGGCAATCCTCCTGGCACTTAACAGCGTACACTATGTTACTCTGTTTGTGTCGGGGGACCCGATCCTTGGAGTGGACCAATTTTTGGCGCAGCGTGTTTTGGGGTTTAAAAGCCACAGAGACCCGGTGTTTCGAAAAAAATGCGTCTCAACTGTTCCGATACTCCTGACACATATGGGATCACTACAGGTTTTCGCTTGGGCAGCGGTTGTCCTTCTCTCCTGGATCGGCTGGAGCTTTCTTTAGGTGCCTTTCCAGCTTTGACAAAAGTCCAGCTGGGATAACCACATTTACTCAGGGCCTTCTTGATGTGCTGTTCTTCTGCCTCCCTGGCCGCTGTGTCAGTGGGGATGGTGTTCACTCTGTGTTGTAGCATCCTGATGACCTGATGACCACTGACCTCACAGCCCATTGTTCCTTCAGTGGGCTGGTTTCAGTCATTATGCAAATGTACTGTTTATAAGATTGGGGAAACCTGCAGTCAGCTGAGACTGAAGAAGTCACTTGGATGAGTGACGAAACGTTTCTCCCAGAAAACGCTACGTCCAGATGAACAGAATCAACTTTTGGAGATTTATTTTCCTGGATGATTGAGAATGCATCAAGACGTTGTGTAAAATTATTCACAACAGAACATAGAAAACATATCAAATATTAGAACTAAAATATTACCGCCTTTTGAATTTAATGGCAGCAAAACATCTCCACAAACTTTGAATAAGGGTAACAAAACGCTAAAAAAAAAAACAGTAAGGGGTACTAAAAAACAGCTGGAGAAATATTTTGGGACTAACTAGATTAACTGGCAACAGGTCAGTAGCATGATTGGTTACCATAAGAGCATCTTACAAGAGGCTGAGTTTCTCAGGAGTAAAGATGGGCATAGGTTCACAAATATGCAAAAACTGTGACTACAAATTGTGCAACAATTTCAGAATAATGTTCCACGATGCAAAGTTGGCCTCACGATGTAAAGTTCCATAAATAATGTCATTAAATGAGTCTGATAACCTGGTGAAATCTGTGTGCGCAAGGGACAAGGCCAAAAAGCAATACTGATCTTTGGGCCCTGAGGTGGCACTGCATCAAAACAAACAAACCCTAGCATGATTCTGGGAGCCTTTTTAGCTCAGTGTTGAAATGGTGACTCATATGTCATAAGGCTAATTCAAAGATAGTGCATAAAACTTCCTCTGGTCTTTTCTCCACTGTCCCACCAAAAGAAAGGCTAAAAGCCCCAAAGCAAGACCACATACTGCATCTAATCCAACATCATGGTAGCATAATAGAAGAGTCCTGGTGCTGAACAGGCCTGAGTGCTGTTTGGGCCATTCAATAGACAGTTTTTGGCACATCATGAAAAAAGCAAAAAAACCAAAAATGACACAGGACTGTTGAGCAGCTAAAATCTTATATCTTAATTTTTCCAGCTGCCAGATGTTTACAGTCTGTTAAAGAAGAGGGGTTGCTGTACAGTGGTAAACATGGCCAAGTCTCAATGTTTTTATGATGTGTTGCTGCCATAAATGACCTAATGTTTTCTTAAAATGGTATATATTGTCAGTTCAAAACATGTTTTCTATGTTCTGTTGCGAATAACAATAATAATTTCACGAACAGACACATCCTGAAGTTTGCTGACGACACAGTAATCGTCAGTCTTCTAGTGGGGGCCGAGTCAGGCCATGGACAGGTTGTAGATGATTTTGTGAATTGGTGTGGTGAGTCGTTCCTTTCAGTTAATGTGTCTAAAACTAAAGACATAATTATTGATTTTAGGAAGTCCTCTTATAGCTCATCGCCTACTATCATTAAAACTGCAGATATTGGGATGGTTGAGAGTTATAAATATCTAGGTGTGGTACTTGACCATAAACTGTGTTTTGAATCTCATGCTGATGCCACTACTAAAAAAGTTCAACAAAGACTGTTCTTTTTAAGGAAAATGAGATCTTTTAATGTCTCATCTGAGATGTTGTCTTTGTTTTATAGAAGTTTTATCGAATCTGTGATGTCTTTTTGTATCGCTGCGTGGTTTGCTAACCTGACGGTGAAGAAAAAGAATCAGTTGGGACTTCTGGTAAAAACTGCTAGCAAAATTTCAGGGCGCTGGCAAGATGGACTTTTGGCCATTTACAATAGAAATGTGCTTAGAAAGGCTCATTCTATTATTAATTGTGTGAACCATCCACTTCACAGTGAGTTCGAGTTGTTGCCTTCCGGCCGCCGTTTTAGAGTACCTCCGAGGAGGACTAAAAGACTCCAGGTCTCTTTTATCCCTACTGCGTCTTGTCTCCTTAATGGCAAATAATTGTCCTTGAACTTTCTATCATTATTATTTTATAGTATTGTTCTGTTTATTTTTATCCTACTGCTAAACTAATTTCCCCTTGTTGGACAATAAAGAAATTGAATTGAATTGAATAAAACATGGGTATGTGAGATTTCCAAATCACTGCATTCTGTTTTTATTTTCATTTTTACGCAGCTGCCCAACTTTTCAGAATTAGGTTGCTGGTAATAACGTAGCACCATCACCTTGCCAAGTCCAGCGATTAGTCACAGCATGGCTCGTTTCAATTTCTGCTGAGAAAATATTGCTTTCTTACCTCAACTTTTACCTTGGTGCGTGCATTTTTGTTTTTGTTTTGTTTTGTGTTTTTTAAAACACAGTGTCTTCATATTAAGTGGCTAATTTTCTGCTGACCCTTCATTTCCCTGGGTGCATACATCCCACGGTGTCTGTCTACTGTCACATAAACCAAAACAAACAAATAAAAGTTCAGTACAAGAGGTCTTACTGAGGTCAGCTATCACCATTCAAGATATGAAGCATCCTACTGAGAGAAGAGAAGGTGAGTCGGAATGGCAGCAGATGACTCGTCATTGTGAGCTCTTAAATAATGCATGAAAATCGTTAGAGCATGAAGAGCCAACCACAGAGGGGAGATATGCTTATGGGGGCGGGGAGACGGGAAGACGAAGGGAAAGAGAACCAGAGCACTTTGTAATAATTAAAAGTGTCTAACCCATCCACGGTGCATGTACGGGTCCACACACACACACACACATTTTGAAAGCAGAAGCCCCAGGAGACTGCTATCCAAGCTGCCATGCAAGCAAGTATTAAATAAATAAATCAGTTCAGTGACACCAATGGAGAAAAAAAAAAAAAATCAGCAGCATACTCTGGCAATGCCTTTGGGAAAAACTGTGAATCAATGTTTCTGATACACTGTAATTGGATCACCACTCTTAAGTCACATCCAAACCCATTTCAGACTTCCTTTCCATTAATCAGATGTCATCTGAATTATAAACCTTATAATATATGGACATAGCTTTAGGATCTGAAAAGTAAACAATGCTGAGGTACTTTAAAGCAGCATTCTTTGTAATGGCCATCAGTGCCTCGGGTTCCCAAGAAAAACCTTTCAATTGCTAGTTTTATGTCCCATATTATGTAGAGGCTCATCTTATAAATAATGGGTCCTATTAGAGTTGGGGGGAAATCAGAAAGACTTCACAAACCACAAACTGCTGTCTTTGTGGCCTGTCTTTTTATATAAAGGCTATAAATGTGAATGTGTCCGATTTACGTCTGATCGAGTACCTTGCTCAATTTACTCACTTTAAAAGTGAGTAAAGTCATCCAGTAAATGTTACTAGTAACATTAGCACAATAGACCCAGTAAATACCCCAAAGCCTTGTCATTATTGTCCAGATCATACAGTTTATAGTCTCTCTGAAGAACCACATACCATTAGCATTATGAAATGTGGTGTAGGTATACTATTCATTAGTTTTATTCTCTCGTGTTACACTAGCCCATAAAGTGTATCCACCTCAGAAAGGCTGCATATACTAGGAATATGGATTCAATGCCACATTATCAGGGCTAAGTCTTACTTACTGAATACCTTTAAGCTAGTGAAACAAAATCAAGGTAATCAATCCATTCAACTACTATTAATTCTTAATCAGTTCTTGGCCTACATAATCCAAAGCCCATTGGGCTGATGAATGTTAAAGTTTTAAAAAAGGAAAGTTTCTTAAATTAAATGTTCAACATTTTATGAGAATAATATATTTTTATCTTTGTTGCTAATGCTTAAAGGGGGTCCTTGTGGGCAACAGTAAACACCGGGTTATTTTCACTGGGCGCCAGTTTACAGGATGCGCCACAAAACCACAGTCCACTGTTCATTTTAAGTTTAACATCTGAAAAACTAACATACAACGCTAATTAATTAAAAAGTAAAAGGATAGGGATTTCTGCGCTTGATGCCTACTTTGTTAGGGACGAGTAACTGTCAAGGCTTTAGAAGCTGCTAAGCTGAAAAGAAAGAAAGACTAATCTTATTTTACTTCAGTTTTATCCATCAAATTCATAGTTTATAAATTTGTTTCTTTTCTTTGGTGAGGAAGGATAAATTAAGTCTTTTCTCACCTTCTCCGTAAGTGTAAAACTTATTTTAAAAGGCATAAACTCAGACACACAACACACATGACAATTCCTCCCAGTATCCTTTAAGAAGCAGAAATACTGCTCGACATCGTACTGCAACGTTCTCTCACTGTGACCCCTTCACACATCAGCTGACAAACACTGTGCATTTACAAATGGCCAAAAAAATTGATCTCACACCTCAATGTAACAACTCCAAAGAAGAAAAGAAGAAGAATTACACTGTAAAGCTTAAACTTTTCACTGCTGATCGAATATATCCCAGACATGAGTTATTACGCTCAGTGATGTAAAGGACAATGAAGCTGCTACAATTACTGAGTTTAAAAGCTACAATCATGACACATACCATAATTAAGCACCATGAAGTGATGAGCACTTCTCAGAATAACATCAGTTGAACACAGACATAAAACTAAACTGTGGCAGACAGTGCGTATAAAAATGGTTCTCTGGTTTGATCCATAAAATCCTTTTTGTCGTTAGGTCGTTAGTTCAGAAAAATAGCCGAGAGACTGCTAATGTCTGCGCTTTATATATTTGTAGAATTCACTGTCTCTTTTTAAAAAAATATGAGATACAGCTTTTAACACTCTACATACTTAATTAATGATTGATTTGTAAGTGTTATCACCACTGTAAGCATTGCTGCCTTTTTAATTAGACGTACATTTCACAAACAATTTGAGGTCCTGTCGAAATTGTAGATAAATTTCACATCCATTAATTTTCTGAGCAGCACTGGTCTGAGGAGTTTCCCTGGTCCACTCGACACAAGTATGTTTCTCTCCTAACCTGGACAGATGTGCTGTTGTTTACTAACCCATTTACCTCCTTCCTGTTGAATGTGTGTGAACTATTTAAGTGCGTGTGCGTGTGTGTGTGTGTGTGTGTGTGTGTGTGTGTAAGGGCGTGGAGTGTGTGTTTCCATGGCAATGAACAAAATGTTCCTTGCCTACAGAGAAAGCTTGCTCTGTAATTTTATTCTATGAATTTGCATGTGGGACAGCAGGCCAACACAGCGGTGCATTCATGCAGGGAAATATATTACAAAATTATGGGACTAAGGGAAACGAGCTCCCGAGAAAATATGTGAATATACAGATGCTTTTGTTTCTGTGTTTACATGTGTTATTTAATAACCACATAGGATTTGTGTGCGTGTTAGTCACAGCAGAATCCAATTGAGTCAAGCTATTGAATGTAAGGTCAATTTACTGCAGCTCTCGAGAAATGAAGACAAGGCACTGATATTAGACTTCCAGATTTAAGAGATTACAAAAACAACCAGAATATGAGCGTGTGACTCTGGCGATATAAGGACACATTGTGAATAAGGGGGAAAGTTGAGAAAAGGCAAATTACCACTAGTAAACTTTATGACTTACATACAGTATAGGCTACTCACAAAATTTAAAGACACACTTCTATTACTTAGGATGTCTTTCAAAAAAAGTTATTCCATAACAAATCAATACTTGTGTTTTCCAGAAATCAAAAGCATATGTGGTACTCTACCACTGTGAGCAGCATAAACAAATATTTATTTGTTATGGTCAGTGCTCTGGATGAAAAGGTATTACAATTGTGTGCTTGTGAGGAGCTCTGTGCACCTTCCTTCATACATGTAGTACGTAGGCAACCATGAATTCGCTGCAAGCATGGGTATAGGGTATTACATGCCCACTGTTTCCCTTGTCCACATTTATTTTCCACCTGCATCCACATCTGAATTAAAAATATGACGGTCCAAAACAGAAAAACAAAAAGCACCATGACAGGAACGGATCAGCTTCCAACTCAGCTTTTTGTCATCCCTGAATCGACTGAAGTTGGGGCCTCAATTGAGTAACATTAATGAAGTATCGATCAGTCCAGCTCTGATCACCCAAGACAGAGGGGGAGGAGCTTGGAGTTAAGAGCTGTGACCCAAACTTAAAAGTTTAAAAGACTTTCTACACACATGCTGTCCAAGTAAACAGTAAACACCACGCCACTCAAAGTCTACAGATTATTCACTTAAAATGCACAAGATTTGTACTTTAAAATTATCCCCAGGTGTCCTTTAAGACTATTTGAACATGCTTAAATGTCACCACCTTTTTTCTAAAAAATATAAATAAATAAAGCATAATTCAGATGGATTGGCGACGTTGTTCTAAACTCTAGCAACAAGCACTTATTCTTGAAAAACTGTATTTTCCCAGCTGTATCCCTCTCTGGGGATTGCAGCCATTTCTAAATCATTCAACTGAGTAGTAATTAAAGCAATACAAAAGCTGCATATCCCCTGCCCTGACTGCAGAACAAACTCCAGTTCATTGCTTCCTGATAACTTAAACCAAATTAATGAATTAAATGTTGTTTTTACAGAGGCAAACATAAAAAAAAAGGAAAACCATATTAGGAAATGTCAAAAAAAAGTTACATCAAGAGAAGCTCCTGTTTAAAGGATTGTTTCAAATGCAAATCACGAGGATGTATAAGTAAAAAGGTTTTTAATATGATGCCTTCACTCATTTGAATCAGCAATACCAGTGGGGCAAATGGCAAATGAAAAATGCTCTGTATAGAATATATTAGGTGCAGACATGATACACACAGGTGCAGTTTGCACCAATTATTGATCCTTATGGACATGAGAAAAAACTCAAAATTATATGGTGTGTCCCTCATGGGTTCATAAATGCGGATATAATTTTGCTCACTCAAATGAATGCATGCGATAAACTGACTTATAACTCTCAAACGCCTCAAGGCCATTTAAGCTCAGCTTCATACAAACACTGACTGATGCCAGTCTGAGACAGACTCTTTGATTTCCTTCCGCTTTTACATATACATTCCAACAACAGGACTTCATGTATGAAATCATATACAAAAACACTTTAATCACAACGGTTTTAAATAAAGAAAAACACAAAATTTTACTTATTTTTCAGGTTGCAATATTTTTCAGGTTGCAAGCTATGATGCAACAGCACGTAGCAGCAGCAGCATGTACCATATATGCTTGGTGGGCTTCAAGTAGGAGACAGGAGAATACGCAGACGAATGAGTGAAGAGAAAACGCGAGATGACAAATAAAACGCTGGAGGAGACAAAAGAGAAAGTTCATCGTGGGACGCACGGCCTCGGGGTCTCCAAGTCATGAAAGGAAGCCGGCTGTTAGTTTATCAACTGATGTGACACTTTGCACTGACACTTAATGAAATGTCCGGATCAATAAATGATCCGCTCCTTGCTTCTTGAAATTAAGGAGATCAGTCACTTCCCTCTAGTGCTGTGTCACCACCTTCCCATTTCACACATTCACCCGCCACACCTCCACCACTACTCTTGGTTGACAAATAAAACAGTTTTATTGCCAAAAGTCTCTTTATGCTACTTTTCTGAACTTTAAACAAAGCAACAGTACGTGTAGCTTAGCACGAAGACGCAGGGATATGCAGGTAGCCTGGCTCTGCCAGTAGGCAACCGCTTCTGTTTAGCACAATTAAAGCTACACTGGCAAATAATTTCTACCATTTACACAACCAATACACAATAAAAAGGTTGAAAGCTTCCTTTCTTGCTATTGTGTTGGCTGGAGCAATGACCTGAGGGAGCACCCTGGCAAGTTCAGTGATGGTGAAAGGGGTTAACCAGGGGTTCATTTTCTTCTAAGTGCAGCACACAGATTTTATGAAGTCACAATAGAAAACACACGAACACACGCGCACACACAAAGAGCACCTCCATCTGCAACGCCAGTAAGCATCACTGAAAACAAAAAGCACTCACTTTAATGGGTAAGATTATTCACCAACACCCTGCTTTAGCACAATGCCAGATAGAAACATACATATTTCATAATAAAATGGAGGCCATATGATACAGCAAATTTTAATTTACTTTTTGTATTCACTTTCACAGCTACGCTCTTGATTGTTCTCATATTGTAAGCCACATTTTCCTTCCTTTTGCCCCTCCCTGAAATCTCTGGATCACTCACTCTTTGCTCATTTCCAGCATAGATGCCTCAAAAAAAAAAAAAAGACAGCCTTCGGTCAATAAGCTCTATAGTGAAAGATAAACTCACAGGGTTTCCATAAGTGACCCTGAGGAAGGATTATTAACAATTGCCTGCAGCTTCCTTTGTCTGTAGGTTTCTCGCTCAGTCTGCTTTCTGTTGGGACAGCTGGATGTTAGCTGCGCTTCTCTGTTGCTCTTCCCGTGACTACTATACAGGTCTCATGAGACAACCAGGTCCACCGTTGCCTGGGGCTCCCTTCACCCCTGTTTGTACCTGTGAACTTACCACGTAGGAGGCAGACCACCAGTTGGCCACCTGTTAGTCTGAGCCTTAAATTCCCTGTGTTGCCACACTCTCCTCCATTCTTCAATTTGTTTTTCATTTCTATTATATTTAAAGATTAGGGAACCCTCCGGTAAAAAGGCATGAGTTCAATAACTGTATGAAGTATAAATGAAAGAAAAATCATTTCATTAATAACATGCTAGTCACCAAAATTGGGATCGTGATTTTTGCTATAATCGAGCAGCCTTAAATAAAATGTAACGTGCAACAAATAGCTTCTTTTGTGTCAGACCTTGCCACCCAGTAATGCTACTGCATATTAGTAGTATTACAAAGAGTAAATTCAGCCAAAGAAGAACTGAGAAAATGATTCAGTCAGAGCATCAATCTTTCCCTTCTCCTCTCTGCTGCTCAGTAAATGGCCAGTGGGATAACAGTGCCTGTGGTGCCCTCTTCACAGAAGACAGATATGCCCTCACGCACCAGCAGCTCCAAGAACTATTGAAGATGTCAGCCTACGCACACATGCACATACAAAGCAGGTCATGAAAGCCTTCTGGGGAAAAAGGTCTGTCGCCTGCAGCGATAACATGCATACACACATGTTGTAAGTCAGGAGTGGGAGGGGGTGGAGAGATCTGCACCGGTTGACTCATTTTGACTGATTTGCAAGTTATAGCGCTCCTCTTGGAGTGGAGAAAGTATGATCATGCACCTGGCAGAAGTCTTTTGACAAGGGCAGTAATGTTCAACAGCCAGCTATAGTGTAAAATAAAACACCGTGAAGAAAACGGGAACACTATACTCTCCAGAGATCTGTGTTAGAGCAGGAGGTGGGTGCCAGTAACATAATGTAGAATTTAAGCTTTAATCTATTTATCGTCTGTAAACACTTCTACAGTTTCACTTGGCATGCACGTTGTTTTGCTACATATTAAAATGGTGACACATCTGCGGGGCCCCGCGAACTTTCACCGGTAAATTAAAATAACTTGTCATACAATCCATGTGTCTTACATGGAAATTACCGGTTAGATTACTCTGGGATATAATGCCACAGCTAGAATCAAAATCAGAAATGTTGAGCAGGTTTACAACATTAGGAAATTGCTGTGGCACTTAGTGCAAAACATACTAGGCCTAGTTTCATTTTACTGTCCGTCTGACAAAAGCCAAGATCGGGAGGCATTTCAAATTCACAGTGAGGGATAGCCATTGCACTCTGCTGAAAGTCTTACACGTGCTAAATTGATTAGATTAGATACCAATTAGATACCCTGTGAGTCTGTTAAAGGATTCTGGTTGTCACAGCTGTATGATAATAGGACTTGGCAGAAAGGAATATTAAATTAACCGATGTTTACACTGAGATTCATTTCCTCCACACAGACACCTTTCTGTATGCCGTTTTCCTTTCGCAATTCAACGGCCATTCATTAAACTTAGACCATCTGAATCCCGGTAATCATCTTAACATAAAATATGACACGTGACTGCAGATTCCTGCCACATATTGCTACAGCATTATTTGGTCTGTTCGTGCCGTTGGCTGTGAAATAAAAATGATATGATGCTCTTATAAGGTGTAATAAGATGCAGAAATACAGAAATTGGTCACTTTTGCTAGGTTGCTAGGTAACATGTGGTCATTATATCATTTCTAATTCAGCTTTTGTGAAAATAAAAAGAGATGTTACCGTCATTACGACGGGATGCTTTCGAAGGTGTTTTAGGTGCATAAAGGCAAAAAGCAGGTCATTTTAACCTGTTACCAGGTGGCTGCCAGGCAACGGGATAGCATAATTTATCATGCACATTTAAAAAATATTTTACCTTTTTCTTTTAATGATTTTTATTAACTCTTGTTTTGTTTTTTCCATCTCCCTGATCACTAGAAAACGCGCAGAAAAGATGGGAAGAGGCTGATTGCCTCCCCTCAAAAGCCTATCAAGAAAAGCACTGCATTTAAGTGCAGATACCTTGGCTAAATTTCTTTGAACCTCCGGAATTAAAGCTCCAAAATGACACTTCAATCACATTTTGATTGCTTCATTTCAAGTCTCCTGGTGGTGGTGGTGAAGGAGGTACTGTAGAGAAGTTATGAAAATTGTGTCACTGACCAAATACTTAAAGACCTGACTTCAAAATGGAAATAGCTCAAGATCTGTGAATATAGCAATTTGCACTCTCTTGTCCCTAACAAAGACAAAATGCAGTGATGAATAAAATAAGTGAAAGTAGGCCTGGGCCATATCATACCGTTCACGGTAATACCGGTATGTATGTCTCCAGTGGTGTGGAACTGGGTTAGCTTTTGTCCGTCAGATACACAACAAAGCACTATTTTTGGTAGAGCATACTTGCGGGCCGTCGTTATTACTGTGTTTTTTGGAAAATACAGGAAACTTAAAATCAATCCTTCGATTTTTCTGAAAATCGTCAGTGCTCCTTATAATCCCGTGTGCCTTATGTTTGAATTCTGGTTGTGTTTACTGACCTCGAAACGATTTTATGTGTACACGGCAATGTCAAATGTTTTAGTACGACTTTCCGAACATTTAATTGTCCCAGAGTAATTGGCATTTCATGTGAAACATACAATGGTCAACTCGCTGTAAAAAAGTCGATCGAATTTGGATGAAAAAGTCTAATCCATTTTCTTTACTATAGCTTTCTTGATCTTTTGATTTTGATATACAAAACTACAACCATTCTGGATCAGATGCTTTAACTGTAGAGGACATACTTGGAAACAAGCATGCCTAAAAAAAGAAAAACTATTGGCCCACATGGACTGCTTATAAGTCAAAACATGGGTAAAATTCCTGATTTCTATAAAAGTATAAACATTAAAATGCGGCTAGTGATTATTAAAAACCGCTATTTCCTTCTCTTTTTTGCTGAAAAGGTGACGTATATGGAGAGAGAAAAGTGCATCTGATCTCCGGGTTTAATGGAGATGTGGTGATTAGCCTTGACGTGATTGTAGGACTAAACTGATGTAATTAAAAACCTTGTCACCACACATTTCTATTCTTATGATGGTCTAATGTGACTCTGCTTTTAAAGAGTCCCTAGAGATGTGAGCATGGATATGTGAGTTTATATGAAGGAAAGTTAATCTTCACCAAAGAGATTAGCTTCTCTATTGCAGGCGGGGGGGAAAAGGTGTCGGTATCATTACCAATAACCGCTGAAGCCAAAGGATTAAAACCACTCGAGTGAAAATTTGTAAAGCGTGTTTGAGCAAAATACTCAATAAGAATTGTAGAAGGTTGTTAGCGTGCTGTCCAAACCAAGCCAAACGTTATGAAAAACACAGGATTTTAATAGGAACACAATTCCTAGTGTTCCTATTAACAGTTCACATCCTATAAAACCGAGTTTGAGTATTGCATGAAGTTCAAAAGACAATTTAGGCCTCATCAACAAATCCATATGTCATTTCGACTAATCAAGCACTAATGCATCATGTTTGTGCAATTGTTCCAGTCAATTACAACTTATCAGGACCGGGCAGAGAGAGGGAATGCACCCCATTAGGCTGCTTGCCGTTTACTAGCTTCTGATGTTTACTGAAACTGACTAATCGACTGCACTACGGTAAAAACAATGAGAGTAAAAGCCCAGGAGGCCTTGTATAATTTTCTGTCTGTAGTACAGACTAAATGCTGGAATGCCGGGCTGCCCTCTAATGTTGCAGAGAGGCAGAGTAAAAAAGGAGAACCCCTTTATCAGAGAAAGCACAGCTCTAGATCCACTTTAATTGGAATGGCAGGCAAGCCAGTCCTTTGTGAAAATTCAAACCTGTCTATTACCAACAGAAGCTCAGGAATGACGGAAGATATTCCTAGAAGGAAAACAAAGGGAGTGTCATTTGAGGTTTAGTCATTTGATAAAGCAGTCCATCAGCAGAAATGTTGCTGTTAATACACTGTATGAAAGCTTTTAGGCTCAACCGAGCTCCACAAAGAACAACAAAAATAATAAAAACAACACTGTGCAAAATGGACACCTACGCACTGGCAGTATTTTCATACTCACCCTTGCCCTAATCTGTCTGTACAACACTAAGCACAGCCTCTGAAAAGGCATTAACCATATATCATAATAGGGAATTGTCAGTGTTATAATACTTTCTGTCTAGCATTCAGAAGCCTCCCGCCCTCACTCACTCATTTACTTCCCCCTTTCCCTCACTCTCTCCCTTTTTCTAGCATCCTTAGGCAACACAGCTTGTCGTCATTGGGCATGCACAGAGACACTGAGCACTGATGCTCAATCATTCTAGTGCAACTCTCCAGGCTCATTTCTTTCAGACAGAAATGTAAGCGGTTTAAAATAATATATATGGTTATCTGCATGGCACAGAAATAAAAAACACACATTAAAATCCTGTGAAGAGCCTCATCACACAACGCTGTAAATTGTGCACACTTAGCATGTGGCAACAGCAACGCGCGGAGATATGTTGGGAGTGCAAAGATCCACATACGCAGAATGAATCTTCAAAGACATTAACTAGTGCAGATAAGCTGACACTGATGTCAGCTCATCTGCACCCCAAAACAATAAATTGAAGCAAGAGGCATCACAGATAATTTTACATTCATTTCACGCTTGGTGCCACAATGATCCAACAGGCATCTGTGCCCACAAAATGGCAGCTTATGCTCGGGGCTTTGCACGGATTTTATTAGTGACTGCCACGGGGTGTCAGAGTGTGCAGCTCAAGATTGCTTCTGCTTGGTAGCCAAGAAGTGACTTGAGGAGAATCGGTGTCCAGTTCTAATAACTAATAATAACATCATCACCTCAGCTTTAGGCAAGGTGCTTTGTTTTCTGCTGCTGGCCACCAGCATGTTCTCATTTGGACCCTTGAGAAGCTGAGGAAATATTAAATCCACACAACAGGATGATTCATCACCTCTGGTCTGTACCAGATGGCGTTTACAAGGGTTTGCAGTACATGTAATGTAAACTGAAATGTGCAATTTACTATATTTGATCAACAACTATCATGAAGAAATATCTAGAATAATTGAATACAAGAATGTATTATGTAACTGCAAAAACCCCCAAAACAAAACCTTATTTTATGACAAGTTTTGGTCCTTAGGGTGTTTAATTCTTCTCATGAGACATCGTTAGGCAGGCAACTGACAGGTCCTAACTTCGTTCAACAAGATAACAACTCCAAATATACAGATAATGATAAAGAACCATATTCAGCGACAAGAAAAGTAAGTACTGCAAGGAATGGCAGGTCCCCCGCTGGGAAGAGACAACTGAGACAGCCTAAAACCACAGAAGAAATTAGGCATGTTTGAAGCGAACTATCAAAAGCTGTTCATGTGTGCACCTGAGAACTGCTGCTGTTTTGAATGTCATGAAGGCTTACACAATATAGCTGCTTTTTTTCCCCTCCATGTGTATGAAGGTAATGACAAATGAAAGCTACTTGAGGCATTATTTTCAAAAGCCTCTAAACTTTAGTCCGAGTGCTTAAACCTTCCCACAGAATTGTGTTCTGGTATTTAAAACTTTGGACTCAACAACACAGTCTCTTTCATTTTCAAGTTCATTTGGCAAACATGGCAGCCTCTTAAACAGGACAAGTGCCATTATTACTTTTTTTCAACTATGAACTGTAACAAAATAAAGGAACTTATTCAAGTACTTAAGAAAATTTAGCAAATGGAGCAAACTAAATGAGATGATTAGACTGAAAAAACTGGCTAATTGTACATCCGTATTCCATTTACCTGAAATGTTAGGTTACATGCAGCACCTGTAGAACAGAGCTGTATAAAAGCTACAAAGACAACAAACGCTTTGCAGCTGCTGCAGATTCAACATATCTTCGGCACGCTGACTTCAAGGTAAAACTTCATTTAGTGGGTCCATGTAAATATGAAAGGCACAGATGAAAAAATCAAGTTAACCAAATTCTCCGCTTTGTGTTTATAAATGAAAGAGAGTGCCCTTCTATTAACCTATTTCCTTGTGCGCTGCAACCATCACAGCAAATCACAAGCTGCGTGCCTGCTGTCCCTTTGAGCCAAAATTCAGGCCATCCTTTTATGCAGTGACTACTTCAGCCTGAGGTAAAAGGAGTGTTTATTGTGACTTTAAAATACCCCATCAAGGTCTTATGATGGATTGACATTGGCAATGGAGAGAGGATCTGCCTGTTTATTGTGATACCAGGCTTGGGGAGAGGCAAGGCGCAGCAGTGTTCCATCTCCATGAATGCAGCCGGGTGGCTGTTGCCTTGGGCGTGCCATTGAGTGACGCGGAGGACACATTATGCAGCATCTGCATCATTACTCTTGTCTTCCACAAACGGTTCAACAGTTGAATAGGACAATCTTCATAAGTAGCAAAAGAAAAGCACTGGTGAACCGTGCCAACAAAACACACCGAGTTTAGTCTTTGCCAAAGTGAAAATGTAGCCGGCCACTTGAGACAAAGCAAGAGAGAATAATCAAAAACTGCAGTTCAGTTAAGCAATTAATAAACAGCTGTCTTGTGATGGCCACAGAAAGAAACCCTGCTGATTTAGCTTGTAAAACAGTCATCAGTGAATCAGGAAAACAGGGGGCTAAATTATGAATGAAAGGAAGGCACTCCACATGAACCCAAAGCTGGTGGTGATGCACTATGAATGAACCCAGCCTTTGGCCCAGGTAATGGGCCTTGGTTTTTCTCCTGGGAGGGGCTGGCAGGAGAAGGGGGAGGGTGAGAAAAGAAGGGCCAGGAGAGGGGAGCAGAGAAACTATCACAAAGCCACCCATGGATTCTAATGGAAACCCCATCGCCCTTCACATTTCCTTGTGCATTAACAGCAGCAAGGTCTCCCATCTTACTAACCCTGAGAGGGCTGGTAGCAGCAGCAGCAGCTGCCCGCCCACCATCTACATTCTCAACGACTCGACTTATCTACCCAAACTGCTTTTAACACCTGAATCAGAAATACCGCTAGCCTTTCAAAAAGCCTTCCACGTAACTTTCTCCATGCTTTCAAATAGTGCATTGCATCCCTGCTACCACTCTGTTATATCTGACTGTCATGGGCAATTCTCAGCTTCAGGCAAACAGAAAAGAGGGATGGAAGGAGAGGGAGAGTGGTGGCCCAGATAAAAGCCCTATAGAGCTGCAGATGCCCAAAGAGCTCCAGATAGGCTCTATCCCCGGAAGGTAATGATCTAGGATAACTTTGACCTTAAAGTGTCCTGCAGGGGAAAAGTAATAACCCCAGAATGACCTGGCTGAAGTGGGTGCAATTTCAGGAACGATTCTTCAGCTCTGGCATCTCTTCCAGCTGATGTTCCATTCCTTTGTTATGTGGCTTTGTCATATCTCGGCACATAACTGGTTCAATTAGCCTAATAGCTGCCTTGCTGAGGTGCACCAGGTGAGAACTGGCTGCCAATGTCACCAATTAATCACCTGAGTTAGCCTAATTAATTAAGTCTCTGGTGGAGGCTGATAACGCCTCCCCCAAGAGCTTTTAAATTGCTGGTTAGTATCTGTGACATTTAGCGTCATAGATAAAGACTGCAGCTAAAGGTAGCACATACAGCTGGCTGACACCTGTTATCAAAGAAAAAAAAAAGGTCTGTGCAGATTAATAAATTACACCCTTCTTTCACTTTGCCACTGATTTGTTTGGATTATTTACAGATTATATTACTTAAAATGTTGCAAATAATTGTTATTAGCAATCAACTTATGACTAAATACACTTGCATAATATCATGTGATGCAATACAACAGGCAGCAATTTGGAGATTATTTAAAATATGAATACTCTGGCTAATATAACATATTTTTGTTTCCACTTCTCCAGTGCTGAGGTCTTCTACCAAAGCCTCATTAGTTAACCCTGAACTGCTGTTTAGGTGAACATTAATCTGCACATTTCACCTCCACGCTATCAAACTGTTACTCTTGGCTTTAACGGAACCTGATGAGTTGCAGTGAGCTTGAGTTCTCAGATGTTTGCCGTTCAAAAAGAGATGCCCTCCTCTCTCAAGAGGGCACCATCTCCCTCAGAGAACGCATGGTTTACTCACACAGTAGGGGTTCCTTTAGGTAAACTCTCATGAGAGACAAGCACCACCTAGTGTTGGACTGGTGCACTACACAGGCATACAAAAAAGCCACAACAGAGCATTTTAAATAGCTTTTACCGCTTCAGTCATTAAATTTGATCATCTCACATAATTAATTAACCATCATTATGTAATGATGTCGTTTTATAAAGAAGCGAGGGTCTCAAAGTGATCTCTAAATTTTTCATTTTCTGTTGATCTCATGGCTGCAGAAGACCCTTTGGCTAGCATCTCAGTCTTCCCTTACCCTATCCAGGTAAACGCTAGAGAACATCTTTTCGGATTACTTGCATAATCCGCTTACCTTTGATTTGTAAAAAAAAAAGGTAACAGCCTCATTAGTCTGCCCCCCATCCATTCCTCCCTTCACCTTTAGGCACCTGCCGTTTGCCACAGGTGGGCATGTAATTGCTCTGTGGCGTGGTCATGTTCTGAATGGTTAGAAGAGAGCAGCTTTGCTAATGAGGCTGCTCACTGTGTTGCTTCTCCACTGCTGAGAAATGTATGCGTGTGTGTGAGGAGCCAGGTGTGGGGTGTGTTGAGAATCACATACATCTGGTATTCTGTTGCAGTACGACACAGCTGCTGGCTGCTGTGTTTGGGAGAGTCAAAAGTTTTGAGTGCATGTGAGTCGAGCAGAAAGGCTCGCAGTATTTGGAGAGAATCTGAGTTTTTTCTGCATTTGCTTGACACTATAAGGCAAGCGTGTGCATGATCAGCCTGTTGAGCTCATCTCCCACCCCGCTGTGGGTATGTGTGTGGTCTAAAAGATTGCATAAATACTCACTAGTGGTGCAATGTTTCTCAGTGGCATCACCCTGAGTGCTGCTCCTGGGTTGCTCCTCTCCCGCACTGTGGTGCTTCCTGGTTGCACCAGCACCCGGAACCGCTGACAGCTGAGCCGGCGTCAGAAGGTCTGTGGTGCCCACAGAGGATCAGTTACCAACAATGGACAATACTCTTTGTGCTTTGTGTGTGTGTGCAGTTCGGTGTGTGTAAACACAAAAAGCACGCTGCTGGCAGTATATTATGTCAGCGAGTATGTGAGAATAAAACACCAAAAGGCTATGAAGGTACGTTGGCAGACATTGATAAAAATGTGATGTGACACACAAAGATGACCAAAGGGTTGTGATATGCCGAGTGAAGTACAACTGTGTCACTCAGCACAGACATTAATATTAAAACTACAAAGATATAATTTGCAATGGTTATGTTTCACTCGGAGCTCGAGTATGACAGGAATAAAAAACAGAACTGGAAGCGTAGAGACATGCAAGCCCCTGAAAATGAGACATTTCAACTCTAACATCCGGCGATATTTAAGTTTTTAGCCAAATTTATCACAACTCCTTTCATCTTGTCACGGGGGAGGAACCCCCACCCACCCCTGGACGCACTGTGGGTTTTGAACGCCGCTGCAGCTGGACATCATGCAGTGCTGGGCTAATTGATAGCTTTATAGCAGGACCTTGACTGGAAGATTAAATATTTACACTGCTGTATTCCTCCTCTCAGGCAATTGACTTCTGCTCCTGCAATATTCATTTAGCATCCTGTGCTTTTAGTTGCTAAAAGAGGAAATCAAAAGAAACGGTGACTTCTGAAAATTGGCCTTTTTTTGCTTGACAAGAAAACCGTCAGGCCTCTGTGGCTGATGTCAATAAGACCTCTGTGCATACTTCAGATTATATTTTATATGAGAAATTTGGTCTTCTTGTGCAGTTCCCTGGCAGTCGCATCACTTTGAGAGGCAAAGATGGAAGATAACCTCAGCTTCAAGAGCAGTTTTGTGTCCATTTCTAAAAAAAGTCAGTGCAAGGACTGCACACATCCTGTTTTTTCTGTCGGCATATGCCCACACAGATATGATTTGTAGCCCAATCTGGTCATGGTTTACATTACTAAGAGGAATGTAACAAGTGTGCTGTGCTCTTTGTACAAAATGTTGTTAATTAATGTTAACTCCCACGTGGGTATGTAAAGCAATCAGAATATTTAAACAAGATTATACAGATTTGTGCTCAGTATTTGACAGCATACATAAAACACATCATATTACTGTGTTGCCTGTGTGCTTCTATGTGCATAAGCCTAATTTAGATTTACCCTCCGTCCACCCAGCACTGCTTGGGGCTGTTTGGTGAGTGTACAAATATGGAGCGTCAGGCAGACAGCTAGCACAGAAGGTACTGTCTGAAACACTGGAGCCTGAGGCGCCACTCCTTTTTGTGCCACATACTCTGCACTAAAAACTGACTGCTCCATCAAGTACTGCTGGGCTACCCTACAGATTTTCTTCCTGAAAGCAAATTTCTATTCTCTGAAAGAATCTATCAAAGACTTTCCAGATGAGAGGGGGGGGGGGGAACCACACAGCTAACATTAACTGGCTTGAGTTCATTATTGAGCTGAGCCTGAATATTCTCCCAAAATATTTATTTAAACAAACTGTACTTTTAAGTGTCATCATTAGTCAGCTGACACAACAATATAATGAAACACAGCAAAACACTCCTAACAAAATACTGGAGTAAGAGTTATTAAAATGATCACATTGGAAAAACTGTGTTCTTGTTTTTTTATAAGCAGCTAATTTAGCAACAACCCCCCCCACCCCACCCCCACCCCCCCTTCTCCATTTAAATGAAGTTCTTACCCCTCTTCCTGCGCGCCTCCTTAATCTCTTCACACATGCGATCAAACTCAGGGTCCAGCTCAGCAGCGAATATGGCATGGGCTGTGTCCTTTAAACTGCACGCTCTGTGCCTGATCACCTTGTCTGAGAAGGGAGGAGACGACAAAACAACACAAATGAGGAAACACACAAACCACAGCTTTCTGTATAGGTCTGCATTCATGTGCCATATGGTCAGAGACATGCTGAGAACATAGTGCAGACATCTACCCAAATCTCTGGTATGGCATTTTAAATATTCATTTGCCTCCCATCATGAAAGCATGCTCTCCATACCCTAACGAGCAGGCAAAGCAAAGAGTCAATAGAAAGCCTAACCCATTCCACTGTATCTGTGAGAAAGGGGAGTGTAGAATTTTCTCACAGTACCAACGAAAGGATAGAGCTGGCTTTGGTGAGAAATGTTAGTGGGCAGAACTGCAGACATGAAAGCAGAAATGCCACTACTTCAAACATTTAAGACAAAGTTGGGTGCATTATATGTGCACACAACCATGTATATTGCACATACAAAGAGAAATATTTTTAAAATGCACACTCATTATCTCTCACAGTCCTTACACCTTTATAACTTCCAGGCCTTGTTCCCTTTAGATGTGTCACAGCATCATTAAATCCTCCTTTCCCCCTGCTTCTGCATCCATGGAGGGAAAATAAAGGCAGAGCTGCAGAGGCAGCCTAAAAGCATAGTCTCTGTAAACAGGCCGCCTCTCATTACAGCAGGCAGTGGGAGAAGAGTTCAGACATAGAGTGGCACAGAGGTCACAATCTGCCAGCTTCCCTTGTCTAATTGGAGGATTGCTGCTTAATTGCAATGGAGGCAATTTGGGTGCATGTGTGTGTGTTTTTCTACTGACAGAGCACGTCTCACAGTATGCTCACGGACGTGCATTATAAGGGCAAAAAATGCCTGTCAGTGGACCAAGTGTCAAAGGCCAGGTGGGATGCCAAGAGCTCATCTGCAACTTTATGGACTCTGCCTAACCTCCCCATCTAAAACTGGCAGGGACGGACTGACATGCAGCTCTGTTGCTTTAGCGTTCCTTTATAGTTAAAGGGTTGTTATTGCCATTTCCCCCAATCAGCTAAAGAGTATTTCTAACCCTGAGTCGTACTGTGGAGCACAGAGATATCCCAATTTTTAAACAAATTATTTAGCCAGGTGGGGAGGTATAAAGCAAACAAACCAACATGACTGGACGTGGAGGACTTTACGCTAAACTCAGTGTGAAGGACAAGGAGAAACCGACCACAGAGGGATAATGAGGTTCTTTCCCAAGCACTATGAGAGCTGGTGGAGAACTTCCCAAGCAGCATAATTGTGCAGGGTCTGGGCCATATTCCCTGGACCAAGCACAGGGCGAGCAGACAAGATGCTTCGTTAGTCTTCTTTATTAAATTGCCTAATTGCATTTTTTTTCCGTTAGTGTATCATTTGTAGGCCGTGCATTCCAACAAATGACCCAGGCCCTCGCCTGCAAAGACAGAGATATGATTTATTCCTTTGGGCAGAGAATTGCTTCCCATTAGTATCGGGCAGCTATATTCTAGCAAGGGTGCCGAGGCAGCTAAACACACAAGGCAAGAATTAAAACAGCAATTTTAAGTGAATGTTTTAACGCAGGCCTGCCACGTGCTGCCTTCAGTAAACATTATATCAGATTTGAATCATTTGGTGCAACAATAATATATAATAATATAATTATATAATAATATATTATATTAATGCTAACTGCTATATTATATTAATTGTAAATTCTGCATAAAACACATCACCTTGAGGAGGCTGTGTTGTGGTTGTGAACTGAACTTAAATGAACCTATTCAGTATTCACCCCAGAACATTTCCTGTCATGCAAAATTCAGACATATGTGTAAGTATAGAGGTATAGAAAATGAAATGTATTTATGTTTACAAGTGTTTTCCACCAATCCTTATAAAGCCCATTCTAAGCCTGGAAAATGTGCTGAGATGAAGTGTGGATGGGGTAAAATTCAGTTCAAACTGCAAGAAAGGAGACAAATTAAATTTTAATGCATATGCAGCCTTCCACAGCTACAGAGCATGAAGTACACTGTGGAAATGCTATTTTCAGTGGGGGCCGTATGTACTGCATTTGAATTTCCAAGTTAGAGAAAACCATATTTAAGCAATTTTACCGCCTGGAAGCTCTCCTTTTAAGTCATTAAGTATTACATCTAATTACTTTTTACTCACCAGTGGTGGTCTAATGGAACACAGCCATGACTAGAGATACACAGGCTCGTATTTATTTGGCTATGTTGATATAACATCAAGGGAAATTGTACACTGGGAGTTTTCTATAGATATTGTGCCAGTTTTAAGAACGCTATCACAAATAAGCTGGGGATTAAATAATTATACAACTTTTGGGGAAATTTTCTAATTTGCTTCACTACCAAGGGGTGTATAGAAAGCTTGATATCAAAATAAGATCTGTGAGTTAATTATGAGATAGAACAGATATACTCAGCCTACCTTGGTAATACAAGACTATTTATGAGTTTTTTTGTTTGTTAACCCTTTAAGACCTACCATAGAACCAAGTCCGCCAGAGCTTATATTATATTTTTACATGCTGTGGAGCCATTTTTGGGAGCATTTCAAGTTGCTATACATAAATACAACCATTACAGCCTAAATTTTAATAATATGTCTGCATTAAGTTCATAGTAATTACATAAATTGCAAAAAAGTGCAATAAACTACAAAAAAATTTAAAATCGTTTTTGTTTTTTAACATATATTTCTAGTTAGAGAAATTTAAGAGGCTTATCCCTCAAAACTGTAAATACAAAAAAGTTGCACAAAATAGTTTCCCACCACAGGAAATTTATTTTGAGTGTCTTCATAGTTTTATTTTTGAAATACACCAAATTCTATACACTGCAGGAAAAACGAAAATAAATATTATACTGCAAATTTGCAAAAAAGCAGCATATGCATCAAAATAAACTATTTCCAGCAGTGCAATATGAGTCCTAAGCATCCCAGAAACGACACAGAAAGTCATAAAGTCAAAGATAACTTTTAAAAACACCAGTATAGGCTCATGAGGCCCTGATGGTAAAAAACTACATTTCCGCAAAAATGACGTCACTTCCGGTTTCGGGCAGGTCATGGCGGACATGCGAAAGTTCGCGCTGACGTCTATTCCAACGTAGGAAGTGTTATGAACAGCTGATCGGATCGGCAAAGCGTGTTTCTGGAATATTATGTTTTTGTTGCTGCAAGTGCTTTTTATGCAGTTTTTGCAAAGCTATATGTGGAAGGAAACTGTGACCGAGGACAAGCTGATGGCATAAGATGTAAGTACAACTCCTCCGGTTTCATATGCAAAAAAAATTATTGCGCTAGCTTATGTGGTTGCAGAGCTACCGGGATTTAAAAATAGTTACGCAAAACAGAGCGTGCCCGCTCTGACCGGTTTTAAAGGGTTAATTTTTTATTTTACATTTGTGACAGCCTGCTGGTGAGATTGTATTTATGTACGTGGATTCATAAGCCCAACTACTTCTCCTCACCTCCAGGGTCCTTGTCGGGATTGTATTCTAAAGCATTACTGCAGATGAGGTCAATGTCCACCAAGAAGTCCTTGGCTGTCAAGTACTGGTGGGTGTCAATCTTTGTCATGACAGTGGATAGGTCCATGGGCTGCCTAATCACCTCCAGGTAGTCTGACACCTGAAACATAAACACCGAGTTTGTGATCTCATTCACAGTTTGACAAAGCTGGCGTCAGTCCCTCCACAAATCAATTCCACTCTACCTCTTCAATGTCAACTGGCTTGCTGAAGATGTTAAAACGTTTGTCAGTGGCCAGGCGCTTGGTCACGTCCCTGAGAAAGAGCCTGAGCTCCCGTAATGTGTTCTCCTCCTGTTCGGCCAGGCGACGCTGTTCCTCTGCTGAAAGGACTCTCGGGCCTGGAGCCTCCGCCACCGGCAGAACCTCTTCACACTTATCTGTTTGAGGAGGAAAAGCAAGAAAAGTGCATAAAGTATATAAAGTTTTCACACTGCTTCCATCCATCCAGCAAGACAAAAAAAAAACCATCTAACACATTTAAGAACTGAGAGTATCTATAGCTTAGCAACAAAGCACCAAAGATTTGGCTCAACTATCAGCACAAGTAAAGCTGCTAAACAAAATCTTTTGGTTTAAAGTCAGACAGCAGTGTCATTATTGACCTTTTCCTTTTAGCACCATTGCAAACAACAAACAAACTTAGTCCAGTGAAGAAGAACTTGTAAGGATACGCTGAGACAAAAGAACTGTCTGACCAATGCCAATTTTTTTAATTAGGTGTTACCTTTTCCTGCTTCTCACTGATTTTATGCCATCGAAACAAAGAAATTGTTGGGAAAAAAATCAATAAATAACAGTTTCATAGCTCATTGGAGTTGTCTATTCTTATTATAGCCTCTTTGGACATTTAAACAGTAAAACAATTATTGTTCCAAAGAAAAACAGTAATAAATGTCAAAAGCAGTGAAGGCGCATCCCTAGATTTAAGATTAATAAGCTAATGAAAAAAAACTCCCCTGGTTTTGAAATGCACCTAGGAACAGCCTCTGGCCAGTGGCAAAGCGATAAAGCAAGGCCAGCAGATCTTCACCCTTCGTCTCTAGAGGTGCCCATACTTGCCCAAGGCATGAGCCGATATCGTTAGGAGGGCTCTACAGCACCTAAGGGCGCTTCACTCAGCAGCAGCAATCCAACTCCTGATTCTAATTATGGTTAATCGCGGCCGGGCCCTCTCACAGCAATTCCTCTCTGTGCTTTTCTGCTGGCCTCTCTGCAGGAAATCAGACTGCTGTCTTAGAGAGGCAGGAGCCCCTGAAGAGCACAGAGCGAGTACAGCAGGGGACCCTCCTGGTTTGCATCAATGAGGAATCGAAAGATGAATGCTGAACGCCATTTCCATTTGAAAGCCCGGGTGGACAGCATTCTCATATTGAACTGGAACAGTAGACTTTGGGAAAACTGAGATTGAGCAGTAGGGAAATAGCAGGGGGTAATTGTACTGGTGGATGGGGATGTGATTGAGGGGTGCTTTGGCCTGATTTCGATGTGGCTGAGAAATAGAAATGTCCAGGATTCACAGGTTTCACACTGGGCCAATCTTACACTTCTGTGTGCACCACCCTAATTACCTTAACATCTGTACATATTTTTGCCAATTCTGAACACACGTACACAGACGCGCACACGCGAGGACCGTTTTTAACATACCAATCAAATAACATTTGCTCCTCCGGTCTACATTTAATCCGAAATAAAAGGAGAGTTGAAAAACAAAACCAGAGCTAGAGAGGTAATAATACAAGCAGTCAACACCAGCCAACACTGCCCTCTAGCACTGACAGAAGAAATGAGTCATTATGCTATTTACTTATGTATGCATAAATAGATACCTGCATTCCTGAGGCGTGGTGGAGGCCTGGCTGCTTGAACCAACAGGAGGTCAGAGAAGAAGTGCCGTATTTCCTCTTCTCCCGGAGGGGACAGTGCAACTACTTCCCCATAGGTCCTCTGGAATATACTTCTCACCTGTATTTAAAAGAAAAAGAAAAAGGAGTTTTAAAAAAAAAGAAATAAGGGTGTTTCTGAAAAAAGACTCACCAACAGAACATGTCAAACCTTGTTGCCAGGCCGGTATACTTACTATTTTTATTCTAAGGTGCCCTTTTTCATTGAGCACTATAAGGCAGTTGTTTCATTCATTTTTGTTCCAAGTAGAATTCATGAGATGTGAAAATATTCCACTTTGAGCCAATTTAATTTCAGTTTGATACCAGGGGCACAAACTAACTGCTTCCACTGAAGTTTGTTATGTACATTTTTGTTAAAGAAGCCAATGATAAATAATAATTATGACGTTGACGCGAGTCCTCTTTTCATCTGTCGCTACATTAAACTAATGCACAAAATAGCACAACAGAAACTAAGCACAGGACTTAATGAACGTGGAAAATAAAAAAGTCCACATTGCAAACCAAAGCGGTAAAAAGAAAACAGGACTTGTTATTTCTAGTAGAACCCAATTGATAAACAGCCAACTGTCCAAGGTTTGCAGACAATGCATCGCCTTAAACATGCGGCAGATTTCTTGTGGGGAAATTCTCATATTATAAAAGCAACAAATTTCCCATGTGTAGGAATAATAAAGGTTATCTTATCTTAACTGTCAAGGTGTTTGATAAATTCTCAACCACAACTCTACTAAATATAATGCATGTATGAAGTATTACAGATGTCCTCAGTGAATGTGCACAGCTACGCAGTGTTATGAAAAAAAGAAAAACAAATAGCACTGCGGTGGATTTTAATGGATAAAAACTGTTCATATTGGATTGAATTCAATTCAACTGAAGTCAATTTTCTTAATGGAAAACAACAGAAATGGAAAAACTGTGCTGAACATGAGACCCTGTAGTGGATGAGTTACATGGTCTGATTTGATGCGTTTTCTTTTAATGGTTGGTTGTTTGTATTTTTTCCTCTCAGCCTGCAGGATTCAATAACAATGTTTCAATGACTCTAAATTTGGTCTGCCTGGTAAGTTCTGATGTTTCAACCTGTATAATTCAGAAGGACTGACTAAACTGTAAGTATTTTTTTTAAAAAAGCACGATAACCTCATTCCCTGATAGCCAAATGTTTAACCTGAAGCAGAACTTTTTATTATCACATACAATGCACGCTTGGAGTCAAAAGACCTCAAGTGAGAGCATCATTATAATTCCTATTATTAATTCATTTTATTTGAAAAGGGACCATGGACAATATTAACATAAATGTCGAGTTAGCTTGGGCTCATTTGCATCTGTAGTCCCTCTGCAGGTCATACGCAGAAAATCATATGACCTGCCAATGTGTACATTTACATGGATGCTGTATCCTAAGTTAGTTCTGTGATGGAGCTGAACACCAGTTCCAACAGGATACCCCGCTGCTGACGAAGCGCCGACTTTACTCTTTATAATTCCCCCGCTATTTGTCATTCACATCGATCCTCACCCTTAGCTGTGGCATGTTTGCTCGCTCTGCACCGCTATCTGGTGTCTTTCTTTCACACACTCTCTGAATTGCTTGCTCTCCCCTCAGAAGAGGTTAAAAAAGGGAGAAACTGAGTAAAAACAGTAGGAGAGCCAGAAAGAGATCGTGCAGGTAGCACACAGCAGGTAATGATTCACAGTATTTTTATTATGATAAAGGCTGCAGGTGTATTAACACCAGGAGAGAGAGCAGTAATGTGTAGACAGATGAATGTTTAAAAAGGAAGGGAGGGTGGAAAGTATAAAGGGAATGCCTACTGGCTAGAGAGACTGTAAAATAAAAGTGGACACCTATTCTTTATAGACTCAGATTAGGGTTGTTAAGCTGGTTTACACAACAACTTTCAAAGTTTGTAGCTGGAAATCAATGTTTGCAAACCTATAAACTGAATCACATGAAAAGTTTGTGTATGTGTACAAGAGACACGTAGGTTTCCATTATCACCGTTCTTTCACTTCATGCTTATAGAGCCACTTATCTCCATCTCCAATGCTTTAAAGGCTTTATTTAGTAAAATCACATTCATGCTGGCTAGCCTGAATCAAATTCCCAAGTCCCTACCTACTACACGGCATCTAGGGAATAAAAGTGAGAAATCTGCAAGAGTAATGGATAACTGGAACACTGAAGCTCAGATGGTGATAACATGGACCGTGAATGTGTCGCATCAGCAGGAGCTTTTCATTCACTGGACTGCATTCTGAATCTCACATATGAACTCTCTCTCTCAAGCTTGGTATGAGTTTTCTGTAGTTACTGAAAGAGCAAGAGAGCGAGGAGCTCACACATCCTGAAGGAGCTCCGAAAGGAATCGAGGCTCCTTTGCTCTGAAACGAGTCAGTAGAGGCAGCGGCACAAATAACTAGAAGGACATGCCAAAGGGATTACATTTTAGCCATCACCAAAAAGGGTTGGACGATATGGATGAGAGAGAGGTTCTGCTGGCTTACTTTATTTAGCCTGCTGCCACTGTGACCCAGGCCCAGAAAAGCAGAAGAAAATAGATAAATAGGAAGTGACAATTCATTCTGCCAGTGCACACTCTGTCGTGCTTTGATAAGTGAAGATTTAGCATGAACTGAGGAACAATGGTCAGTGATGATTTTGCTTTTGGAGACATAAATAGTGCATGACACAAAAGAGCCAGTGTGCATTTAGAAACCATTGAAGAGGCCAGTGTCAGATATCTGAAACCCTCTTTCCAAGGTGATGCATCAGTTGTGCAAATGTGAAGCAGCAGGCGAGATTTGCTGTTCACTTTCAATGACTTATCAGTAACTGTGCTATTGCGGCGTATCACCCAACACTGGCCTTTAAAGCCCAACCTCAAGTGTGAACAGCAAAACAGCTGCAACTCAAGTCTGGCTGAAGGACGCACTGCACAAACATCACTACGCCTCATCATCCATCTCACAGGACATAAGTGTTACTACACTGTATTTATTGCTCCTTGGCACTGCAACCAGATTACCAATGCATTATTAATCATGCTTTTATGGTCAATCAGCAGTGGATAGAATTCACACTCTACAGGCTGTTGATGCAGTTATTGTGCACTTGAACAGTATAGCAATGCATCAAAGACACAGCAAAAGGTGATAACAAAGATGCCACCATCCCTCCACACTCTTCCTGTTGAACCTGGAGCAAATTTTCCTTCTACTTTTATAGAAAAGGGAGTCAATCTTAGCAGGCTGAACGACTGTTAAGGGAGGGAGGGAAATTATGTAGTTGGACCCAAGCCTGCAGTGTCAGTTTTGGCTGGGGAGGGATCCTACCCATTCCCTGCTGAGGCTTGGAGCTGAGACAGCAGCTGTCACTGTGTTCTCCGTGCCAGAGAGAAACAACACTCTCAGAGATAGCCAAATCACTTAAAGCGCCATAGATTGCGGCATGTCCGTGCCTAAAAATGATTGATAAAGCAAACAAATCCAGCAAATAGGTCTAATTAGTAGATGAAACAAGCTTTTAAATAGCCTGAACAATACTCCCAATCAGCGGAACCAACTCATGTACTCGTTATGTTCCCATTGCAGGATTTAAAAGAAAGGCTGTAGATATAAGCAGTGCAACAGAATTTCTAGCAGCAGCAGGAATGACTGAGTTTTTATACCATTAGCTTCAAATAGTTACTTCTGATTTCTTACATTTTGTCTGGCTTTAACCACCATTTAGGGTCATCTCAGGGCAGTCTGAAAACGATTAGAAACCTGCTTATCATAAATAATCTTTCAGTCAATTTATGTCACTGATTACACCATAACATGGATTTAGTCATGTATGTATCTCTCTCTATAAATAAATAAAATTGGTGTGCTAAAACACACCTAACTAAACTAAAGCTTATCTTAAGTGCTAAGTGGAAATGTCACTTCCAGTGTAGCATATTTCAACGAAATCAATCTTCACATCACTTAAAGAAAAGTCAATCCATTAAGGTTGCTGCAGCTGAGAATGAGGGCTCATTTAATTTCCAGCAGTGAAAATGTCAGTGGTCAGCACTGTCAAGCTATGAAGTATTTTCTCAGAGTAAATAAAGCCACAAGTGTTAAGCAACAATATTCATCTGTCTGACAACCATTAATCATCACACATATAGTCTAAATGTTCATTTACAGTCAGAAAACAGTGCAGACTGGGGCACAGTGTGGGGTACAAAGCTTGATTATTTGGTTTTTCAGACTGCTCTAAACTGCAGCATTTTTCCTTGAATGTTTGGGTGGGAGTAAGGACTCCCTGTTGGCTTTTTGCTTTTTTTTCCCTCATCAGTCATTGGTTAGCAAAGTGTGTGTCATCAGCAACAGAACTTCAAGCGTTGTTGTCAGTGCTGCCAGATTTAGATCCGGTCCGTTTTTTGTTTTAAATAAAAAGATATTTCGGCTTGATGTTTGGGTCAATGTCTAACTATGTTTGGCTTTGGGTGGTTTAATTGTTGGAAAGCTTAGCCTACAGTAATGACTTTTGAACTGTCAACATCAGTTCAAAAGTCTTGCCACTGCTCTGGTACACACACACACACACACACACACACACACACACACACACACACACACACACACAGGAGAGAAAGTAGCATGACCGTAAATGCCAGCATAGCTTCAGCCAACAGAATCAATTGATAGGCTTATCAGCTTTGCATTTTTCTACAGAGAATATCCAATATATAGCAATTATTTTAATTTTGTTTTATTAAAAAAATTCCTACATGCCCCTCACTATGGGACAAACCTAAATCCACTATAAACAAGCACAATAAATGAAGTTCTAAAATTAAAAAATAATGACATTTAAAAAAATTTGATTTTAAATGAACCAGTCTTTCATTCTTTGCAGTCTCTGTTGCCTTAATTTTATCAACAATGTTTATTTTCTTTTGCTTTTTATTTTTCATATCTCTGGTTGAACAAGGTAACCCAAAAAAGTCAAGCCTGATGAGGAGGTGGGGAGACTGGGTTACCGTGGGGAGGGGGATTGTTACGATAGTGATTATGACTGATGATTAGGGTTTCAGTGTTTCCCCTCAGCTGACTGCTCTGAAGGGTTGGGTGAGGTGTGGCGGTCAGCGGGTGACAAAGCCAAAGTAGATAAAAACTGTGGGAGCAGATGACATTTACTGTGACGCACTGTTTGCACTAGCATTACAGCTTAGCACAGGAAAAAAAAAAACTTCAAATCATGCTTTAACCCCCAACACCACATAAAAAGGACACTGGGTTAACAATCTTCTCTTTCACATAATGAAAGAAAAAAAAGGTTGCAAGCCTTCAGGAAAATCTCAAAATGTCAGCTCAGGTGTTCGTCTGTGCGTTCCTACCTCATCTGACAGCTTTGAGTAGTGAGTTTCAGCTGTGGCGAGGACAAGGACAGGGCTGAAAGAGGGCACATCCTGCAGCAGGGTGAGGAAGGTGCTCTTCACAGTATCACTTACTGTGTCCCACCACTCTGAGATATGTGGCATGTATACTACACTGGGCACGCTCCGGCGGGCCTCGCGGAATACCTACAGGGAAAGTGGTCAAGCAAACAATGTTTTCTAAAACTGAAGAAATGGAAATAAAGATTGTAGAAGCCAGCAGATTGCCTACTGTCTCCAAATTTTGTTCTCACAGTAAAACATCTTCAGTTAAATAAATACATGTCTGCACCTTCTCAGTGCATCGGTATGCGTTCGCGCTTTACCTGAGCACAGGACTCCTCTGGCGTCTTGGCGCTGACGGAGTAGAGAGTGGGCAAGTCCAGGCGGTGTACTGGTAGCTTGTCCAGGTGGTGCAGCAAGGCAGGGGCCAAGTGGGAGCTCTGTCCTGAGCCCGGGGCCCCTGCCAGGAGCAGACGAGGCCTGTATGCTGTGGGCTGTTGGAGGGCAGAGCTAGAGGCAGATGGGAGTTCACAGTTAGTGTATCATCTATCACTATATGAGTGCAGTACAACAGTCCTCCAGTCATTTAAAAAGCCACAGCAGAAGCCCTATTGTTCTCTTTTTACTTTGGTGCACTCACTGTAAAAGCTACAGCTTAGTCCGAGTCTGTAAGAGTTGCTTTTAAATGAAATGAATCTTTGGCATTTGGTGTAAAAGCAATCCCACACACAAGTGATGCAGAAAAATAAGCCACACGTGAAGAAGAGTGGTCAGAGGAAAAACAACAGGAATTCAGTACGGTTTAGCAAACATCCAGCTGTGAACACATTACGTGTGCACATGTGCACGCACAAGGCAACATGCCCGCTCGCAGCAGCTTATTGTTGTTTTCAAGGTTTGTGTAGGAGCACAATCTTAGTAATCCTACTCTGCATTTTACTTGATGGCTTTTTTGAAGGCAAAAATGACTGGGACTCCTCCCTTATCTCAGAGTTACACGAGTTCTACTTCTGCAGTAATTGTTATCTGTACTCAACCTCGAGGACACGTTTTTGAAACAGAGTTCTGACAAAATCTGTCCTACTGCAGCACAGCTGTTTGATAACAACGCCAATAAGCCACTTAAGCATGGCTTTGCCTGCATTCAATCCAGTAGGTGCCATTAATCTACAAATCTAGACATGCCTTCGGGGGCTTTTCCTATGTGCATCTAACACACAGTGCGAGCAAATTTCATACAGCTTGAAAGCAAGAAGCTTGATAAGTGCTTAATGTTGTTTATCAAATTGTTCAAGTTAACGGAAAGTCAAAGGCCAAGTACTTGATCGGTTTACTTCCTTTGCCCGTCTACATTTCTGAATAGAAGGTGCAATAGCAATTCTGGTTTGTGAGTCGTCTTATCACCTTCTGTTTCCTCTTTCATCCTCTCCTATGATCTAGCCCCTTTGACTCTACAGCTGAGGATTGTTAATAAATACTCCCAGTGGAGCAACTGTATATTTGTTGCCTCGGAGGTTGCCTTCATCTAAGGAGATAGCAGTATTTCAAGGCTCACTGGAGCTATTGTAGCACGAATTAAATGGCGAAAATTGAACCGATAGCACCTGTTTGTACAAAGTTATTGTAACTTCAGCGTTTGAAAATGACGTTTCTTTATCTGAATAGGTCTTAAAAGATGTTTTTTTTCTGACACAACATTCATTCCATCTGTTGGTTATGAAACGTAAGCGCCTTTGCACAAAAAAGCACATAAAAGCCATCTTTGGTGAACTCACGAGGAGAAATGGAGGAAGGGTCTGTGCATTGCAGAAGAGGTGAGCTGACTCTTTGGGGATGCAGCAGGCTGGACTTCATAAATGGAAGCAGAGCCTTCCTCATTGTCATCGTCGCTATACAGGTCCTCTTCTAGCAGATGATTGTCACCGCCTAGCACTGTGAGGAACATCGATCATGTACACATGTGGCTACTCACTTTTCCTGGCTTTAATCAGTGTACGGATGGCAAACGGGTACATAAAAAATTGTTTCTGAAAAGTTTAATCCTGAAAGTAGCACTGCTGCTGATGTTAATGAAGCAAATTCAACAAGAAAATTAAATTTTTAAAAAAGCAAATCTGCTTATTAGGTAGAGATGTTTAGGCCATTTGATATCATGCACAGCTATGGGATTTTCATGTCATTAATGGCTTTTAGAAGTATGATTCCTGCAAGCAATCTCCAACTGGTCGAGTACTGCATCGAGCCTAATCTGCTGTAAACAGTCTTCTGTTGACTGGAGTGGGAGTTGGGTTATTGAAGTGCTCACAGGATGACTAGTTATCCAATCTCTGTGCCATCACTTCTGCATACACAGGGGACATGTTTCACTACAGACTCTATGTTCACTGTGTGAGGGCGATACAAAGCACTTTGGTAATAAGGTTGGGGAACGAGAGAGATAATCAAATACTACAAAGTACCAACAGGAAAAACAAACTAACAAGAGAGACAGGTGGCAAGAGAGATAAGAGCAAGAGTGACAGTGGAAAAACAGCAGCAACAAAAGGAAAACACATGATAGAATTGAAACCACAGGTGCCTGGGTTCCAGACGCCTACCGTGTGTGTTGTCCCTGTCAGTACACTGAGCATGGGGGAAGACTCGGAGCAGAGCTTTCAGCACCAAGGAGAAAGAAGTGGCCAGCAGGGGCCTGAGGGTTGGGGACAAGGCTCGGCCTGGGGGAGCCAAAGCCCTCTGGGAGGCTGGGACAATTGTCCTCATTGCTTTGCTGAAGTCGCCGGGCCCCAGGACGATAGAGGCGACGTCCAGCTTCAGTTTGACGCTGCTGCCATAGATCTGGGGATAGCGGCGGCGCAACGCCATCAAGGCCGCCTCTGTGCAAAGTGCTTTGATGTCAGCACCGCAGTAGCCTGTAAGAGCGAGAACAACAAAGCTTAGTGAATCATTTGTTTTCCTAATTAGGGTTTTATACTGGCTCTTTTGGCACAGCCACCGTGAGCTGCTGCCACTTCATGGTGAAAATTTTTAAATGTCTTTTATTGTTCTACCCGAACACCTGGAGCTTTAAAGTAAAGCTACACACTGCAGTCACTTTCAAAATTGACATAATGTTTTATACTTAAACATCACTCTTACCGACACATTTTTCTGCAAGTTCATCTAAAAATGGCTCAGACAATTTGGGATTCCAGTCCCGTGTGTGGATCTCCAAAATGTGCTTTCTGGCCTGAAGAGAGAGTAGTGAATAGGGGAAAAAAACCCAGATAAATAAAACACAAGGAGCAAAAACATGAGGTAAGAAACCCAGAAAAACACACCATAAATACACCTATTAAATGTAAGCACCCTTCACCCTATCTAGAACTGACAACATAATGAGAAAGATCAAAACAGAGCCAAGTGTGTGAATGAGTTCAGCTGAAACGTTTGCCAAAGCTACACCCTACAATTCACTGCAACATCTCCACAGGACTCCGCTTTGATGATCGGGCAATGAGAACAAAGTGGTTTTTATCGTGAATAAAGTGCAAGAGTTTTCATCGTGTTTCATCATATCTACCTTTCTATTCAACTGGCATCATTGAGATGGATTTCATGAAGCCGTCTAGCTTAGGCAACACCGGAACAGAACTAAAACATGTAAAAAGACTCGCTTTTGCATAAGAGAGAGTGTTTTTTTCCCATCCTCTAATCATTCAGAGCTTAGTGAGAACCCACCACTGGCTTGCAGATTAGCCTTTGATTACCAGTGATCCTACTGTGTGGACAAACGATGCAAGGCGACCCATTACACAGACTCGATGGGGAGGAGTCACCTGCACTGTTCTGGTCATCTGATTCACTGTCACTTTTACTCACACGCAACATTGTTTTACGCTTCTTCTAAGAGCTAAATAAAGCAATTACGTATGGGAAAAAAATTAAACTTCTAAGACTGAATTTTAATTTTCTAGAAAGCTAATGAGCATCTGCTTTGCCACATGCTTAACTCAAAACATCAAACACTGAGGATGAAGAGAAAAAAAAAAGGAGATTTTTAATAGCCAGCGGGCTGTGTGTACTAATTTTGTCACAGGACTTATGAGTAAGAGACTAATTGTGTTTGCATTATTTTCGATCTCCAGCTGGGTGTCATAGAAACAACTGTGCGCACACTTCCACTGTATACAGTATTGATGTTTCTTACCTTCTTATCGGGCAGGCTGAACAGAAACTCCCGGTCAAAGCGTCCAGGCCTCCTGAGTGCCGGGTCGATAGAGTCAAGTCTGTTTGTAGCACCAATGACCACTATCTCCCCTCGACTGTCCAAGCCGTCCATCAAGGCCAGCAAAGTTGATACAATAGAACTGCACAGAGAAAAGGAGGCAATTACAAAAGCTGCCAGACAGTTATAGAACAACAAATTCAATTTTGTACATGCATGGCTCTAAAACATTATACGCAAACACAAACCTTCATGCAAGAGCCAAATACTGTTTGAATCAATACTGATACGGGTCATGAGTTAGTACAACCTAAATTAACAAGGCTTTATTTTTGCAAATGGTACAAAGATTTGGTCCATTAAACAGCCATACGGAATAAAATAGTGTGGTGCAAAGAGCAACTGTGCTTGTGCTCTGTTGACTAAAGCGTGGCAGCATGGATGAAAAAAGAGAGCATACACACTCTTCACGTTTTGGAATAAACTGTGGTTTAAATGGCACTCTTCACAGTTACAAATATTTAATTTTCTAGCAGGCAATTGTTTAAGCAAAGCTCAACTTCAAACTGTGTTTACGTAAAAGGCCTCTTAACCCACGCACAGTTCAGATTCAGTGGTTTAAATCAGAAGTGAAGGGCTCCTGATTTCCACTACTACTGTGACCGAGGCTCAAATGAAACTCAAATTGTGTTGACGACAAGCAGGAAAATAGATATCCAGTAAATTTAATTTACAATCGGAGCTACAATGCCAGCAGTTTTAGCGAAACTGCGCCACCTATTGGTAGTTAAAAAGACAGCAGTTTGGAACTGCACATGCAGAGACATGCCACTGCTGCTAATGTGCAGCAGTGTTGTATAGGTTAGGCATTTTACATTTACATGAAGCAGCTGTGCATCTTTGAAAATGACAGTCACAATCACATTGGCCTTACCTGTGTATCTGGTCTTGCTTGCTGGAGCGAACAGGAGCCAAACCATCAATCTCATCGAAAAAAATTATGGATGGCCTCATAAGGTAAGCCTGGTCAAAAGCACACACAGGACCAAAGTCAAGCTTACTTAACTCAATATATGATTACACTCCTTAGCTTTACCTGTGTTTAAGTACAAAGCACTAGAAGAACTGAAAACATGCCATCAGAAACAATTGTTTACATGGATTATTGGCCAAAAAATGTCTTCCACCTCATCAGAGTGCTGTTGCAGTGGTTTACCTGGTCAAAGAGCAGGCGTAGCTGCCGTTCTGATTCACCAACCCACTTGCTGAGGCAGTCGGCTCCTTTCCTCATGAAGAAGGAAACCTTCCTGTCACCATGACTGCACTCATTGGCAAGAGCTCGTGCAACCAGGGTCTTTCCTGTGCCTGGTGGGCCATAGAACAAACACCCTCTAAAAAAGAACAAGGAGAGAATAGGACCTTAGTTTATGTGATAATTAAAGCTCACCACTTTAGATTCATCTCTAAAATGACTACATAACGGAAATTTTCACCCTGTGGTTGATCAATATTTGATGTTAATAGTACTTCAAGCTGTAAATTGTTGGGATAACTCAATTTTATGCTCCCTTAACCAACTACAAATAGTGCTTACACTTCTTTTATCGTGCACAAAAGGCATGAATATAATGTCATCATTACAGTAATGATCCCATTTTTTCCCCGAGAAAACACAGCATAAATTGGACCTGAATAACCTTACATTCTTCCAGTACGTTCTCACCTGGGAGGCTGAATCTTGAACTTCTCAAAGATCTCAGGATACAGCAGAGGGAATACCACCATTTCCTTTAGTGACTGTATGTGATTACTAAGACCACCCACATTGTCAAATCTTACCTAGGGAGAAGACAAACACAACCGCAGACATATTTTAAGTCAGTTTATCCAATGTCGGAAGCAAGCGCTGTACCTCTCTTCCTGATTTTAAGCCACCTTTCTTCTAGTGGGCTCTTTCTTGCAAACAAAAGATTTGAAAATCACATGGTGGAGTTTCTGTGCTCAGAGATGGAGCTGAACAAATGAAGGATATCCCTCCTCCCTGACATCATACAGACCCAAGAGTAGAAAAAGAAAATTGTATGGGACATTTATAGACCTTTTCCACTAGTATTTACTCGGATCAACTGGGAATGGCTCGACTCGGTTTTTAGGGTTTTCCATTAGGTGATAGTATCCAGGTAGGTATTTTAGTACCTACTCAGCCAGGTTTCCAAGCAATCTGAGGCAATCCAAAAATGAGACGTCAACAGCCTGCATTCTACTGATTGGTTAGTCAGTGGCATCACTCGATGAGTCATGAGAGCATCTCCTTCACAAAAATCTAAAGCCCCATTATTGAGGGAAATGCCTAAAGGAAAACAACACTGTGGTCCCCAAGTCTGACAAAAACCCACACCGAGCAGCGGGTATACCATCATCTCAACGCCCTCCATTCGCATTACATACAAATGACGTCAGAGGACTTTCGGGACACGGCTGTAACGACCGCACACACATTTTGTGATGTTTAATTGTAATGGAAAACAACCGAAAAGAGTCGAGTCACGTTTAGTCCAGTAGATGCAAGTGGAAAAGGGCTATTAGAGCAGCCTGAAGTACATTCTAAATGTGTCCATACACTGAACTCTTTAATGGAAATTTTGGCTATGTTTAATATGACAATCCACCACTTTAAATAAGGAAAAGCATAACAGGTCACATTTTAATTCAGAAAATTTCTTTTTTATGTATTAATAATTGACAGTTCCAAAACTAAACAGTGGGTCGTTCAGTTTTGTCTAATAATTTTGATGAACCCAAGTATTCAGGCTAAGCTGTGTTCTATTATTGTTTTGGAACTTGGGAGTATTTTCACTCACTGAAGGGTCAAGGTTCATTGGATCCACATCAGCCAAGCTTGCACCCACTTTAACTCGATCACGCAGCACCCCACTAGCCAGGTCTTCAGCCGTCAGATTCATGGGCAAGCACCTGTCGCAACAAATTCAAGTGAAATAAGTGAGTACAACCGAGTAGTTAAAAACACCGAGGGAAGAAGAAAGAAGGCAGCAGCCAGCACCTGTTCCTGGCCCGAGTCATGCTCTTGCTTTTTCTGCGCTCAAAGCGTTCTTCATCAGAAGATGAGGTGGTGTCACTGCTGTGAATGGCGTGTTTCTTCACTCTGGAGAGCCGTGACAAATCAAGAGTCAGAATTGTATCACTTTGCACTGACGTTCCTTTTTTTTCCCCTCATGAGCACATTACTCGTACTAGTGAAAAGCTACTTGTGAAAAAGACAGTAATATGTTGAGCACCAGATTTGGGCTTTTCACAGTTTGCCCACCTTATATGGCTTCTCCTCGCTGGGGATCTGTGGGTGTCAAAAAGTGAGGGGTTGCTCTGTTTTCTGTTCACTGGCTCTGAAAGAAGGGAAACAGGGTATAAGGGTATAATTTCCACTTACTGTGATTTTTTTTCTGTTTAAAACACATTTGAAACCAATTTAGAAGCTTGAAGAATAATACAGAAAATATATATATTTACCAATAGGCGGTGCTTCATATCTCTGCACTGTCTTACGCTGCCGCAGATTGTACGGTCTGTCATTTTCCTCCCCTGCCTCCTCTGCTTCATCTCCTTCATCATCGTCATCATCATCCTCTGCATCTTCCTCCTCTTCCTCACCATGAGATTCTGAAAGCCAGAAGCATCATCTTAAAATTTGAGAATACTGAGTTTTTTAAATATTATATAGTACACTAAACAATCAAAAATGTTTATGATTAATTCGGTTTAAGACGAGGTACTTCATAACGACTTCATGATCTCTTGCTTGCTTCACTGATTCGTAAGCAGAACATTAATAGGAAACTGACCTTCAGTTCCTTCCTCCTCTTCCTCCTCCTGCTCTGTTTTGCCCATGACTTTGTGATGCGCAGGCATGTTGAAAGTACTCCTGCGCATGGATTTCCTGCGTTTCACCCGTGAATACATGTCCATGTTTTCCTAAAAGAGAAGAGCCTTAATGCCAACACTTGCATTCACCTTGCATCATCAGGCAGTGGTACTTTTCAAACCCTGGTTTGTGTGGCGCTCCACTGCTTCACTCACCTCCTCGGTTTCTCCGGTCCACATGCGAAGTCGCTCCACCTCACGATTCTGCCTGATGCTGCTGATGTTGTCCATCTCCTGAAGAACAGCCTCCGCGGTGCTGCACACACGTAAACCAACACAGAATGAGAAACAAGATAACAACTTTGAAAAGTGTTCTCTTCTCAGAGTACAGAATCTCAAAAATGTTTTTCTCTCTACTCGTGTTTCATCTTAAACCCTGAACCAATAAACACTGTGACAACTTACAACACACAGCATACAAATACTATTTAATAAGGAATATTTTTTTAGGATCCACTTTCATGTTCCAAAATGAATGTGTTTTCAAATGAACCGGTTAACCACATTTCCAGCTCATTCTCTGTTCAAAGCACTGTTGCAAAGAAACATGTCAACAGTATGACTGCCGGAAGCTACCTGTTGACCAGCTGGTCAAACAGCAGGCTCTGATTGAGGTGTTCAAATTGGCTCTTCTTCACCCGACAGCTCCTCTTCAGCTCCACATGGCCATTCATATGAGAGTGATCTCCCCCTCCGCTGTCCTCATTCCGGTGACTCATATGGGCTGCAGCACAGACAGAAGATTCAATTAAAATTGGTATTTTTTTAATCATATGCTCCCCAGATGATTGTTATTTAAACAGGGATAAACTGGGGGAAATACTTTACCGTGCCCATTTTGCATGATGCGAGACGACAGTCTGTAAAACAGAACAACAAAGAGAAAATAATTCCGACAGCTGCACAAAAGATGGCAATCGCACATATTACTGCTTAGGAGCTTAGGATGAAGTGTTTCTGATCACAATGCACAACAAGGCTACAAGATTAAACCAAAAATCATTATCAGAATTATTTTAGTTGATAACTGTGACCTGGATTTTTTGAACATTTGAATTTCCATGAAGAAGAAAAAAACAAAAAACAGGTAGAGCTAGTGGGTGAAGCGGGTAAAGAGTGCAGCTACCAGTCTGCCTTTAATGGGGAGCCTCAAGGTGCAGTGAACTTGTGTGCCTTGTGAGACCTGCAAGCTAGCCCTGGGCTAGGTGGCCAAAGGAAAGACCCTCAAATATGACGCCAACTTCTAATAATCCATCCCCAAGTTCACCCATGGAAACCTTATAAGTTTTTATTCCTCTTAACAGGTCTATGCAGGCTCTCTTTTGGTCATCTCAGCTAGAGCTGAACTAAACAGCAAGTGAGTCTGAGCTTTTATGGAAGGGTAAAGAAAATGTATGGTTGACAATAGCAGGAAAAAGTATTAAAAAAAAAAATATATATATATATATATATATATATACAAAGA
This sequence comes from Neolamprologus brichardi, assembly GCF_056152115.1. Taxonomy (NCBI): domain Eukaryota; kingdom Metazoa; phylum Chordata; class Actinopteri; order Cichliformes; family Cichlidae; genus Neolamprologus; species Neolamprologus brichardi. The sequence goes on along the minus strand of NC_142118.1, from coordinate 3,778,211 downwards.
AATAACTCTTAAAAAGAAAATAAACAAAGAAAACTGCATTTTAAAAAATTAGGCAAACGTAATGCAAAAAGAAGTAACTGTTTTATCCAGATAATCTTGTCTTCATAACTGTTAGAAGCCAAGATCATAACTGATCATAATTTCAAATTTGGTTAATCACACAGCACTAAAACATGACATGTAACAATGCAACTCTGGTTTCACTGCCAGAGCCACAAAACATCCATCTTGACCAACTCTGGCTTAATTAAATTTACGTGTGTAAAAAAACTAGGCCAAGAGCTGACCTTGTGCAGTAGGTAGGAATGCCCCAGCTGACCCTCTGGCCCTTAGTCTGAGGGGACGGGGAGGTATCACTGGAGCTTGGCTCAGAAGCAGTCTGCCGCCGTGTGCGCTTGGAAGGCGGTGCAAACCGTGGACTGCTGGGACTGCTCGCATCACTGCTGGGTTCCTTCTGTTGGACAAACACACACATAACACCAGAACTTAGGGGAGTGAAGGCAAAACTGTGACACACAATCAGAAAAAACAAGGAAAGGAAAAAAAGAGGATAACAAATACAGAGAGAATGTTTCACAAATATCTGCATACAAAGTCTCTTTGAATATTAAGTAAAAATATATTTCATGGGGCGGGAAAAAAAAAAATCGAGGACACAAGAGAACAAGATCGGAGAGCGTCAAATCCAGAATAGAGGACTGTCATGAAACAAGACGCCCTGAACCCACTTCCTCAATGTACCCTGTGAATCTCAGCACAGCACCAACCAGACATATGCCCTTGATGCTCATGCCCTTCACAGCCTAACTTCCTCGCTGATATGTGAGCATATCTCACTGTTGTCATAGGCAACTGTCTGCAGTGCTGACAGAGGGGTTTGTCTGACTGGGTGGATAGATGGATGCAGACAGACTGTAAAATGCAGGATGTACCAGGAGTGAAGAAATGCATGGAGGCAGCCCAAGAGGTGCACCGTGAAATCATTTCCACATGTGAATCACTCTGCAAACACTGTCACAGCAGGACAGTCGGTTCTGACAAGTTCTGACAAGGTCAACAAGTAGCTAACAGAGTAAAATGGCTGGTTGCATGGAGTACAACACTACACTGACTTCTTGTGATATGGCAATGTAAATAAAAGATGGGAAAGTTAAAACTCTGTTACAAAGAGTGCAGTTCTACACTCACACAGTGCAATATAGGGTGCTATCGATTGGTCTGGACCGGAGCTACGTATTTCATGAATCATGACCCACAATTCTGCAACGTACCACCACTCGTCCAACAAACCACTAAAACTCAGGAATGCGCTAACAGCAACCAACAGATATTTCCCATTGATAAAATGATTTCTTTGTCCGTGTTAAGTGCCTTAATAATCGTAAATATTACGGAAATACAGATCTTCCTGTCTTGCATAATCACAATGTTTACATTTTGAAACAAAGCCTGTCAGGCAGCTTGTAGGTCGGGCGATCGGGAGTAAAATCTAAAGCTCATTTATCAAATCATTCTTTCGAAGAACACATGGGAATATTTAACTCCACGAGTGTGTTTTAAACGGACAGTCTAAAAACCAACTTGCCCATGGGTCTTTGGGTCATTTATAACTCAAAGTTCACCAAGTTCAGACTTGCTAAATACGGACCCGAGCCAGCCAACTGTTGTGGACCTGGGACTCCCTTCCCCCCACTGTAAGCTAGCTGCTAGGCTAACTGTAACCTACAATGCTAGCTTAACTATCGCTTTCTCCCTTCATATGTGAGATAATAAGTAAGCTGACACTTCGAGGATAGCGACACATAGTAGTGCCAACAACCTCGAGTCAAAATCCCAACTGTCTTTATTGGGTGGGCTAATTAATGGTGAAAACAGTGGAACAAGTCAGCCGGTTAAAATTGCCAAAAACAAAGGGAACTCAAGTTGAAGCTATAGCCAGTTCATATCGCTAGCTTGTAATCTGACAGCTGTACAATCCGTTCAGTGCGAAGGATACGCAAACGACTAGCCACATTCATGTCTTGCACTGTGTATCTGCGTGACTGTGTTGGTGTCAGTGTCGATACTGCTCGTATTTTGCTGTGAATAATACATTATGTGGAGCACCTTGAGGCCAAGGCTAGCAGCCAGCTAGCCAAACTAGCCAGCCAGCTAGCTCGCCGGTAAAGAAAAGAAACCGGCTTACATGTTCCTCAGAGTTTCGCTCGTTTCTCGACGACGACCTAGTCCTCGACGAGATGAATGGACCGCTCCTAGTCCGTGAGCTTTTCCTTGTGTTCACCATGTTTTTTTTTCTTTTGTCTGCCCCTTACTGAATCTCTCTAACCGGCTCTAAACACTGCCTCAGTGAGAGCAGGATCGAGTTCGAGGCGCCATCTCTCTCTCTCTCTCTGTCTACCTCTCTATTTCCCCGCCTCTCTCTCCCTCTCTCTCCGTGTGTGGTGGTTCTAAGTCTGTTTGGCAGGTGCATTCATTTCTGCTGACTGGATTACCACCAAAAGACCTACTATCTTTGTTATTACATGGATACTTTATATCACAAAGGCAGTAATTCTTAATGCAGATATGTTACTATGGGTAAGTACTTGTATTGTACACTGGGGACAGTCAGTTAATCAGCTAAGTACTATTAAAGCACGACAAGTCACCAAATGAATAACAAAAGGTGGTACACTTGATGCCAGCAGGAAAACAGATGGAAGTGGGCAGCCTGCACTTTATCATACAAACTGTCTGCAGTTATTTTTCCAGGATGCCCAGTATGTGCAGCAATTCACTCTTTGTCTTAATCAAAAAATATATATATTAAAACATCAACAAATGTAAAAGGTCTGTGAATGATAAAAATATTTAGATTTGCCCTGTAAAGCTGCAATCGGAATCTTTAAAACTCAAATAATCACACAAGCTATTATTACTACAACCTAAAAAAAACTGTTTGTGTGTGCAAGACAGGGCTGAATTGTATTGACTATCAAATTTTGAATTCTTTGTGACCTCCAAATGTAGTAGAAGAGGCTGAATTAATAATAATCTCTTCTCACTTTGATGCTTTTAGCCTTGCTCCTTTCACTGCACTCCCTGTCATTTTATCCCCACAAGTAAAAATGACTGTTTGTGTGTTTTCTGTTCTATTTCTGGCTCGAGTAAAGATGCAACTGTGCTAGCCATCTGTTTTGTTTTTTCCTTCTTTTTTTCTCTTTTTTGGTTCAAGCAATGGTTTCTAAAAATCAATGTCAAAATGTTGTTGTTTTTTTCTTAAGAACCTTGTGCCATAAAATATTCCCATTTGATTTCTCAAATAAATATTTTTTATACAAATGTAAGAAAATCTAAACCTTTTACATGGGAACAGGAATCTGTTTTCATTTTCATTGTACCCTGTTCTGAGCATAAGTGGGCAATGCACTCCAGCCAGGCTGTCGATTTCAAATGAAGTGAACTAGACGATTCATTCACATGTCCAGTTCATTATCTCGCCATCGAAATATTGGTTAGATGATTGAAAAATGAAATTTCTTTACCTGTGCTTATATGTTCTCATAGAGTTTAATAGAAGGTATGGGAATGCAGAAAAGGTCAAGGGTCACTGAAATTATTCTCCGCTGATCCCAACTCTCTGTACACTGATAATCAGGTGGTTCTTAACACACTCAAAATCTGGTTTCAGTTTAGACGTCACTTTAATTTTGTAATGCCGTCTTCCTCGGGTCCTCTAAGCGACAACCATTTGTTTCCCCCTTCACTTTTGGACTCAACATTCTCAGTGTGGTGTGACAAGGGTATAAAACAGTTCAAACATTTATATGTGGATGGTGTTTTTGATAGTTTTCCCAACTTGTCTTCTCGTTATAATCTCCCTATTACCCATTTGTTTCGCTATTTTCAAATTCGAAATTTTGTTGCCAAGTGTTTCCCAAATTTCCCCTCTTTACCTCCAGAACAGCAGTGGGAAACTACGTTATCATTTATTCCTCATCACAGAGGAACCATTTCGAAACTCTATGATGCTATTCTGTCTTTTAGTAACCACTCTAATGTTAAGCCTAAGTGTACGTGGGAAGGAGAACTAGGAATTCGAATACATGAGGAGTCTTGGGAACAGGCTATAGCGAGGGTACGATCTTCCACCTCCTGTGCTCGTCTTGGACTTATTCAATTTAAGGTCATACACAGGGTGCATTTCTCTAAGTCTAGACTTTCTGAATTGTATCCAGAAGTGGAAAATAAATGTGATAAATGCCATGGTTCTCCTTGTCACCTTAGCCACATGTTTTTTCTATGTCCTGATCTACAAGGTTTCTGGACAGGGTATTTTGCTATTATGTCAACTGTTCTTGGGGTAACTCTTCGTCCTTGTCCTCTGATTGCTGTATTTGGGATTCCTGTTCGCTCACTTACACTTGATTCCACACAAAAGGATATTATAGCTTTCACATCCCTATTAGCGAGACGTCTAATATTGTTGCATTGAAAGTCTGTTAAGTATCCTACTATTACCCGGTGGCTTAGAGATGTCATGTTTTTTTTAAAACTTGAAAAAATTAAATATACGTTGAGAGGTTGCACAGCCAAATTTTTTCACAAGTGGCAACCCTTTATCTCTTATTTTGCTAGTCTAGAGGTATTGCCTGTTTAAATGTACTTCTGTTACTGTTATATTCCTCTAATATGTTTGATGGTTGTAGTAGGGTTAGTTAGGGTTAAAATAAAAAGATCTTTTATAAAATTATATTTGATGTGTTGTATTGTAGTATTGTTTGTATTGGCTACAATGTGCAACATAATGACATCATAATATATCATGCATTATTCAAGTTTTGCGTCACAATAACAAATAGGCAACAATTTAAATGTTATTGTTGTACAGTGAAAGTGGTGTCATGCACGTGAAAGGTAATTTAAGTGTATAGCTGCTACAAATGGGTCATTAAAACCTGTTGAGAGGTGGTTGTTAGGGAACATAATATGTGATATAGATGAGAACCTTGAGGGGCCCAAAGCTATACCCCTACAGGAAGCAATTCACAGCGATTTGGCAACTACAGACCACAGAAAGTGATTTACATTCAGGCATTTGAAGCAACTACAAGTAAAATAACCAGTGATGTTGTATAGAGGGCTGGATCCAAGACAAATTTTTCTAAACTTCCAAATGAGCGACTGAAACTACTGAGTGCGGGATGTCGCTGATTAACGTAGTAAATATATCGTAATAAATGTATTGGAGTTTCAGTGAGGCAGTCAGAGCCTAGAATGTCCATAAGCAATCACCTGTCAGCTTCAAAGCAATGTGATCACATCCAGATCACATCCAGTGTGGAATATGTACCTGTGTGCCAGGTTTGGTTGCTCTGTTCCTCAGTTAAAACAACCAAAAAGAGATTTTGTGCGTTTCAGTAAGATAGCTTTTTAAAATTGTTATTTGTTTTTTGTTTTTTTACTGATTTATTTACCTGTTCATTTATATTTTTGGTAGTTTTGGTCCTTGGGGCGTATGAGAAGCAAGCAGAGGAATGTACCAGAAAACTATATTAAATTATTTTTGTCTGTGTTTGTTTGCCTGCGTGTTTATTAGTGAGTCATTAATTATTTGTTTTGTATTTTGGCCCATAGAGTTGAGCCATATGAGACATCTTACCTCTAAATAGAAACAAACGCACACAAGTTTGGATCCAGTGGGCTTTCCATGCCATCTAATACTGTATCGTGAGTTTCAGCTGGGAGAGAAGATCTGCTGAGTTCAGCACAGAAGAGTGTACAACCGCGACATCGGGAGTGGATTTACGGCACTGTTACGTCACATGTATTGCTCAGCAGAAGCGCCGCTACCCTGAAACTTATGGCTACAGATGTGTAGCCCTGGATTAACCGATTAAAACACGGACTGGTAATTCACTATTCGACCTTACCCTTTATGTGCGCATGCTAATGGGCATCTGTTGTGTTTATGATGACATATAATCCTCGTTTTTACGACCGGTGTTGGCTCTTGCGTGTGTGTTTTGCTCTTTGCGGGTCCATCGCTTTCTGCCGCCCACTTGCATAAATAACGATAAAGCTGCAGGCTGCTTGGCTGTCTGGCTATCTATCGATCACGTAATGCTTTATAAAAATGATCCGTTTTAAGTCATTTTTAAGCAGTTTTACTGCACACGTGTACATAATACGCCGCTAAGACAATAAAAGGTTACCTTCCAAAATATTGAACATCAACTACGCTTTTAAAACAGTGTGTGTGTGTGTGTGTGTGTGTGTGTGTGTGCTCGCTTGTTCCTTAGATGGGAAACATAGAAAGACATGAAAGAAACTGACACTGTGGAGAGTGAAAAAGATGAACACTGGTAAGTCATTCTCTTTGTTAAATCCACCTCTAGGCAAATGAAGTCCTGTAATTTAATTGATGCCGTGGATGTGAAATAATCTGAAAATAACTGGGTTGGACATAATAATAATAACATATTCTGGGGGTGTGTGAACTTGCTTTGCATGGTCTTGCACGTTAACGCTTGTGACTGTAGACTGAATTCAATAAGCATGATGAGTGAATACCTGCACTTTCTTCTCATAAAGGGTGGTCAGTGAGGACAATGAAGAGGAAGCTCCAATGAGTCGTAGTTTTTCTGTGGAAGACCTCCTCGATGAGGTGGAGAAGATCTGTTACGATGCCTCAGGGACTTCAAAGGTCAGAGACAAATTCACACTTGAGAGCCAGATCTCTGCAAATGTCCAGCCTTCATTTCTGAGCTTATAGACTAGTAATAACACAACATTTAAATAACGTATACACAGTACTATGCAAGAGTCTTAAGCCACACCTCATTTGTTTACATTTATGCTTCCGAGGAGCCAGACTCACTTGTCATTTTTTAAAATAGGTTTTCATCAGTAGTTCTCATTGGCTGCTTTTTCACTCATTTTCAGTCCAGTCCTTGTATCTGACTATTTTCACAGGATTGTTATTTTTGTTTGCTAAGCCACTTAATGCATTTAAGTAGAAAAAGGCATCAAACTTAAGGAGTGAAACCAGTGTTATGTCTATACTTGCCATTGTCACTACATTATGCTGCTATACATGCTATCATTATATTATGCTGCTATCCTGTATATATCGTACTTATTATTGTCTGAGTACTTCGGTTGTTTTATTGTACTTTTTATATTTTACATTTATATTTATTATTGCATTTTGCACCAAGGGAGTGGCACTCCAATTTCGTTGTACTTTGTACAATGACAATAAAGGCTATTCTATTCTATTCTATTCTAAATAATTGACAGCTTAGCAAAGAATCAATTTTTGCATCATTAAGGCAAAAACCGTCAATTTGTTCACATTTCTTTAGTTGAAACTATGAAAAATGCCAAAGATAACACCACAATACAGGTATAAATAGTATTTTTGCACCAGCAAGGTAATTCCTCTAGGACTATTAGCCCAAAATGTTAAAGTTTTGAGGAAACTGGATAAGTAAGGAATAAAAAAAAATCTGAAAGTAATGTCCTTGAGAAAAACCCGGGAGATGTCTCTATCCTTCAGCTGACCTATGTGCTGTTCATTGAAGCCTCATCAGAAATGGTCACAGTGTCTCAGGCTGTCAAGAAGCTATTGTTAAGGAAGGGAAACGGGGAGAGAAATGGAGGGGTCAGGAAAGAGGTAGAACAGTGAGTGTCTACAGCCATCTGTGAAACATATTGAAGACTGTCATGGTTTAGGACTGCATTTCAACCAGTGGTGAACAAAAGACAGCCAAAGAAGAGCTTTGAATGTCGTTAAAGAAGCCTGAAGAATAATTAAAGAAATGGCAAGAAAGCTGCATAAGAGAGTTCATGTGACACATATACTCAGTATACATCGATTCAATATAAAGCAGTTAAATGACATTTTGAAATAGCTAATGCTCCAATTTTACATTTTTAATGACATTGTCAGGCAGAATCATCTCTGCTGACATTCAAATGTGTGCCTATTAACCTCCTGTTGTTTACATTTTTTCTTAATTGCAAGTTATTATGGGATACATGTCCCAGTGGAGCATAAAAACAGTCTCATGTTCGCATCATAGCAATTTAAATAAAATGGTCATATCTAGCTAAGTGCCAGATCAAAGTATTCCATAAGTAACTTTCTAAGCTTCAAAGCCAAGAGCACAAACCGAGAGGACGTAACAAAGAATGTGTTTGGTTTAGACGACGGTGCTGCCTGACCAGATCATGCAGGAGAAGGACGCACTTGCCTGCAGGGAAATCACTGAACTATTACCTGTAGTTTTTCTGGCACGTGCCCAGACGAACCTCACAAAGCCTTTGTAATAGGGACCCGGCAGGCTAAACATTTGTTTAATTGCGTTGAAAATTGCATGCTCACATTCGCCTCCGGTGCGTGAGTGAAAATGGCGTAAGACTCTCCAAATGAGAATTCTCGCCGAGCTCTGTCAGGCAAATCTCAGTTGAAAACACAAGCACCAGGCTTCAGTGATCACAGGATATTTTGTTTACCCGTTCGTTGCCAGGATAAACAGTCCACAGTAAAAGTCCGACCTCCCGAGGTTAACAGCTGTGTGGCGACTTTATCTCTGAATCCTGTCAGGCCTATTTGATTGGGGGTTTTTTTTTGCTTTCGTTCCAGGTGGAGATGGTGGTGAGGCTGTGGAAGGACGGCTTCACTGTGAATGACGAGGACTTTCGCAGCTACTCCATTCCAGAGAATCAAGAGTTCCTGGATGCCATCAAAAGGGGGTGAGTCGACTGGCTGAAACAGGATAACCTTCCTGTTTTTACGATGTCTTCAGTTAGATTTTTGCTGCCTTACCACGAAGAAGGGCCATCAAATCCTAGGCTTTAATCATGGTTTTTAATTACTCTTGGTGGCTTAACGACCTCAAATAGTGTTCTCTCACTGATGAGAAGGGAGTGTTCAGACTAATAGTGTAATTCTTATTGTTCCTCGGGCAGTGGAAAGTTAATAGCAAGACGGTGTCATTTTTCTTATCATCTTAATATCTTTTTGAGTAATCTGTAACATAAATTTAACCCATTTCTCCTAATGAGAGCAAAGTCATACAGGAATTAAATATAAAACATATTTATTTATATTTTGTGCTCATTGTGGAGCAGATGTGCAATCAGTGTTAGGGAGAAATGTACGGTAAGGTGCAAACGTTTTTTTACATTTCGCATCCAAGGAGAAAGATTTTCTTGTCATTTTTAAAGTGTTCTTGAACAATAGTTCTCCAGGCTTTTCTTCATTCATTAGCTCTTTTTTCACTCATCTTCAGTCCAGTACCTGACCATGTAACACTCCCCACTGAACATGTCTGCTTCTATTAAAACTTTCCCAGTAGGGATGCAACGATACCAATTTTTTCAAACCGATACAATACCGATACTTGGATCTGAGCACTTGCCGATACAAAAAACGATACTTCTACCACACACACACACACAAATACAATTAATTGGAAGACAGGTTTTATTATATTCCCTGCCGATAAAAAATAAAATCTTAATAAAAATGACCACAAAAAAATTTCAAGTGAAAAATAAGCACTTCTGTTAAATTATTGCAGAGTCTCCACATTGTAATTTTACAAAATATCACTGAACTATTGGCACTGTCTCGAGCTTTCAGAATAATAAATAAACACTGTTTGGGATAAAATAAATACAAATTAGGTTTGCGAATAAAATAAACTTTTAAATTATTGCAGAGTGTCCATATTGTAAACAAACAAACAAAATAATTATTATTAAATAAATAATAAAATATAAAAAATTATAAAATAAATAAAATAATAATTGCCCCCCCTAGTGGCCAATCTAAAAAACTACAACAGAAATGACAAGCCACCCTCTGATTAATGAAATAAGTTGGTATCGGTTCATGGTATCGGTTAACTTTTACAAGTATGAGTACACACACATTTTACAGTATCGGCCCCGATACCCGATACCAGTATCGGTATCGGTGCGTCCCTATTTCCCAGCCAAGTACTCCAGTCCCTACTGTGACACGTGACGTTTCTCTGAAACACCTCATTTGTTCTTATTTTTAGTTGAATATGTGAAAAATCTCAATATTAACACCAACGAGGTGATTCCCAAAGATCTATTAGCCTAAAGCTTGGCATTGCTTTGCATGGTGTGCGGTCTGACCTTAAAGGTATTCAGGAAACTGGACAAGGGGAGGACAAAAAAAGAAGTTGCAGACGTTAAACTAATTCCCTTTTTTTCTAGCAAAATATAGAGGAATGAGTGATGGCTCTAGACTGCACTGGACTGTACTTTGTTAAAAGACTAACGCTACATAGATTCATTTCACAAACATACTACTAAAACAATCAGGACAGCTAAAAACACCAATTCAACTGAATTTATCTGTAAAATGTCCATCACAGCTGTTATGGTGCAAAAAGCAGAGTGCACTGTGGACAGGTTCCCTATGTCTCACATGCATAAACCAAAAACATAACATTATCACTGAGTGGGCACTAAGCAACATTTTACAACTGCTTTAACAAGTGTGTAGCAGCTGCTGCTGCTTGATGAATGCATTGTCTGGGCATGGCTCCACGGCAGTCATGACCCAAAGTTGTTTGTGGTGTCAGAAGTTAAGTCAATATCAAAATGCAAAATAAAAAAGAAGTTTTAATGAATTAGAGGTGGTCCATTTCTCCTCGACACCAGCCAAGTGTTTAATGAACATCAGTTCGAATAGCATTGACCCGTTCAGCTGAGACCGCCGGCGTGGGTTAATACTTTATTGATTTCAATCAGAGCCTGCAGTGTTAGATTGCTTTGAATAAATGCCAAATGAAGTTGTCTTTTTATTTTCTCTCTTTCTTTGTCTTTAGTTTAAATATGTTTAAATACCATATCTACCTCCATTATCAAACCTACTTGCCAGAGTTTAGTGATGATTTCTCAATTTCCTGAGTAGCCACCTCAATCCAACAGACAGCTCTCAATCAATCAACGGGAGCTCTTTTCATCATGGGCTAATGTCAAAATGTCAAAGGGCTAGATGAGGAATATTAAGTAGGCACTTGTCTGATTACTTTTGAACCCATTCATTTTGGGAACACTGATGCAGACCTACTTAAATTATATGTGCTGCACACATACATGAAGGAGGGACAGACTAAGCCTGAATGTAAGTCACATGTAGCATCTCTCCTTGGTTCGATTCACTGGTTTTGATCACTCCCCCATGATGAAATTAGCAGGGAAGATATTCTCCCTGCTGACCAAAGCCCGACACTTGAAGCTAGATAAAGCTCATTAGTGCAGCTCATTTGTCATATTGATTGATCTGACTGGACTCCAATCCGGATCTTTAATCTATCCCAGGGAGCTTCCGGCAGAGTGGGAGAGCAGGGCAGAAGAGGAGGAGCTGGAGATTAGCGTGGAAGATCTGACAGAGGAAAATTACGTTCCCAAGAAGAAGGCTTTTCATCCCTTCAGCGGTCGAGGATATAGACTTGGCAGGTGAGAGATTGTCGCTGTGGACGTCCTATTGTTTTTGTGTTTTGTGCAGTGTGAGCTCAAGATTTAAAGACCACCGTGCACCACTAGGTGTCCCTCTAAATCCAAATATCAAAAACCCCACAACCAAATCTGGCCCAGCAGACGAGTCTGCTTGTCAAGCTGAGCACCAAAACATTTTTGCACCATCACTGACACAAAGAGTCTGCAAACATTTTGCATAATTTTTTTTTCCTGGCGTCGCTGTGCATGGTGAACCTGGCGTGTGCACTTCTAAACTGGTGGTTAATCTGCTATTTATCTTCTGTCCATTCCCAGTGTGGCACCCAGAGTAGTAGCCAGGTCACCATCTGTGCACGAGGACGGAGAATCTCCTCCTATTCCCATGGTAACACTAGACCACGCCCTTCCCGTCACCTCCCTGCAGATCTGGTTGGCCGACGGCAGGAGACTGGTGCAGAGGTTTAACCTATCGCATCGGTACGTATCGCCAATACGCCACATCTCGATCTTCGGTTTGATCAAAGGACAAAAATAAGAGACAGAATCAGCAAATTAAAAAAGAGGAATCTTGACACTTTTCTGCTCCTGCTGCGCTGCGTGTAAATCCCATAATCTCAAGCAGGAAAAAGAAATGGTTGAAGGGATGAAAAAAAGATTTTTGTTTGCTCTAGCTTGGGAGGTGGGGGTTAGGATTACGTAATGCTCTGTTCTAGGCTGCTGGAGTTAAAGGCTGGAGGCATGCTGCATGTTACGTCCCCCTGCCCCACAGTGCATGGGGCAGCAGAAAACATAATCTGAGATGTAGCAACAGCGTGGATCTATAAAATCCCCTGAGAGGGATTGCGTAAGTCTGGTGCAGCTTTTATATAACAGGGTTAGTAAGCAAAGGATGGATGGAGAGGACTGAACCCTTCCAGCCTGCAGCGTGAGGACCAGGCCTTACATAGGATGGCTTCGTATACACTGGGGCCTCATTATTAATAATATATGATGGCACTAGTATAGTGCTTCATAGAGAAGTCACGTGTCACAGTAGGGACTGGAGTCCTTGGCTGGGAAAGTTTTAATAGGAGCAGACGTGTTCATTTCTGTATTTACGATGGCAGTTTGTTTGTTTTGTTTTTTTTTAATCTTCAGTCTTGATGTTTAATTTATTTATATTTTTTTCTCCTCCAGGATCGCTGATGTTCATGATTTCGTGTCACGCTGCCAGAGGAGCTGCCCACCGTTCGTCCTGACGACGTCTCTTCCTTTCCGAGAGCTCACCGACAAAGAATTAAGTCTGGAAGAAGCGGATTTGGCCAACGCTGTCATTGTACAGAGACCCCTGAACACACAGGCTCCATTTGGACACTCCTGACCAACACGAGCCCATAATTCACACAGCACGCTGCTTTTCCCCCTCACTGACTCATTCTCATCCTCCTGATAGCAATCTCAAGGTCCGCAGCACTCGCATTTGACAGTTGCTGTCTCCTTCTACTGTCCCCGTGTGGGATTAGCTCAAACTTTATTAACGATATAATCGCTTAGTTGCAAAAGGTGCTGTCTTTCCTCTGGAGGACAGCAGTTACCTGTCGTCAGACCTTCTTAAATCTGCTGAAAAACTATATAGGCTGTCGCCCATGCAGATGGTCCTCCATCTGTTTAATCTGCCACGTGTAAAACCTCCATCCGCCCCATCACACATGCAAAATCCCACCACCACCATCACCACCAAGCAAGTCTTCCCAAATTGTGATTTACCACCTTTTCTGCACAGTCAGCAGTATATATATATATATATATATATATACATATGTAAGGGGCTGAGGTTTTAAGTTTACAAACATGTGATTTTTATGTTTGCACAGTCATGTGATACAAAAGAAGTATTTATGTTTGCCTTGCTGTTTAATCTCTATCAGTTTTCTGTAGTGTTATCATTTTTCTTTCGGTCAAATGCATTGTTTTATTCGACCAAATCATTGGATGACATATCACATGTGATGTGTGATGTGATATGACAAAATAAAATGTTGAAAAATCCTTAAAATTTTGCATTTTTGTTGTTTTAACATTTAATAAATTGATCAAATTGAATTGGTGTTGTTTTAATATCATTTGTTTAGCTGTGCTTTCACTACTGATGACAGACACGCGATTATGGCTGGACTCTTAAGCACCGATGCTGCACCTTACTCCACATCTGTGCTGGCATTTACAGTCCTAATAGGGGATTTAGATTAGGGAGGGAGGGCTCACTGATGAGGAATGATGACATCACAGCGGTGCTTAAGACACTTAAGCGTACATCTGATGCTGATTCACGGAAAAACTGCCAGCAAACACAAACATTATTCAGACGGTTCTTTCTTGACTATTAAACCTTCTTTGTAAGTGACGTGTTTGGTTTTACGTGTGTGTCTGTGTGTGTGTGCTGTAGCCAAGCTCTCAGCACTGGCCTCATGATGAAGCCCAACACCATTATCCATCTTCAATATTTAAAGGCGGGTGAGGAGGGGGTGGGGGGAGTTGAGGAAGAGGAGCTCACATCCTCTGGATGGTCAAGGTCACATGAAGAAATCCGGCAGCAGAAATGTCTCTAAGCTGATCTGACTGTATGTTTAGGATTTCATACCTGAAGCTGCAGGCTGGGTGCATCGCTTGGTTGTGGGCTGGAGAGTTAAAACAGACCATATTTCCTTTGTGCTGCATATTTAATAAGGCAAAGCATGCAGGGAATTACTTTCCCTTCAACTCCCCACATTTCCTCTCAGAATGACCCTCTTTACTCGAGCAGCGGCAGACCTTTTCATTTCGTACATTCCTCTTCACGCATTATCGGAAACATACCCATTCTAATGCAGGTCATAAGCCCGACTTTGCTGCCGCGGTGCCTGCGCCATTGTCGGTAATGTGGTTTTCATAGAGAGGGTTTGCGTGCTTGGAATTTATGGAGAGGTCTTGGTTCAGGTAGCTGAGGTCTACATGACATGTTTGTTGTCATGCTTGAAGGAGAGGAGGATCGCTGAGAGTAAGCATCTGGGACCAAAACAGCTGCTTATGCTTAGTTGGAAATCTAAAGAGTGAAATCAAAGAGTGAAAAGGGCCTTTCCAGAGTTTGTCTAATTCCCCAAACCATACAAAAAGGCCTCCTTTTTTTTGGGGGGGTCCATCTTAAAGTGAATATATTATGCACAATTCCAGCTCCATATTTTTTTTTATCTTTGGACTCTACTAGAGTTATTTTTCATGATTCGCAGTTCTTTTTACCTTCTCTACCAGTCTCTCAGCTAGCTCACTGTCTAAAAGAAACAGGTTTAACACAAACTGTGGTTAAACTCAACCACAAACTTGAATTCAGTTTACTCTGTCGTGCAGTTTCCTGCTCAACTTGTATAACTAATTGTGGGAAAGAAACTACAGTGAAAGGCAAGATTACAGACAGGAAGTATGAAGTCGAAAGAAATCAAACTCTTAAAAGGCAGCGAAGGTGAAAAGACACTGTTAAAAATATTTTGCACTATGCAGCTGGTGACATTTTTGATTATATTCATGTTATTTTACATTCTGGGTGAACAAGGTTGACTAACACTTGATACAAACAGCAAATAATTTTCATAAATACTTCTGTTTTTGGGATCTTTCTCTTGTCTCTGGGATAAGGAATGTCAAAATATGTTTCTAATGTCAAGGTCAAATCGAAGGCATTCCCACCAGAGGAGTAAAATTGTTGTTTGACCATTGTCTGTTCTAAATTGTGTAACACAGGATTATTATCAGCGAGTTATTTATAATAAGTTCATCAACCGCATGTTTAAAACAATATTGGTAAATAGCCTGTGTATGAAGGTTTATAAGGTCGCTGCTGATGGTAAAAGGAAAAACGTTTATTTTGAAGATTACACAGTGTAACCCACTGCATAAACTGTATAAGAAAAATGGAAATGGTGAGGGTGACATAATCCATTAGTCTTTGTGATGGCTGCACTTACAGCCACACAGTGGTAATACCCACCATGTTAGTGTAGAGGCTTATAAGTAACATTGCATTCACATGTCTTTCTTTAAATATAGGAATTAATTTACAGGACAATAAATAACTGGTTTTGGTTTAGAGTTAATTCACATATCCACATAACACTGCATTCTAAAATAAGTGCGCACATTTTAGTTTACACTGTTATGTGTGATTAATCTTTTGTTCTCTGAGTTACCTTAGTTGCAGCTGTTCCAGTCCCTTGATTAAGGAGCCAAGAGGTGGAAAAGGGGCGGAGCGAGCTTTAAAGGAAGACTACAAATTGGTTCATGCCATAACTCAGGACCATGGGGGGGAATTGGAGTTCATTATGTTTGGTTTAGTTAGGTTTTGTGTGTTTTACCCCTTCTCCTGTTTTTGTGGGCTGATCAGCCACTATTTAAGTTTCCCCTTTATCTCATTAAGTTAGGTCAGTTTGTTTGAGTTATCAGTAGCGTTGGCAACTTTGAGTAGAGTTTTGTTATTTTGACCTCTTTTATGGGCCCAAGATCTTGATTCTTTTTACATGATTTAACCAATTATGTTTTTTGGGTTAAATAAAAAATCATTTTTTTGGACTTTAACCTGTGCCTAAGTTTCCTTCACTGCTCGGTCCATCACAGTCTTTTTTGTTGATCCAGTTTTCATCTGCTAACACTACAAAGCTTTGTTTGTCTAGTTGGTCATATAAAACTTAGGCCAATGCAGAAGTACCTTTAACCCACAGGTGTCGAACTCCAGGCCTTGAGGGCCGGAGTCCTGCAGGTTTTAGATGTTATAAACCCAATACACCAAATTCAAATTGCTAAATGACCTCCTCGACATGTCTTGAAGTTCTCCAGAAGCCTGGTAATGAACTAATCGTTTGATTCAGGTGTGTTGACCTGGGGTGAGATCTAAAACCTGCAGGACACCGGCCCTCGAGGTCTGGAGTTTGACACCCCTGCTTTAACCTGCTGTTATGACCAGCAGAGGGCAGTTTCAAAAAGAGGCCCACCTTCTTAGAAGTCTAATAAAACCATGAGCTATTCTCTACATTTATCTTGTTGTCGCATTTAAAAAGCAACCTATGGTTTACTTGGTGATTTACAAGTTGCTCACATATGAGCATGAGCTTCAGCACCATCCCTCAGTATCTCAGTTGGACCAAACACCAAAATGGCAACCAAGAAAACACCCAGTTTAAGATTTCATACTCATTACAGTTATTATGTAGTCAGAAATCAGTCATGGAGGACTAAACTGTTTTTTGTATAAGGCTGTAAACATTTCTGCTGTAAAGTTGTGCATTTTAAAACTGAAGTCTAGGGGACTCTTTGGAGACATCTACAGTTGCAGATGTTGGTATCAACCCGATATCAAGTAAATACAGGGCCAGTATCGCCAATACTAATACTGATACTGATACTTTAAAACTACAAAGGCAGCTTATGTAGGTAAGAGCCATGTGTCATGACTTATCTCATAAGTCATGACACATGGCTGACACATGACATGATGCTGAGTCATATGACTCAGCATCGATTTACACATTCTGAGCAGATTTTAACGACCAATCACTGTTTAATCACTGTCATGTTTGCTTTCTGCAAAAAACACACCTCTGGAACACTTTGTGTCAACTTCTGTTGTTTAAATGTGCTTTAGGCTGTGAATAAAATAGATGTGACAGTCAAAACACGTGTTTGAGGAATATTTTTTCATTAAACACACAAAATAATCTGTCCTACCATCTCTAGAGGAAGTGCATTTTTAACATTACATTTCACTGTTTGCGCAAATCTCATTCAAATCATCTGAATTTGACATTTTTGTGTAGCCTCATAATCAAAAAACGCAACGATTAAAAAATGCTTAGTTTGAACGGCATCATTTCTTTTTAGGATTTGCTGCCACTATAGATCTGTAGGCCTTTAGGTCTGGATTTTGGTGCTTCCCGGGGACTAAATCCGCACAATAACTATATAATAGTGAAGACGTTGATGATGATAATAATGCATTGTAAGAAATATGCAGCTAAATTCTTGAGCGCATTTTTTTAGGAGTTCCGTTTCCGGCTCCCTCTTCCAAAGAAGCACACCAATGCAAAAAGATATGAAACCAAACTGCATTGCATACATTCCACTTGTAGCAACTGCCAGTTCCCATGAATGGGATTCGTGGATTGCAATGACCAGAACACTCTCAGTGTGAAGCACCGATAATGGACTGATAAAAGATTCGTACCGTCAGATAACTAACCAGACAATAACACAGGAGCTAAGAAAGACTGATAAAAATATTTTATTTTATTTTATTTTATTTTATTTTATTTTATTTTATTTTATTTTATTTTATTTTATTTTATTTTATTTTATTT
Source organism: Neolamprologus brichardi (assembly GCF_056152115.1). Classification (NCBI taxonomy): domain Eukaryota; kingdom Metazoa; phylum Chordata; class Actinopteri; order Cichliformes; family Cichlidae; genus Neolamprologus; species Neolamprologus brichardi. Next base: position 3,760,365 of record NC_142118.1, on the reverse strand, counting down.
ATATATTATTATTATTTATTATTTTATTTTATACATAAGTGATAAATATAGATACTATAGGAATTCAAAGGTTGGTGATTTTGACCCGAGCTTAAAGGAGACGATAGTGAGAGATAGTGGCTTGATTATAAAATGATGCCACTATCTCTCCGTTTATGTGAAACACCGGTGCGGCCGCTGTAGGGCGCAGCGCGTCACTGTACTGAACGCAGGAGTGGAGACGCGCACCCCGTCTCCATCCTCCGCAGTCTCCTCTCCTGCCCGACAGACTGAGTGACTTGCAGATCACCTCACTGACAGCTCAAAACTAACCTGCTAACTGAGCGGCACCGGCTATTTCCCATCATCACGGGGTGAGTTGATATCTGGTTAATGCTTCTGTTATTATTATTTTTTAATGGGCTCTGGTGTTCATGTAGGTATGCAGACTGGTTGTTGATGGATGCACTTACAGTAACAGTAACGTGAGGGCAGACTACACAGGAGGCTGCTCCTCCTGCACGGGACATCGTCGCATTTGCGCTCCCGTTTGTGCCGTTTCTCAAAGCCAGCTGTGCAAACATGTCAAATGCTGCAGATCACGGTGGTGCCATGAATTACATTCTAGTTTTATTTTGATCTCAAGACAGGGAGTGTGTTCGTTTGTTTGTGTGGATAGGTGCGTGGTATTATTTAGTGAACTCTCCTGCCCTTGCATTTGTCTGTGCGCAAGCATATGAACTCTTTCTTCTGCCCTTGTGCTGACAGAGAAAGTGCCTTTAAAAAATGTGTGTGTGACACAACCTGTCTGACTTTGGTCTTTTCCTCTTGGCCTCATTCCAGAGCACCACAGCGTGTGAATGGCTGCAGAAAGCAGCAGGGTTGTTAGAGCAGAGGAGCAGGAGGAGCTCCCTGCCTCTGGAGCTGTCACTCACCACGCACACACCCGAAGTCAGAGCCACATCCAGTTTCAGCCTCTGACACACACCACTCACTGGCAGCAGGCTCCTCGCGCCCTCGCTCACACAAGGAGTCACAGCCACACTCACTTCAACAACAGCACCCCGTCACACACGCAGAGGTACGGCTGTCGCCTCACACACAGTCTTTCAGCCATGGCCAAGGGAGAGAGGGGCGTGCAAGGCTCTGAAGGAAAGCCCAATGAACCTTTGTTTCCCAAAACCTCTCAGCAGGTAAGATCTTCTCTTATCATTTATTTGTTGGTGATTTTTGTTTCTATTGTGCACTCTTGCATGTGTGCGCATTAATTTTAACTCTCATAGCTGTAACCTTTGTTTTGACAATTAAGGCTTGCTGAGACTTTCAATCTCAGTTGGTGTCTTTAAGGCTCAGAATGAGTCTGAATAACTTGATTGGATAAAGTTGGGAAATAGATCTGTTTATTTGCTTATCTGTTTGGGATTAATTACCTCCATTGTTTTCCTGTGACCTATAATCCCTCAGATAACACATTCACTGTCCGGAAGCTGATTATTTTTCATGTGAGAAAGACTGTTTCCACTGATGACGGCAAGATCGGCTTGATGATTAGCTTCTTTTGTCTTATATCAGTGGTGACATGCAGTGAAAGAGGCAGTCATTATCACAGCTATTATAGGACTAAACAGTGACTAGAGGGCAAATTTGCTGTGATTAGAAAATGTGTTGCTTTATGTGTAATTTTTTGCTGTTGTCGTTTCATTTAACCTTATAGACGTTGCACAGTGTGTGTGATGAGTTGGTGTGAGGTATGCAAAGCTTTTTTGCGTGCATGGGAATGTGCTTGCACTTCAATCATGAGAAGATTATAGGTCCTCACAAGAACATCACCCACAGGCAAGGGAATGAAAGACAGACAACCAATTCCTTACATGGAGTATTGTTCCTTCGTAAAGACAGATACTACAGTTCGTGGTGTCATCTCAATGCAATACCATAATAGTTAGTCATCTATTCTTTGTTTCGTTACATTAGCTCAGGGTGTTCGGGGAACGGCAATTGAACCAGTTCTGCAACTATTTCATCTCTGCCAAGCTATCAAATATGCGACGCATTTTGTTTCATTGGATTTGACTTGACAGTTGAAATTTTACACGTTTGCTTCAATCAAATGGTTGTGAAGTGGATTACTCTTCAGGCAGCAGAACAGTGACGTGAAAATAAAGCACGAATCACTTTTTAGGGTTATAAATGGGATTTAAACAAACTCATCTTAGACAAAGAATTGAAATTAAATAAATCAAATGTACATTTACTGGACTAGCTAAAATGCTACAAAAGCTGTTAAGCTCAATACATACAAGTATAAAAGCGTTATAGTCTGATTTTCTGTTACAATAGTTGGATGAACTGCTTTTTTTTGCACATTTTAAATTGATTAAAGAAAAATGGTCAAAAAAGACGGGGAAGTTATTACACTATCTGAAAAGTTCAAATCAATAAATGCAAATTATGTGCGATAGAAACAGAACTGATGAATTAGTTGCCTTCACGTGAAGCTAGCGTGCTCCTAACCCCGCATCCTAACATGATGAGCATATGAAAACATCAGCTCTGTAACCGTCCTCAACTAAACTCACTTACTTTCCATCGTCTCTTGAATCTATAAATCTATACATGTCAAGTTGAGCTACCTTTAAAACAAAGGAAGGATTAAAGGTGTTTTACAGCGTAGACTCTTGCGTTCCATTCTCTCTGAAAGATGAGGACTACAAAAGGAATGTTGCACGTGAAACACATATTCTCTTTTAAACTACTCAGATGACATGATAGATGCACACTCAGTAGTAGCATGGGAAATTATACACCAAGAACTTTCCAATCCATCACAAAAGCGCTCGTCACATCGCGATGATATCTATTCATATGCAGTATTGTCGGGAGAAAGAATAAATCACTTCTGCGCACTAGTTCATGTTTCAATTTTGGATAAAATCCAAGGGCCTTGAGCCATGTCACTAAGCCTACTGTGGACATTTATAATGGCCTGCTGCCATCACTTTACTTTCATGCTTATAATCCATAAGCTGAATGGAGGGCAAAAAGCTGCTCTTGTTGACACACATAACTGGATTCTGTGGCGTAAACCTGGTGCACCAAAATGTCCAAAACCCTTTCAGCGACTCAACATGGATCCATTTTTACCAGTTTGACATAAGCATTGCAAACACCGAGTGTGTGCAAAAAGCTCAGTTTTTCCCTCCCTCGCTTCTTTAATTATTCTCAGTCCTAAATCATTTTCCCTCAGTTTCATTAACTTTAGAGATTAGTCTGTCCTTGCCCCTTTGCTCACTATGTGAACTCTCCAAGTACTCTGTTTTTAAATGTTTTTTCCCCTCCTCAGATAGTGTTTCTGTATATATACAGTTCATTTGTGTGTGTCTATGCTATGAACAGTAGCAGGGATATCCTGTTTATCCTCTTTGACGATAAGAAGTCAGTAATGAAAGATGGAGTGTAAGATTTTGGGGGGAAAGAAAAAGTGTTTTGAGACAGAGAGAGAGTATTTTCTGCACATCATCAGTTAAACAGCGTTCTCCAGACACCAAAGACTTTGATTTTTTTTCCCTCTCCAATTAGGGGTAATTGCAGTGAGAGCAGAAGAAGAGAGAGTTTTGAAGCCGGAACCGCCGCGCAGCCTTTACTTACCTCTGACCCGCTTGTCTTGAGATTGAATAATTACACACCTCCCTCCTGGTAATTGTCGTTCTCCAACCCCTTCCATATTTTGATGGGGGGGGAAGAGAAAATGTGAGGCGGATAATAACAGTGTGTCAGTAGGGGTTGAGGCCACTTTGGTGATTTATGTCTTTCATGCAGCTCTGAGGGGAGTAGCTGTGGACCAGCCTGGCCACTAGATGTGTGTCGACTCTGCTGTTTGTGCGTCTGACACTAAAGGTTGCGCCGTCCAGAAGGAGAAAAGGGGGAAAAAAGGTCGATATGTGTTCACAGCCAGTTGTAAATATTGGGCTCTCCTAGACTGTGGTGTCTCGTCGTCTTCGCGTCTGAAGATGAAAGCTCGCCCTTGCTAAACACAAATGCGCAGAGTCACATGCCTGATGGTTTTAGCAGAGCACGGGGAAGGAAATGGAGACTCGGTGGGTTTCTTCGGCTCCTCTGTGGGCTCTGTGTCTGCACACATAGACCACAGTGCTAACAGCTGGCAGGGGGTCTTCTTCTGATCCTTTTTTTTGAAAATGTATTTACACACAGTCACATTCCCACACAGTCATGAATGAGCAAAGAGAGGCAAAGATAAAGGGAGATGTGATCACCGTATTATGCAGTTTGGGGTGGGGGTTATTTGAAGGAGTGCAGTTCACAGTCAAACAGATGTCATATGTGACGTTTCTTTACACTGAATCACTGCATCATTGCAACAGGAAGATATAGAGGAAATGTTATTTTTGGAGCACCAAGGACACCTCTTTGTGTTGCAAGCCTGTTCTGATGACTTAAATAATGTGAGAAGGACACGCCTTCATTTGTGTTGGTGTGTCTGGGAAGAGTTTCTGACTGAAGGAACTTACAGTTTCATCATTTTTAAATATGCTTATGACTATTCTAGTTAGGGATGCACCGGTACCGATACTGGTATCGGGGCCGATACTGTAAAATGTGTGTGTACTCATACTCTTAAAAGTTAACCGATACCATGAACCGATACCAACTTATTTCATTAATCAGAGGGTGGCTTATCATTTCTGTTGTAGTTGTTTAGATTGGCCACTAGGGGGCCAATTATTATTGGACACTCTTCAATAATTTAAAAGTTTAATTTATTCGCAAACCTAATTTGTATTTATTTTATTCCAAACAGAAGTGTTTATTTATTATTCGGAAAGCTCGAGACAGTGCCAATAGTTCAGTGATATTTTGTTAAATTACAATGTGGAGACTCTGCAATAACTTAACAGAAGTGCTTATTTTTCACTTGAAATTTTTTTGTGGTCATTTTTATTAAGATTTTATTTTTTATCGGCAGAGAATATAATAAAACCTGTCTTCCAATTCATTGCATTTGTGTGTGCGTGTGTGGTAGAAGTATCGTTTTTTGTACTCTGTATCGGCAAGTACTCAGATCCAAGTATCGGTATCGTATCGGTTTGAAAAAATTGGTATCGTTGCATCCCTAATTCTAGTCTTGTATGTGGAATAAATATATACTTACTGCTGTGATCTAAATATACTGGTGTTTTTTGTCCCTTCTCACATCTGTTTGCCCAGACCGACCTGAGCCAGAAGTTGTCGCTATGCAGCAAATTGTGTTTCGCCATCGGCGGCGCGCCCAAGGAAGTGGCTGCCAGCGCCACAGGATTCTTCCTGCAAATCTACCTGCTCGACGTTGCTCAGGTAAGCGCACTGGAAGCGACTTTCACAGATGAAAAAAAAATGAACTGGTATGGAAATGTGTGCCTGTGAGTTCCAGCGTGTCCCTGTTGCGCTCCTCAGATTAACGCCTTCCAGGCCTCCATGGTGCTGTTCATCGGTAAAGTCTGGGGTGCTGTGACCGATCCTGTGGTCGGTTTCTTCATCACAAAAAGCAAATGGACCAGGATTGGAAGACTCATGCCCTGGTGAGACCCTCTCCTCTCTCTCCATAAACTAATACAGGAAAGCTGAAATGATAATTTGTTCCCAGTTTGATGGAATTTTAAAAACTGGCTGTGTATTCTAATAAATGCCGGTTGATACCACTGGCAGAGACATTCACTGGGGATTCTTCCAATAAAACACACAAATACTAAGTGAATTCATAAATGTGTGTTCCCCAACTGGAATAAAAGCATACACTGCATAAAGTGGAAGTTATAAGACTGCATCATAATATCTATAATGATTGTCTTCACTAGGGCAGGGCGATATGACCAAAAATATTTATCACGATATACATTTGAAAATTTGCGATAACGATATAACTGACTATATAATTGACACTAGACAAAATACTTTACAACTCCACAACTTTATTAGTGCAAAAAATCCCATCAATGTATCTTCACTTAAAGAAGCAGTTGTTTTTTATGTGCATTAAAGTTACATAAAAATGTAACAATTCCTTGCTGACAGTTTAACCAAAAGGCATTTCCAGTGGAAACCGGTCAACATATCCTCAGCATAACCATGTATAATATCCACAAAACTTAAAAAGAGGTTATACACACACAATACCGTAATATTATGTTGAAGCACAGTACGTATCACTCCGCGAGGTGATACGTACTGTCGGAGCCGTAATGCTCCGACAATCCATCAAGCAGTGCGGCTTCGTAGCTTAGCAAAGTTGTACTGAAACATTTGACAGATTTTCGAGCGCCGTGTACATAAAATCGTTTCGAGGTCAGTAAACACAGCCAGAATTCATACATAAGGCACACGGGATTATAAGGGGTACTGTCGATTTTCAGAAAAATCAAAGGATTGATTTTAAGTGTGCCGTATTTTCCAAACAACACGGTAATAACGACGGCCTGCTAGCATGCTCTACCAAAAATTGTGCTTTGTTGTGTATCTGACGGACGAAAGCTAAACCAGTTCCACACCACTGAAGTTGCAGCATTTTAACAAACCAATTCTGGTTAATCCGTTTCATTTAACGATCCGCTTTCGCTCTTCTCATTCTGCGTCGCCGCCATGTACGTATGTAAACATAGGCAGTGCGCATGCGCGTTTTACCCATATTCTATCGCGATATTTTATTTTCCTATCGTTGCCCAAAATTACACCGGTATCACCGTGAACGGTATGATATAGCCCAGCCGTAGTCTTTACTCCAGATTCCTGTAAAGATTCAATCTAAACTGTTTATGGAACTATTTACCGAAACTATAAAGCTAGGTTATGTAATTCTTGGTTTCAGTGTCTTATGTAAAGGACTGTAATTTGTTGACAGACCCTGGGACTCACTTAGGTTTGCTCCCACTCTCTCAGACATAATATGGCCCCCCACATGATGCTAATGTTTATGCAAAAACCACAACAAAAACAAGCCGTGTGCTCCAGTTTTGCAAAATTATTCTCCAACTGGAGTTTGTCACCTGAGGATTGTGCTAGATAAACAGCCGTTATGCTTGAATTTGTTGTTTTAGACGCTCCCTCTGATTAGTTATACAGTCTGTACACTTCAAGGACGTGGGCTGCTCTTTTTGACTTTTGAACGCCACACAAGGAGAAAAAACAGAGACGTTCATCTGCATTTGTTCATAAATCATCCGCTGGTGCTCTCTTAAATACATTTATGTAATGTGCCACGTCCCATTTCTTTTTGCTTTATCTGCAAACTCAACCTCAGCATCTCAGGGGGCTTTGAGTGCAATTAGAATTTTGCGACTCTGTAAGTCTGGATTATAAGACGCTATCGCCTCAGTTTCGAAAATCATCCCATAAGCAGCTAAACGTGTGTGTATGTGTTTTTCGAGTACATGTCTTTTGAACACACTGGCATGACACTTGATGTAATTACACAGGCAGGCAATCTAATGCTCCTCCATTATAAACCATAGATTAAACACTGGCTGACAGTGCTGGAGGGGGACCAATCAAGTGTGGCCAGCCAGCCACATTCAGTAGCAGACAGATGCTGATGTTAAATCAGCTTCGATTACCCCTGGGAAGCTGTCGGTGTGCACATATGTGCGTGTGCCCACTGTGAACTTGTGGTGTTTATGGGTATTTTTAATGTGTGTTTTTGGTCATAATTGCGATGAGATGCGTGCAAAGCCTTCTTTGGGAAGTCCCTTCTGTCCATTGGGCAGGAAGTGCTTTTCTCTTCCCTCTGGCTGACACATCCACAACCAGACATTAAGTGATTTGTATCTGTGCCTTCAGTTCTTAAGGATGGAGTCTTTTAGCCTAAAACGCATCCCTTGGGTACTGCCGTGTTTATTATTTGTGAAGGCAGCAAACCACCATCACTGTGGCAAGCCTGAGAAAGCAGATTTATCAGATTGTCTCCATCAGAGACAGACAGAGTGAGAGTTAAGTGACAGAATTTGTTTAGTTAAGTAAATGTAGCCAAAAACAGACAATAAAAGTATATTCAATTATTAGTAAGTGTCCTACAGTTATAGCTTTAAATACCTGAGAGCTGAAAAGTATCATCCGCAAAACTCAAAATGCTACAAACCCGTATTTTAATCTTAACAAGTGCTGAACTTCTGTTGACTGCGGTAGCGTTTGTTTCATTAGCCGTGACAGCTATCAGGCTGACCGCTGTACAGACCGGTCAGCAAAGTCCTCGCAGGGACACATTTAGAAAACCTTGCTGTCTAAGCTGCACACACATCCGTTGTTGGGTTCAGCGCTAGTAGCCTTGACACCAGATTGCAGGTCGGCTAACTAAAATGCCCTCACTTGGGTTTGGGAGCACTGTGACAAACATAGATGGGAGGTTTTGATGAAAACAAAGAGATAAATACATGAAACAAAAGCAGGTGTAGCTGGCGAACAGTTTTATGGTTCCTTGTGTTACAGAGAACTTGTCACAGTCGTCACATGTAAAGAAAGCTAATGCTACAGTCACACGAGGGGAAGCAGTGGTTAGATACTGCAGTATGAACAAAATTATTGCTTGTAATCTCGTTGCCTTTGAAATGGGTGCTTTGAAGGAGAGGTGCAGTTCTGTGCCGTCTTCAAAGCATCTTTGGTGCATCACAACGGCGATCAAACAACAATGAGACGGAGTTAGTCTGCTATCAGCTTGTGATTGAATGGGGTCAAGTTGCAATCACTTTGGGATTAGATCCTATATGGTTTGCAGTGTGCTAGCAATCAATCTGAGCTTAAAAATTACACAGCGATTATTTGCAAACCCACACTGAGCTGTCTGAGAGTGATTTCAGACAATCTGACCCAAACTGCAACTGTCTGGAGACAAGTTGCCTCCCTAAAGGCGACCACTGTGATCACCCCTGCGCCTCGACAGCCTGCTAATCTGAGCGATTACTGCAAGCAAAATCCTTCACCGCAACCAGTGATTTTTACTAGTCCCAACAAATGTAGTGGTTTTAAATGTACTTATATATCCACTGGGATATATGAACATGACTAAGCCTAAAATCAGCAAAGAAAGTGTAATCTCACCTACACAACCTCTTCCAAATCCCCTTTGCCCAGTCGCACATCTTTTAATTAAAATGCCGCAAGTGTCCTCGACAAGTCACTGAGGAGAGAATTGTAAGTGCCAGCTACTTATCAATCTTCTCTGGTTTAATTAAGGCTGTGCAAATTATTAGGACAGGTGTGACAGGTGTGTAGTCATGCGTGCATGACGTGTGAGAGAGTATGCTAGTGTTTGTGTGTGCTTGTGTGTGTGTGCGTGCCTTTGTTGCCTCTCCCCGGACATAGTCATCTTGCAGGAACATTCTAACTGTCCCATTCACCGGCCCCGGGGCCCTTTCATCGCTCCCATGACCAAGCGGTCAATACTGCAGCACCAGCGATGTCAGTCGCCTTTGTTACAGCAAACAATCAGGAAGAGAGTGAGGTAGCCAAGCTGGATGATGCCAGAAATGACTGCAATCAGCCTCTCTCTACCTCTTTCTCCCACTTTCTCTTTCCTGGCGAAGAGCGGGTCAGAGGTCAGAGCCCCCGTGGGTTTTGTGACAGTCACCTAAATTCAATCGCTCTGTTTTTTCCCCCCCACCTGCAGGTGTGGCTGTGCTACAGCTATTCCGGTCTGCACTGCGGGATAAACTCCATTTACTGTTTAGAGGAGCAGGGTTGGTGATACATACTGTCTGCAGCCAAGTCATGCTGTCCATCATCCATCATCTGTCAGCATTTCTCTTCATTTTGAAGCACACAGCTGTTTGCTTTAACCATAATGATACATATCCGTTGTTTACTTATGTATTATACATGGCCCACAACGTTTTAGAAAAAAAAATCCAAAAAACATAGCACAACACGACAGAATTGCTTCATGCTGCGTTTGCACGAGTGTGGACTACATATTTGTGTGCTTGTGTATGTGGATCTTTCATGAGGATTTGAAATACTGTGGTATTCCCCTCCCAAGGCAGATTCCTGCCATGCTTACAACATTATCATTTAGCATTCAGCTTAAACTGACTGTAATCTGACAGAAATATGGCCTCAAATTACCAGCGCTATGAAAATGACAGAGCACAGCTGCTGTAACACTTACTGTGACAGGTTGAAGCGGTGACAATGGAGGATTTGAATTCAGATCCAAGTTTGCCGCCTTTTTAGTAGGTGGTGTTTTTTTTAATGAAACCTTTTCAGAAACAATCTGATATTTTTGCTTCGGTATGTTTAGTTTTATCTGACACACTGTCATTTGTTTTCTACAGGATGGTGGGTTGCACTCCCTTCCTGGTGATCTCGTACTTCTACCTGTGGTACGTTCCTCCTTTCAGTGGCAGCCGGTTCATCTGGTACCTCGGCTTCTACTGCCTCTACCAAACCCTCATCACCGTGAGTATGCACGCTCTGTCAGAGCTGTGTGCGTTTAAGAAATTCAGATTTATGTGTGTGCGATGCTTCAGATCACTCGGAGGGACTGCGCATGCAGTACAAGAGAGATGTCAAGTTGAAACGGGAGATAAAAGCTCGGACTGATGCAGCTCACAGTCTGCAGATGACAGATTATGTAACGTATAGACAAAACGCAGGAAACGTTGGGAATAACAAGGTTTCAAAGTGGAAATGATTACAGTCATCTCATGCAGGCTCTGACAGCCCCTCGTAGGATTTCTGCTTTGATTTGTGAGATGAGCAGCAGATTAAAACCCAGAGCGCTTAAACACCTTACCTCAAATGGGGAAGTGTAGCTATTTAGGTTCCCTTTTGTTGTGATGGTCCAAACCATTCCTCCTCCGCCTCTTTCTGTTCTGATTCTGGGGCACCCCATATAGTATGTGCTGCAGAGCATGTAGCCCACTGCAGCCACACTGTGGTGAGCTGTAACGGCATGTCATTCTAACTACTTGATAAGTATACGGTCAGTCCTGCCAGGAACCTCTTGCCGGATAAATGCTGGTTGCCACTTTTAGCCGCCCTTCATTGTCTCTGCCTGTGTGTTTGTGTGAAGTTTTCTGGGAAAGCGCAGCTGTTATCATTCACATTCTGTAAACAGAGGTTAGAATTCAACATTTCCTTTGTTTATGCAATCAACTAATAATAGCTTTCCATCTAATTAATCAGTTTTCATTCACCTCTGTGTAGGAAAGTTTGATTCCCAAATGTGTTTGCGTCCAGTAAAAGCCCCATAAATGACATGCTGTACAGGAGCGATGGCTGAAAAAAGTCCTTACAGAGTCACATTTATTTTCGTTGTGGCTATGCATACTCATTTGGCCACAGTGCTGACTGAGCCCTTGTGTAAATTACAAAGTGAAGCAGGACTTGGTTTGCTCGCCTTTTCTCTGGGAGAGGTGGTGAGAAAGGAGAAAACAGATCTGAGGTTGGCCAGCATGGAAACTGCAGAAATTGCTGTTGATATTTATATACCGTGTATATTTTCCTTCAGCATTCTCTCTGGAATATATAGATAAAAGGCATTAAGGGTGTTCCCGGTTATGAGCCAGATTTTGTTTTTAACAGTTTGACTGGACTTTAGCACAGTAGGGCTATGAGTTACATTCTTCTTTTGCATACATGGACTGTCAAAAAATGATGGACATAGCCACTGAGACATCACCCATTGTTTTAAAGCTTTGAATTTAGTATTTTGGCTGCAACAATCTTGTTTTTCTTTTCTCGTTTTGCTTCTTTGTTTGTTTGTTTTTTTGGAGCCAGAAGACATGCTAAACGATCAGCTAATGGCAACAAGCCTGGTTAGCCAAACACAAAAATGCTAGCTTTTCACTCATCAGAATTGGGTTGTTTTCTTGGTCACACCATGTTATTTGTTAGATAATTGCACCAAATAAAATAATTTGACATAATTTAATATAGAATAATTTAAGAAAATTGGTCCAAAAGAGACCAAGAAGATCTTAGCTAACAACCTCAGTTAGCTGAGGTGAAGGCTAGCATACAGTTAGCAGCTACACTGACTCACTTAAATCTCACCTAAATAATAATGAGTAATAAGAAGTAAAATATATTAGAGGAGTAGGAAATAAGCTTTACACATTAATAATTTCTTGTTCCAGACCACAATATTTATTTCTGCTGTAATGTTGGTCATTTTAACATAGGCGGCTTAAGGGACTTTTTGAGCCAGCTTAAGTGACTATTTGAGGAAGCTTTATGGCACTTAAGTGGTTTACTTCTTCAGCCCCTGTAAATTGTTCTTTGTTTAAATGCTAATATCAGCATGGTAATGTGCAAACATTTTTAAGGATGAAGGCAATCTTTTTAGATTTAGGTACTTGGAAAAGTTAAGAGAGAGATCTAAGGAGCTTGGAAAGCAAAGTGTCTGGACTTCTTTGAGTTGCTTGAAGATGTTTCACCTCTCATCCAAGAAGCTTCTTCAGTTCTGCGGGGACTATTTGTGGGGACTATTAACATGCTTGCTTAATTTTATGGCTATCTATCTATTAGATTTTGACACATACTATGAAAAAATGTCCACCTCATGTTGGTGCCTGAGGGTAGGAAACTACTGTTGTTATGATTCGTCTTCTGGGAACCACAATCGGAGCGCAAAATTCGGTTGTAACTGATTCAGTAGCAGCGGAGACACATTTTGTTCTGGACCAAAGTATTACAACCTTCAATCTTCTAGAAATAAGCCGCTAGCAATGCTAAAAATAAAATAAAATATTATCTTTTCCTTTCCTCGGGAGACTTGTGCAACTGTTTGTCTGCTATGCAGGACTTGCATTTATTTCTGTCCACGTCTTTCTGCTCCTCTTTAGTGTTTCCATGTGCCTTATTCTGCTCTCACAATGTTCCTGAGCACGGACCAGAAGGAGAGAGACTCAGCCACTGCCTACCGTAAGTTTTAATATGCACAAAGTTCTTAATGCCTGCAGTGCTGAATTAATCTTTGCTCCAGCTTTTCATTTGCATAGCGTTTGAAGTGCTGCAACCAAGAGTTGGATCTTTGCTCATTTGATGGCAGGAATGACAATGGAGGTCCTGGGGACACTTGTGGGTGCTGCCATCCAGGGACAGATTGTGGCCAGCGCTCACACTCTGAAACACTGCCCTACCAGCAACATGTCGGCTGGTTACCTTGGCAACAGCAGCGGGGCAGAGATCGTGAAGAGCATGGTGCACTCTAAGGAGTACCTGTCATATGCTGTAAGTATCACCGTGCCAAGCCAGGAAGCCAGGTGCGCTAAAAGTAGGGCAAAGAGTTGGTTTGAAAATAACTTCTAGTTTACCTCGGGGCTGTGGTGTGTTTGTGTGTGTGCTCAAGGCAGTTATAGAGAATATTAGAGGCTAAAAAAAGCAGTGATGAATGAAAAGGAGGACTGTTCACAATTGGCTCCATATTTACTGTCTACAGGTTCTTTTACCTTTTTACTCCTATATTTACCTCGTGGGAGTAAAAGGAAACACCACTGTTTGATATCTGATCCTCGCACCCTGAGCCAGTTTCCCCCTCACCACCACAAAGGGGGTGCTTCCCCTGGCATCACACTCCACATCTTGCCCCATTGCACTGAGGGGTCGCCACAGTCTGCCAGTCATTGGGCTTGTTTATGCCTCACCCAGAACATTTGAAGCCATCTTAGATGTGCTCAATATATTAGTGTCTTATTTGCAGTTTAGGTTAAAGTTGGAAAAAAAAGGGGAAAGGCAAACATTCATGTCCGCATTTCAGTTTGCAGAACTGTGAATAAACTGAGCATCCATCATGAGGCTTTTTTTTGTGAAGATGAAACAAGCCAGAGTCCAATCTGTCCAGTGTTGGATTTGGGGTTGCACCGCAGCTATTTGGGCTTCAAATGGTTCTTTTTCAATGGATTTTGGGTGAACCCTATCAGGGCAGCCCAAACCCTCTGCAGCCACCCACTAAATTCCTCCGTGGTTGCTGGTGAGGGTGGCACACCGTCTGGGCAAACTCCGTCTGCCCTCAGAAACAGGGAGTGTTTGATGTGCATAAATAATAATGACCTGCTGGGCTGAGCCGCATGGAAAAATAGCAAACAAACAGAGGTTGTTTAAGGCAGAGCAGTTCCTGTTGGTTTACAGCTTTAAATGTCTGTATTTTGGGATACGGATAGATTGAGGTTTCTTCCTGTTCCTGCTAGTATTTGGAAAGCACGGATAGTTTGGCTCCCCATAGATGTCACATTAATAAATCATGCACTGGTGAGTGATAGAATGACAAAGAATTGAAGAAAAGAAAAGCCATGTAGGCTAAAAAACTGACACATTCTGTGTCGTTTGTTTCCAAAAATTGATCTATAGCGTGTTAAAAAGAAAGAGTTAAATTTTTTAGGGCACTATGAATTAAAGATTGCAGAAAGTCTCAAAATAGACTGTGTTGTGTCGCCTCCATGAAACGAGATATCTAGATGGAGATATGACTGTACGTTTCTTTCTCTCTGCAGAAGCAGGTGTACACGATAGCTGCCGGCGTTATTGGAGGAGTATTCGTCATCTGCACTGTGGTGATGTTCCTGGGTGTCAAAGAGAGAGACGGTGAGGACTTAATTTTTGTGTGATTGTGTGTTAATGAGTATTGAAATTGACCAAAAAAAAGGTTAATCAGTTGTAATAGATGGTAAATGGCCTGTATTTATATAGCGCTTTACTAGTCCCTAAGGACCCCAAAGCGCTTTACATATCCAGTCATCCACCCATTTACACACTGGTGATGGCAGCTACATTGTAGCCACAGCCACCCTGGGGCGCACTGACAGAGGCGAGGCTGCCGGACACTGGCGCCACCGGGCCCTCTGACCACCACCAGTAGGTAATGGGTGAAGTGTCTTGCCCAAGGACACAACAACCGAGACTGTCCAAGCCGGGGCTCGAACCGGCAACCTTCCGATTACAAGGCGAACTCCCAACTCTTGAGCCACGATCGCCCCACGATAGTTGACATTCACTTCATGAAAAAGGTTTCATGAAAAGGTCACGCAAACATCTTCAAAAACTGTGTTAAAAATGGACAAAATCGCTCACAGTGTGGAAGGTCTCAAAGGACACCAGGTTAACTTGTCACCAACTCTCCATCAGGAGAACGGTGATCAACAGTGGGTGCTTGGCAGGAAAAAGCCACTGCCCTACAAAAACAACCCTCTTGCCTTTGTGAAGCTTGCCAACGGTCACGTGGACAGGCTGCTTGAACAATGTTTTGCGGACAGGAATGACCAAGATAGAACACTTTGGTTTTAAATGAGAAGCTTTATGTTAAGAGAAAAGAAAACACTTCATTCCAACCATAAGAGTCGACCCCACCTCTGAAAAATAGGGTTTTAGTAATGTTCCGCACCGGAACAGCATCATAGAAAACGTCTGGACATCTGAACCAAATCCAAGTGATTCATAAAGCAAAATAATGGCCTTAAGCAAACATTTCTGCCAAGGAAGGTTATTGCTTTGAAACAGTTTGAGTAGAGTTTGGACGTTGAGCCGACAGAAATGTTGTGGAAAGACTTGAAGTGAGCAGTTTAAGTGAAGAAAATCACAAACATCTGACAGTTTAACCGGTTCTACACAGAGGAATGGACATGGATTGGAATACATCTAAATCAATGTGCAGGCTGGTCAACGGTCAGCAGAAGAATTTAGTAACTATTTTTACTCTTGTAATATTTATATAAAAAATCAATTAAACTAAACTAAAACTGTTATTCAGTGAGGCCCCTGAGGAACTGTTTCAGGATTAAACCAGTTTCGCTGAGACCAAATTAGTCTTCTACCCAACATACTTCATAACTGGACTTTTGTTGCATGATACCAGTATAATAAAATTAAAAAAACAAACACAAACAGGCAAAATTTAATCTAAACCTATCTAGAAATTGATAACACAATACTTAGAGTTACTGGAATATGTAAGAACATATATACTGGGCTACGTCTCATAGATGTGATCACATTAGCCCTCATTCTCTGCTCTTTATTATAAATGACACCTCTAACTGAGACGAGCACAGTCCACTGCAATGCAGGGGCAGTTCCAGTAGTTCCAGTGAGCAAATCTATCAGCTTTCCCTTGCTGGGTGTTATTTGATATACTGCTTATTCTAATTCCTCGTGTTTCAGATCCATACGCCCCGAAGACCGAGAAGCAGGTCTCTTTCCAGCAGGCCTTCGTCCTGGTGATGAGGCACGGGCCATACCTCTCTCTGACCGCTGCATTCCTCTTCATCACTGTTGCCATTCAGGTAAATTTATTGGCAGAGCACTTCTCAGTCATGACACTCGGCCTTACAGTAAATGGAGACCTTACAGCGTGGGAGAACTGCTGGCGCTCGATGATGATTTGATCAGAGTAGAAGAGCACTTACTGAAAGCTCATCGTTTTTAAGCGTGTTGTGAGTCGCAGGGCTATTTGGAGTGATACCAGCAGTGTGTTCTTGCTTTTTGTTTATCACATGTGCGCGGATGCTCGCTTTTCAACCTCAATTTAACGCTGTTTAAATGATTGCAAACTTGTCAAATTTTGCATCAGATCTGGTTCTCTGTTTCATATATCCTCTCATCTCAGAGGAGTTATCAGCTGTCTTCTGCGAAAGCCCCAGAGCGGGAATAAATCCCGGCAAAAACACTGTCAGCAGCTTCTCCAGTCACTTTATTTGGCGCTCAGCATAGCAAGAGTGCACAGCTACAGTGCTGAATAGACAAGACTGAATATCTGAATGTTTCATCTCTGCTTTTTGCAGCTGATCCAGAGCAACTTTGTCCTCTTCTGCACTTATGCAGCCGACCTGAGGGATCATTTCCAGAATATTGTCCTGACCATCCTGGTGAGTGCAGCTTTTAGCACTGAAGATCTGCAACATTAACGTAACCAAATGTAACACCTTATGCATTTTAACTACAAGGTAATGTGGGGAGCTCGACTTCATTTCACATCATGTGCCACATAATCAATGTGAAGAACTTTTAACTTCAAATTTAATCCCTGAGACATCTTATTATAGAAAAAAAAGGAATGAACAGTACGTTCTTGTACATGATGAAGAAATGCTGCTGTTGTAAATGAAAGAAATCTGTCAGCATAAGAGGCATAATTTGTAAAAAAAAATAAAATAAACATGTAAAATTACAATTTAATTCAATTTAATTCAGTTTTATTTACGTAGCACCAAATCACAACAGCAGCTGCCTCAAGGAGGTTTTAATTGTAGGTAAAGAACTGACAGTGATACAGAGAAAACAACAGTCAAACAGTACCCATATGGGCGACAGTGGGAAGAAAAAACTCCCTTTTAACAGGAAGAAACCTCAGCAGAACCCTAATTGAATTTTATATCTATTACCTACTAGGGGTGGGGGAAAAATCGATACTGTGTAGCATCGTGATATTTTGTTTGCTAATAATGTATCGATACAGGGACAGCAGAAATCGATATTTTGTTACAAAAAGGTTTTTGTGCTCTGACTTCAGAGCATGTTGATCCTTTTTCTGAGCAAGAATCCTGACATTCCTTCACTGTCCAAATGTGTTTCACTTTTTTTTGGCACCAATAAACATGACAGTTTACTTATTTTAATTTAAGACATGTTTTATTTTAATTAAGTTTAAAACTTTTTTATTTAATGTAAAATTATATTTTGTTTTAATTTACTTTCAAATTCTTCAGTTGCTGAAGGGGCTGCATAGTTTTCATAAACTGCATAGTTCAGAATAGCTATAATTGTACCAGATGGTTGCGTTCAGTTAAGTTGGACTAGACTGTAATACAAACCGTTCAGTTTGTCAACAATAAAACTGAAATGAGAGAAAGACTGAGTGTGAGACTTTGATATTAGATAAAATGAATATTGATAAAGTTTACCTTTATGTACAGAATCTGAATATCGCAAAATATTTTAAAAAATTGCAATAATATCGTATCGTGCGTCAAGTATTGTGATAATATTGTATCGTGGGATGTATGGTGATTCCCATCTCTATTACCTACTTTGGTGTAGTATGAATGACCACCAGGAGGAAAAGCTGTAAAATGTGTGAAAACACTGTTAAAAATCCAAAATCTGTGCAAATCTGTGTCATTTACATTTCCAAAGCCGGATTGAAGTGTTCGCGTTACTTGGTGTAAAGGATTATTATTTTGTCCAGTATTAGCACTACTTATCATGTTATTTTAAACGTTGACCATCTTTCCTAATACTATTGTTTCTTTTGCCCATTCGTCCATCCATTCGCTTCCGCTTTCTTTTGTAAGTTCTAAATTAACTTACAGACTAAGTCACTTTACGCCTTTGCACACGTTTGCTCAGGTATCCGCCGTAATAAGCATTCCACTGTGGCAGTGGTTTCTGCAGAGATTTGGAAAGAAGACGGCAGCTTTTTGTGGCATCACTGTGAGTAAATTCATTCAGCTTTGACCATCAGACTTTTTGTTTGTGCCTTCTTGTGGATGAGCTTTTAAAGTGTTTGTCTTGACCAAAGAAGCAGTTTTAAGAAAGTTTGTTTTTTATGGATGTGTGTTTGTCTCTCCAGTGGATCCTGCCCTTCACACTGATGCTGGTGTTCATCCCTAACGTCATAGTGGCTTACGTTGTGGCCGTCTCCTCTGGACTCACCGTGGCTGCATCGCTCCTCCTGCCATGGTGAGACTCAACAGTTCAGATGAAACACGCTCGTCAACATAAATTAGGTGTAAATATTTGTGCTAAAATTTTAAAAGCCCTGTAGTCAACGGTCCCGTGAGCGTCCCTGCCATCTGCTAAGTAATATAAATTTGGTTGCCCCGCCCCTTGTTATAAAGGATTAAATAAAACTGAAATCCCCTAAGCCGCTGATATTGTTTACCTAAATTCAACCCTGCTATATGTACGCTCTGCTGTTCATTTTAATCCCCTTTGATTTGATGCAAAATGTCATTAATCAAGCCATTCTGTCAGAGGGCCCTGAGCGCTCACCAAGGTCATGCCACGGTCATGAAATGATGTCATTTTTAAGAATTACAGGACCCGTCTACTATAAATCTTCCATACCATCACAGAGCCCCGGCAACGCCGGAGGTATCACTACATCTGTTTTCCAGTCGTTGCTAAGGCCCTCGCCTCTCCTCATTCATCTCTTTTCCCCTCCCTTGAAAAACCTAAATTACAGCCTCCTGAGGGGGGCCTGTTTATTTTGGAAGGGGCTGATTGTTTATCCTGTCCCGCCCGCTGCTCATCATCTAATCGTGTTATTAGCTCTGTAATTTTGGCCCACTGGTATATCAGAGCTCTGACCTCACATCGCTGCACGCTGCCATCCTGACTGCACGTGTGAGATAACCTAAGTAAGAGCACGAGGGAGGTCTCGGCGCGTATCAGCCTAAAGTTTTACCATGGCTCACTGTGATGTTGAACTTTTATGACAAACGACATATGCTCATTCAGCTCTGCACGCCTGTTTTTGTGCTTCAATCCAGGTCGATGCTGCCAGATGTGGTGGATGACTTCAGGTTGGCCAACCCCTACTGTAAAGGCCACGAAGCCATCTTTTACTCCTTCTATGTCTTCTTCACCAAATTTGCCTCTGGGATCTCCCTGGGAGTGTCCACCCTCTGCCTGGAGTAAGTCTGCATTACTGCTACACATGCATGATAAACGTCTGCACTTAGCATGATACCTCACCGAAATGCATTAACCCCTGGTGCGATGCATAATTCATCACACGAAAGGTGTCGAGTTTGCTCATTTGCAGGGCTGCACAGTCCGGCCCGATGCTCATTTCCTCTCGCGCATTTTAACAGAGCCTCTCCGTCATTGCTTGTAGGTTTGCAGGATACGACACAGGCGCCTGCAAGCAGCCTCCCCCTGTGGTGTACACCCTGAAGCTGCTGATCGGCGCTGCCCCAGTGGCCTTCATCGTCACGGGCTTAATGATCCTGCTCCTCTATCCCATCACTGAAGATGTACGGCTTAGGAATAAAGTCTGCCTGGAGGAGCTAAGGTGAGAAAGAAACCTGTAACCTTTGACCTCTATACTGACATTTGAAGTGTATAGGAGAAAATTGCCTGGACTCAAACGCTGTATTTGAAACCAGTGTCTCTGTGTCTCTCACATAGGAAACAAAGCATCGGCTCCAGAACAGCGGAAGAGCCGAGTAACGTGTGACCTAAACGTCGAATGGAGTGAAGACGCGAAGCCACGGATTCCAGTAATGCGTCTGGGAAGTTGCTCATTAGTGTACATTACACTGCTAAATAGATTTAATGTAAACATTTTTGTTTCATTTTCACATGTATTGTACAGTCATACTGGATATATATAAATATATGAGATTACTTAATTTATATAAATGAATGTGTAGAGTTATTTGCTGTGTTTAGCTCTACAACACTGTTATTTATTTATAATATATGATTCCAAAAGGTTTGATGAGATGAGATGAATAAATGTTGTAGAGAGTGCTTTTTGTAATGTTGTTTTGGGGGATCTTTACAGAGGAGGTGGTGCGGTGGAGAATAACCGACGAAGAAGCACTACATATACAAATTTAATTTTCAGAAAGCTCCCCAAACATTCCTTTCTTTGGACATTCAAAACAAACCACAGCGGTCCTAACAGCAGGGTATGACCATGAGAGAAAAGTTACTGTTGACTGTTGCCCCCTCTAGTGGTCACATGGGTTTTCCTGTACATGATAAAATTCTAGCAGGATGGAAAATGCTTTGGGTCTCTCGTAAACAGAACATTTGAGATGGTAAAGTGCTAAACTTGACATTTTAAGTGTAAAACCTGAATTTCATACATCTACTTCTGCTTCAAAAAAAAGACCATTAGCCTCCATTTGTTCATATAAGACGTCAGAACAATCAGAAACATGTCCCAAACATATCTAAAACGTACTCACCGCTGTTGCTGGACTGCTAATCAGCACGTCCTGCTTCAACAAAAACATGAACTGCACAGGGTTTGTTTTTTTAAAAGAAGAAAATGTAAACAATGAATGGAGTGCAATGAGCATCTCTTGTCAAACGGCTGTCATTTCAACACACACGAGAGTAATTTTGTCATACAGCTGCGGTCCATTTGACAGTCGAATACATCATGGTAACAGAGGGACATTGTTTTGTGAGTCCATATATTGAACTGTGCATTAGGAGTGGCTACACGGAGGCCTCTGTGGTTGTGTTGGGGCTTTGGCTGGGGGCTGGACTGGATGGGCAAGAGTTCTCTGGACTCCCGGGAGTCCGCAGGGCTGATTTCCGCTTCCCGTTCCGCACCGTGAGCTCCTCCTTGGGCTTAAATGTCAGAGGCACAAAGCCATCTGCATCTGCCACAAGTACAACCCACAACGGTCCTGGAGAAAAACAAAAACAAAACGACAATTAGGACTTTTTGACTTAGCGTGGTTTTCTAAATGTCAGTGTAGTTTGGAAATTAGTTTGTGCGACCTACATTTTGGTGGTCTCAGTTTAGGAAAGCCAGTCTTTGCTACAGCAGCAACAAAACACTATGCACATTAAATTGTAGTAAGCTGCTTTTGTTTAAGACCTTATAATCTGACTTAGGCTTTTAATCACTTCCAATTATAGCTCACGCACGCTATCGGAAGAACAATGCCACCACAAGTTGCCTGAAATTACAACTGACTGCAATAAATAAGGTTTCTTATAAAGTACAGAGCAATCTGAGGGGGAGCCAGCAAGAGCATACAGATCTTAACATTTAGTCAATGACTTGCAGTTGACCCCACTTGAGGATAGAAGAAATTTCCTCAGAGTGATTTTAGTTAATTAACCCTTTACACCCTGTGTCACAACACGGTTAATCGCACATGAAAAACAACAGATGAGGCTTTTGCACAAAGGCCGCTTAGGTACTGCTTTACATTAAGGGAAATGCCACTTAAAACGCACAAACAACAGAAAACAAGTAGCAGAGGACACGTGCTATTTGCTATACGTTGTTACTGTTGACCTAGTGATGCCAAATCCAATTTTGTGAACATACCATACATCATCTCCACAATGGTAAGGTTGAAGAGGTCTTGGAGTGCACGCAGACACAGTTTCCCGTCGCACAGCAGCACCGGCCTCCGCTCGTCAATAAAAACATTTTCTGACAACTGCTTCTGCGTGAGCACAAAGAAAGGCAATGTGATGGAAAGAGACACGCTCGTGGCTATTATGATATGTTAAAAAATGCAATATTCTTATTAATATTGCATTTTTATTTAATTAAACACCGTACTTTAAATGTGTATGTTCACGTCACATTGAATTGATTTTAAGTTCTTTAGCTGTCTTGTCAAGATTATCATTCCCGCACTGAACAATACAAACAGTGTAGATGATTCATGATATATTTATAATAGGCTATCAAACATAACACGTAAAACTGTACCTGGCATGTGACATTGACATACGGGGGTTCGCTGGCATTAGGGTAAACACTTGGGGCCTTTTTGCCATTCTGAGTGTAATCTCTGATTTCTGTCAGGCACTGCTGCACTTCTGCAAAGCGTGTAAAAAGTCTTTCCATGTTGTGAACGAGCTGCTCCAGCGCGCGCTCCTTGGCCTTGCCGGGAGTCTTTTCAGGCATAGGCAGTGTCGGCTCTGTGTGCATCCTGTCAGATGGTTCGAAGCGAGGAGAACTGGCTCGGCTGGAGTCTCTGCTGACCTGTCCGGCCACCGCCAGGCTGGCCATGCGGCTGACGTGGTCCATGTCAAAGTTTTCCACTGTAACTGAAGAGGCACTGGACGGGGCTCTGTCTGATAAGTCCACAGAGCTGGTGATGGGGCTGTGCTCGCTGCTTCTCACCTCCTCGACCAATCTTCGCCTGTTCCCCGGTGAGCAAACTACCCCCCTTCCAGGCAGTATCAAGTCTTTTATCCCCGGGCGCTCTCTGTCATCCTTTGACAGGTGCTCTGAGTGCCTCCTAATCCCTGCGCAGAAATTAGAGGTGGACTCATGGCTCTGAGCAGAGGAGGATGGTATGATAGGAGACATAGGTGACTCTCCATCGTAGATCAACTCTTTGGCTATGAGGTGAAGAATATATTTGTCAGTGTTAGCAGATGGGAGGAAGGCGGGCTCGTTGGACTTCTGGCGACCCACCATCAACAGTAAAATCTTATCGCTGAGGAAACAGACTCCTTTGGGTCTCTCGTTCTGCTGCAGAGAGATCTGCTGGATGTTTGGCATCGTGGAGGCTGTGATGCAGTACACAAGAACCATGTTGCATGTGTTTGATGCAACAGCAACTGTGGAACCACGGGGATCAAAAGCCACAATGTCTGGGACCAAAATCCCTGGAATGCTGACTTTACGAGTGGTGGTGACCTTTCGCTCGTAGGTAACCAGAATGAGGTGCGAGGAGTCCTGCCCGGAGCCTGTTACAGTGTCCCTGCGACGCAAGTGGATAAGGGGGCTGGGGTCAGAGCGACGGTGTCTCGCCAGAAGATGGGTAATATCAAGAGGACTTGAGCTAGGGATGTAGGATCTTTCCGATTCGAAGGATCTTCTTCTCGAATCCAGAAGGCTGTCATCATCTGACATGAGAGAGCCATGGCCGTGCAGGGCCTCTGTCTCTGCTGGCAAGTCGAACGCTATGCCAGCATTTAACCCACATAATTTATCCAGCGGCAGCTCCGTAGCCACAGCTACTTGGGCTTCCCCGGTGGCCTCAATGGCACAGATATAGCCTCCCACGTCAAAGATGGGACAGAAGGAACACGCCACCAGACTCTTTTGGATGTCATTCCAGATGTAGGAGTGAAGGGCACTGCCTATAGCCACCACCAGGCGCGTGCCATCCTTAGTCCAGCATGCACAGTGGATGAGTCCACTACCTTTGATATCTGCTTTGACTCTCCTGTTGTCCACCCTGACAGAAAACAGCACAGAGGTGTCTCTCTTAGTCAGCACAGCAAGAATGTCCAGTTTAGGGTGCCAAACGCAGCCTTGTGAAAGCAAGGGGAAAGGCTCGCTCATCTCACACGTCTGCGTGCACAGCAGCTTGTTCTGTTCAAGAGCGCTGAGCTGCAGTTGCCACACGGTAACATGCTTCTTGTGCTGCACAGCCAGCAAGGCGGGAGAACCAGAGCAGCACAGGGGGCCCCAGAAGAGTCCGAAGACATGCTCAAACTGCCCGATGACGTTTGTGTCGCCAAACTTCACGTCGCCGTTGATAAAGTAGAGAGATGTTAGGCAGACTTGCTTGCCATCTGTCCAAGCAATCCCATGCACAGGGTGGATGGCTTGGTGCAGTGTGTTGAGACCTGTCCTGAGCAGCTTTGCCTTACCAAGATCCATCCTGGCAGGTATGAAGAAGCTTATCCAAAGAGAAAAAGAAAAAGAAGACAAAAGAGTCACAGCGTTAACATTGATAATAGAGTCCTGTATGTCTTCTAAATGGGTCTCGACGACGAGTGGCTATTTCTACCTATGCAGATTAAGAATAGCAAAAGCCTCTCTTGTGTCTCCTTCCAAGTACATGCTTTAATCCCTCTGTGCCTGAGGCAGTGGTGACGAACACCTATAGCTGCTTACGCCTGATGACCTTAACAACACACAGGCCCTTTAGGACCTAAGGGTATTAACATTAGTATGTGTTGAACAAGATGGTAAACGGCCTGCATTTGTATAGCGCTTTTCTAGTCCCTAAGAACCCCAAAGCGCTTCACACTACATTCAGTCATTCACCCATTCACACATGAATAAGAGTGTCTCATTAAAGTATTTGTCTTTTTAGACTGACATGATTACAAAAAGTACATTAAGTGTTCAACTACACGTCATCAGAGGAAGAAAACTGTAACAGACTTAAAATGTAAACACCATTTTAACACACAATCAGATTTTTCAGAAAACAAATTTACTGTGTGGATTGATTACTGCACGTCAGCTTAAAACGCGTAGATACAAACCAAAGGAGAAACGCTCATTAATTCAATTAATAAACATTGGAACTAGCGAGATTAACTTGCTGCTTCCCTTTAACAAATATATCGCGCCAACAGATAATTAATGCTAGATTCGACACAAACATGAGTTTTAAAGCTCAGCATACCTTACAAAACTAAAAACATGTTCCAAGGAGCTCGTATAAAACAGTAAACATTAACTCTCATGTCAGCAAACTCACGTTTTGCCGGTTAAAAATCGTCTCCAACGTTTCTTAGTAAATGACACGGAAGCAAAACTACTTGACAGTTTCGGTGCATTGTGGGAGACGTAGTTCAATTTTAACAAGCGCTCTAGTTTTATATATCTAAAAAAAAATTACTAAAAAAAATTGGTTTACTTAGAGGGACTTGACAAACTTAATAAAGACTATGACAAACCAGAAAATGAAAATTCAACTGACATTAGACACTCGAGCTTTATCTCACCTCCAGGGGTCTGCAGGGCTGAAGACGACGTACGTAGTGGGGTTGTAGATCTCTACGCTGCCTCCCTGCGAAGTGGAAAATATCTTGGCTGTCTCACGGTTGGCTGTAGCTACGGCGGGTGGGTGAATGCCTGGTTTCGGTCGCTAAAGCCCGACTTGTAGCTGCAAAAGGGTAGAACTGAAAGAAAAAAAGCTTTGTCGGCTGTATGCTTTATAGCTAATATTTGAAGTAGCACAACCATGGGCGTGGAGGTCGAGACGATATCTCCCGGTGATGGTAAGCGGATTTATTCGCCTATGTGTGCTTTGATGAGGGTTGGTGGTGCTGGTGTTGTCGGTGAACGGTAGTTCCCCGGAATGCCATTCAGATATTTTTAAATATTGACATTTTTTTTGCCAAGATTAATATTAAGATGTGTGCGACGCGAGGGAATATATCCAGTAGATAGTTAGCAATTAACGGTAGTATGCTGCGGCTTTACCCTGTTTTGATTTTAGTTTAGTTTCTTCTTCTACAGTTTAAAATCACTGACGCCTGAACGGCATCTTTCTAGAACTCTCCATCCTGTCAAGTCAAACTCCGTCCAGTGTTTTAAAATTGAGCATTAGCTTTCAAAATAATCGACACATAGGCACGTAGGGAAACATTTGAAGAGTTACTCATGTGCAAGCAGTCAGTCAGCTCAAGAGTGAAAGACACCAAATCTAGGGCTGGGTAAGGCAGACCTACAGTGCCCTTATAGGCACTGCTAAATTAAAGTGCATCTGATAGCTAATTACTCTACTATTTCTATTACTATGTAGGAAAAAAATTGCCTGCAGGCTAAAGTTACAGCATGAGGATGACAGATGCATATCTCACTTTAGTATGTCTGAAAGTGTAAAGAGGGTGCAACAGTACTGACATCAGTCGACCCCACCAGACTGAACCTTGGATTTGCTAATGAGACTGCCAGTCTAATTACAAGATTAACCTGGTAGCCTCAGAGAGTATACAAACACACACTAACACTTGTTTTCTCTCTCTTTCATTAACAGGAAGAACATTTCCAAAGAAAGGCCAAACATGTGTTGTTCATTACATAGGTAACTTCCTTTATCTTTCTTCTCTCTCTCCCCCCTTTTTTCATTCTCTGCATTTTTTTCTGTCTTGGAGTCCATAAGGGGAAATATGTGCACAACACACCAAGCTTTCAAAATATGCAAAATGCTCGTAACATTGTGTAACTGAGTGCTGGTTACACTTGCAAGTTGCCGACAGAACCAGAAAATAATGATTTATTTTTTTGTTTTAGGGTGTGCTGACATGCACATATTCATTCAAATGGGCATGCCCTGTTTTTCCTGTTTGTGTCTTGTCAGATTGCCAAGTTTTTAGGTGGGACAGTAAGACGCTGAGACTTTTGGGAAATGAATTTGGGTTGCTCTATGGCCTCGGGTTAGCAGACCATACAACTAGGTCAGACAGAAAGTAAATAAACCTCGCTGGCATCTCGTCTGTTGACTGTCTGAGTATCACATGGTTATTATGTGGTTATAAATGCAATTGTACACACTCTGGTTATGGTCTGTGTAGTAAAGAGGGTTGGTTTCGAGTTTGTAAGTATTTATTTATTTTTATTGAACGTTCATGTCCATGTAGTTCCATCTTGTAGCTTTGGGACTTCATTTTCATCATTTGAAATGGGTTAATTTGATTTTCCTAATCTACTGTAATACTGGCTGTATATCTTGATTGACCTATGCATAGTGTTTAACCTTATGTGAAAATTGCAGCTTTGTTTGACTAGTGTGTGTGTGTCATTAGAGACAAAACGATCCACAACAACTATGCCCTATACTGTACCTTATACTAGGATGTTGTGCTGTAAACTCTTCTGGGGAAAGTTGGATTTGCCTTTAAGCCTAATTTCAGGTATCCCATTTTTTTGGCTGCTGCCTTATTTCCATTGAGTCGCCTAGTGGATGGATCTGCATGTTTGATGTGACACAGACCTTACACTGGATATCCTTGCTTAAGCAACCCTTCCATATATCTGCTTCAGTCTGGCCCTGCAAGTAGACTAGCTGGTGATCCCTCGAGGCTGGGTTTGTGTCTGGAACTGGGGATCCTTCATATGTCAGGCGAATGTAATCTTAATTTATACGTCTCAAACTGTGAAGCTAGGCTCTTGAGATGTGCCACATAGTATTCTAGAGTAAGGGTTTGATTGACACTTGGTGTCTCTGCTCCCCTCTACTGTTGAATACGCAGTTATGAACATGGGTGGATGGATATGTTGTTACAATATTGAAAGCCAAAAATTAATTAAAAATTAATTCATTTGCCTGGTCCTGTTGCACTGCTCTATGCGTGAAACTCGTAATCGGACACACTGGAGGCTGAGCGGCCAGTCTCATGTCCATGCCAAGAATGGTAGAATTTGCTGGTCCCTCGTTTCATTCGATTTGTGCATCAGAATTTTGGAATTTAAAAGTCTAAACTTTGGGTTCTGGTGAGGTTGTTGACGTTTAGGTAACGCATCAAAACCCAGGATTATATAAAGAGCTTCCCAATACTAGGACAAATAAAGTATTTCTAATCTTAAAGGAAGAATAATTTAGATCTGCAAATAATGCAGACCTTCTCTTGCTGTGAGCAAGAATTAAACATAGGGGATGAAAATGAGCACAATAGGTTCCCTTTAAGTTTTAAACTTCATCAAGACCGCACCACCTCTGCTGGATTGCACATATAAAAAAGCTTTTCCTTTTTCTGCTTTATTTCCTTTCTCCGTGTTGTTACCTTGTTGCATTTTTTTATTTCTAAGAGGGACAAATGTAAAGAATCCTGTCTGCAAAATCTACAAATGGTAAATCGACTGGGAATTACATGGTGCCGCTCTACTCAATTTGAGCACTCAAAGCACTTTCTATTTCAAATCTCATCCTAATCACATATACATCCATTGCTTTTATCCATACCTACCCACTTTACTACACATTCACGCTTCCATGAATGCATCAGGGGAAACTCAGAGTTCTGTATTTTGCCCAAGGATACTTTGACACTTGGACTGTAGGAGCTGGTGATTGACAGCCAGCTCTACCACTTGAGCCATAGCCACCCCCAACAATTAGCATGGGTACTCTTCTTTTTGTTACATTCATCACCTATTTCATTGAGGTACTCCTTATCTTTTGTTTGTCTTTTTGTTTCGATTTACGCTAACTTACTCATAAGATGCTTATACTTATTGGAATACAACTCAAAAATACATAGTTAAGCCAAACTGAGGCTTCAATAAAGGAACGCCAAAAGAGCTATAAATACAGTTTTGTGTAAATGCAGGAAGTGCATTTGCAAAATATGTTTAAGGGTAGAGCTGAACACATGAAATTGGCTAAGAATGTGGTTTATGTAGATAATCTGGGAGTATTTGTGTTGTAATCTGCAGAATTGATATAATGTGTTCCTCACATCAAGGTTTTTATGGACTCATAAACAAGTCTCCGATCCTACAGTGAGGGAGGAGGGTTTTTTTAATTCCTTGCTGAACTGTTATTATGTTAACCAAGTTAAATTTGATACATCGGTTCAACTAGTTTCAGGTAGTTATCAAGGGATTTGTAGGAAACTGAGGCAGGCAAGTTTTAAGATTATACTTCACAGTTTCAGTGCCCCAGAGGACAAGTGTTTTAATTAAAAGCTACAAGATTAGCTGACACTCTGAAAAAAAGATAATGTTGGTAATACAGGTTGGTGTGGATTTGTAACATAAGTCAGCTGGCTCTCGGTGCAGAAACACAGACTGTACCCTCAACTCCACTCCACCCTCCCCTGGTGTTTTCCAGATAGCAAAGGCAAACAGTAAGAGTAAGGAGAGAGTGATTTCCCAACACATATTGGGATATGAAACCACTCTGCTGGAGAGGCTTTCTCACGCATTCTCTTAACGCTGTGCAATTTTTGACTCTCACTTTCACCTCTGGGATTTTGAATATGCAGATGCACACATGCCAGAAGCACACAGACGCTCAGATATGCGAGCGACCTTCCTCTCACTCTGGTGAAAGTTGTAGCCACCCAAATTAGCAGAGTGGTCATTCCAACAAGGACGGTGATGGCTCAGGCCTCCAATAATTTATCCTGTCTTGCATTCTTGTTTCTCTCATGGCTGACTGCAAGTCTCCTCACAGAGTGGCTCAGCTGCAGAGCTGCAGTCCTGCAGTCTGAAGCTCATTTTGCTGCAAGAGGAAAATTAAAGCAGATCTGATGTCAGTCAATATGAGACAACAAAAGTAGCTCATGCGGTTTTAAGTTTGATGAAGTATGGCACTAAGCTACGAAGATGAATGGCATTGTAGCCTCTTTTGACACGAAGCATGTGCTGCATATGATGTCATTCCTAAATGTGGACATCATACCTTACCATGTTTGTCCTGCAGACTTTAGCATAAAACAGACAGAAACTGAGACCTCGCGGTTCTACGTGTTTGACCCAGAAATAGATCAAGCTGTGTGTCAGAAGATGCCAAAGTCTTCCTTCATGGGAGAGTGGTTGTTCATATAGTTGAGCAAACAATTGGAGGCTGATGTCCAGCTCCAAGATTAGTAGAAAGGCTTCTGCTGAAAATCATTGACTATTGGGTTGTCTGAGTGCTTCACAGGCTTTTTGCAACTTGTGTTATGAACATGGATCGAATATCTATGCAGCACCTACTTGGCAGGCAAGACTGGAGGAAAAGTGATATTCGAGCACATTATTATTTATCAAGTGAACTACTAGGCTCCACTAAAGACCTAGGACACTCCATATCTAGTTAGAAAAAAAGCTCTTTTTGCACTTAATGATCGTATTAGAGTAACTTTTAAGTCATGGCTGAGGATTACTTTCAGGCTCCGGTGTCAACTTTACTCACGTGCCCTATCCCAGTTGCTTGGCTATAGAAATGAAGAATGATGAAGACTCGTGTTATTAAGATGTCTGTGCCCGCAGGTGTGAAACACAGCAGACATGTAAGTCACATACTCAGATAGCTTTACACACATCTCATTTCATCCACATTTGAGCCAAGGGGCTTGCTGTGTTGGCAGCCATCCTAGAAAGGGGCAAGACAGGATAAGGTAAACAAAGTAAAAATAGCCCCACCCCTGTGTGGAAGGGCTTTTTACAGCGATAGCTAGCCACTACCAAGTGTAAGCTTCTCACAAGGAGAGCCTAGGGGCCAACCTCAGGAAGGGACAGGCTTGGCTGTATTTTTGCAAAGACCTCACCCATGCTCGGCTGTACAAATAGTGATAATAGAGCAGTGATACGAGTGTGGTTTAGTTAGCAGTTTGGGATTTTGCTATGGCTATCTCTGTGATCTCCAGCAAACAGATTATTATAGAATATTAACACAGGGTCCAATGTGTTGCAATTCATAGTCCACGGCCTGGTCCTCGTTTAGCCTTGTTCCATGCTGGCCTCCCCTGGTGAAGGGTGTGGTCTGGCAAGGGCAGACACCTAGCTGCCTGTGTGAAATGAGCTATCTGTATCCAGATTGGAGCCCGACTGATATATTGATGATATTTTGATGATGTGTATTGATTGAGCCTCTGCCTTGTTTTTGTAAATTTTCACTTTACAGCGGAGGGCCAGCACCAGAGGCCAGCCCACTTTCCATTGGGTTGGTCCTCCCGGCCAGGAAGGACACACTGAGCATGAGTGTGTTTGTTGTGTCTGCGTTCTGTTGTGTCACAGTCCATCGATTTTTTACACATCAGCTGTAAAAACACGGTGGGGTATTGTCGTCACCCCACTGGGTGGGCGGGCGGGCGGCGTGAACACACAAGTTTGTCAATGCGATAACTTGAGAACGACATCGGTGCATCTAATAAAAATTTCAGGGCTGGTTGAACCTCGACCTCAGGGCCAAGGTCAGAGGTTAAGTTTTCTTAAAATCTTGTGACTGGGATAACTCCAGAATGAAGCTGTGGCGGGGCGTGGTTCGTGGCATGGCTGTGGGGGAGGCTGACACACCTGAGCTCCATCAGCTCTTCACGCCTCCCCTATATTAAATGTGCCGGGACCTGAAGTTGGGGTTTGTTGTTGTTGTGTGTGGCTGTCAGCTAAAAAGCTCCGGCTGTGTCTAAGAAGCGACATCCGGAATAAAGAAGTGTGTAAAGAGTGAAATATGTGGTTCGGTCCATCATTCCTGTACTATAAATATCAGACGACTTCAAATCTCAGTGACCTCTCGGTCAGAGGTCAAGTTTTCTGAAAATCTTGTGAATGTGATGAGTTGAGAAAAAGGTGACGTACGATTTTGAAATTGATACCGTACTATATATACACTACCAAATAAATTGATACCCACTAGGAAGCTGAGGGGTAGCACTGGCAGCCACCAGTATTTTTTATTTTCCATCTTTGAGTTTGGAGTGAACTGAAACCAGTTACAACAGATGCAGGGCAATGAACTGGGGTTCATCCTGAACGCTCTATCACATGGCTGAGATAGACAGGTAATCTCCGATTAATCTAACAAACAGGTTTGTCATATGTGGGGGGAAACCGAAGCACACAGAGGAAACCCACATAGGCTTTGAGAGGACATGCAAACTGCACAGAGACAACCCCAACCTGCAGGAGTATGCACTGCTGTAAAAATGCATTTCAGTTTAGCTGAAATGCATTTTCTGTGTCGGGGTTTTTCTTCAGTGTGCAGCCAACTGCTGCTAGAAACTCAAACGACTTTTCTGCAAGAAGGTTTTGTGTTTCTGCTACTCGAATGCCCTGCAGCAGGTGGTATTCACCAGGGTGTGTGAACCTGATGACTCTGCAGCTGGACCTGGCCCAGCCCGCTCATATCTGGGCTACTGGACGTCTTGGAAATGATGGACCTTCTAAGTTTAGTGGGGGAATGAAAGTGGAGAAGGAGTACAGTACCAGCTTTCATATGACTGGATGAGCAAGACACTGTAGCTAAACTTCAGCTAACACCAGCTTTAAATGCCAAGTATTCACACTATGACATCGAGATAAAATAATGTACCAGAACAACCTCCAAAGTGATAGCGGATCATTATTATTATTATTTTATTATTTAATTTATTTATGTAAAAACAAAACCTTTTAATCTGTATTTCTAGAGGATGGAGGACAAAATATTATTATTATTAAATATGTTAATTACTTGAAATAAAACCCATTATTATATTGGTTGGTAATGCACAGCATTGCATTATATTGTATAATCTCTGAATCTCTAATCTCAGTTATTTGAACTTTGTTTGCAGTTACAAGTTTCCTGTTCCACAACAATAGATTGTGTAGAGAAAATAACAAACACCATTAAAGACCTTGCTGCTGTTGCTTTTTTCTGGCCGCCAACGGTTCCCAAAGTTCACGACTTATCAGAGTAAAAGAACAGAGATTGAGATTGTGGCTAATGAAACGATTTAGTGTTTTCATGCCTTTAGCAGTTTAACCGCCACAGCAACAACAGCCTTGTCATGCCTGAATGGTCAGTCATTGTTCTGAAGGAGCTGAGTCCCGCTTTGCCTTTGTTACCCCTTTCTCTCGCTGTGGTCTACATACAGTTAAGCAATGGCCTAGTTAACTTTAAAAATAATCCACTAAACCAGGCCAGTTCTTCCTGATTCACATTTCCTCTGTTCATTTGAGAAGTTGAAACAGACCCAAGAAGTCCCACCAGAAAAATTCAGCTAACTATGCCCATGCACTTTTGATTTTTGAGTTTATTTTGCCTCTAAATTTTGTTTTCATATGTTTTTTTTGGCAGGTATGTTGCAGAACGGGAAAAAGTTCGACTCCTCTCGAGACAGGAACAAGCCCTTCAAGTTCAAGATTGGACATAGCGAGGTCATTAAAGGCTGGGAAGAAGGAGTAGCACAGGTAAGAGAGGACGGTTGAGGCCCTGCTTGTTTTGTCTTTTAGTATTAAGCAGTACGTTACACATTCCATGTTCTAAGTACATATTGAACTTCATTTATTCATTTATACTGCCAGGTTTTAATTGATCATACCTAACAGTTAGTTGCAATTCTGAAGGTGCTCTCGTACAGTGAACAGGTGCACCACTGCAGTTGTTGTTGTTTTGTTTTAAATTGTGCTTAGATGTACTGCAGTGGTCAGCAACAATGAGAGGGAGGCTGTAAAACAGATTCTACTGCAGCTATTGGAGTTCAGATTGGTTCAGCTGTAACAAATTCCTTCCTTCAGCTCTTGTATGATAGAATAGAATAGAATAGAATAGAATAATCCTTTAATTGTCCCACAAGGGGAAATTTGGTTGTAACAGCAGCCAAAAAGACACATATACAAACAAACAGTACACAGGACACGGAACAGAAACATACACAATTTTTCTTACATATTTACATTAAGGACAATGCTTACTATAAACAGAGTACTGTACAGTTATTAAATTAAATAAAAATAACTACAGGTAAGAGGCAAACCAGGTTGTAGTGCGAATTGGTTAATTAACTTATTGCAGTTACAGCATTGATGTAAACATCTGTTTGTTGGGAGCAGTTCTGATTGTACAGTCTGACAGCTGCAGGGAGGAAGGACCTGCGGAAACGCTCCTTCATGCATCTAGGATGCAGCAGTCTGTCACTGAAGGAGCTCTGCAGTTCAGCAACAATGAGAGGGAGGCTGTAAAACAGATTCTACTGCAGCTATTGGAGTTCAGATTGGTTCAGCTATAACAAATTTCTTCCTTCAGCTCTTGTATGATAATGGCAGCCACAGAAAATACACAGTTACAGAGTTTTCAGTTAGAGAAAACAGATGAATGAGGACAAATGGAGTCACAGCATCAACAGCAACAGCAGTCTGACTTATTTTCTGTTGTGTATGTAATGCTGAGTAGCTGACTTGATTGCTGTCCGCTTGAAAGTGGTCTTTTACAGCTGCAGTGAGTAGAACCCAAGATCTGTTATGAAAGGAGAATAAACTATGCAGTTTCTCATATTTTACTTGTGGTCGGGCCTCTTGGTAAAGTACGCAAACAAAAGCCCTGAGTTCCGAATATCTGCTTGTGTTTCAGGTTCCTGGTATTATGTTTGCCTGCCAACTGTCACACTGTTATTGTTTACCGGGACACTTGAATAGGGTATTAATTTACAAGTCAAAAAGTGTTTTGTGTTCTGTGACAAGGGACTTTTCGGGCGTAGGCGTAAAGTACAAGAAAATGCACATAAATACTCAGTGTGTTCTGCTGTCCCCCTCCTCTCCTGTGCTGCAGATGAGCCTGGGCCAGAGGGCTAAAATCACCTGCACACCGGATATGGCTTATGGAACAACAGGCCACCCCGGAGTCATCCCACCAAACGCAACCCTTATTTTTGATGTGGAGCTGCTTAAGCTGGAGTGACGCATGGGGTAGAAGGCAAAGGTAGAAGGCTAATGGGGCTGCATTCACCATAACCCATTTCCACCGGGAGACCATACCCGACTGTCGCCTCTCACAGCCACCCGCTCTTATGTTTCTCTGTTTTCACAGCCTTCGTCTTTTTCTTCAGTTAGGTATTTAAACGCATCTTCCGCTGCTTCGTTGCCATCGTTTTGAGCTAGATGCTGCAAGAAAATGTTCATGTCGTACAAGACTCTTATACACACACACACATTTTCGTTTGTCCTTTACACATGCTTGTTTTGTTGAACTTCATTTAATGTTGTAAATTTTGTTGATCCCTGTTCTCTTTGAAAAGCCGTACTACATTGCAATCAAAACATATATTGCCTTACAGTTTGAACAGCGGAGTTGAGGGTACATAGGTTAAAAGTACAATGTCTGCTCTGTATATTTACTGGGCATTATATACCACTGTCTGCATCGCCACTTTGAAAAAAGGCTTGTCCTGCTGAATGCTCTGAATGATGTTGCTGTGTTTGGTATATTTTATAATCCTTGTGAACATGCAAGTGTAACCTATAAAATCAAACCCAATCAATACTGTACAGAAGTCTTTAAGAGCCATTGCTACTATGACAGTTTATTGACCAACTCTTGAATAAAGTGGCATGCACTATGTTAAAAAGTCTGTGTCCTTTGTGTGATTTGTGAGTGACTGATTGTTACCTCCAGAGGCATCTGTTTACCAGTTCACATATTGTGTTAAATTTTTATGAAACCATAATCAAATTATTTGTAAAATAAGTAAACCATGCATTTAATCACATCTGGAATCTCGCCTTCAGATGACAAGATGTGGAGGACTTCATCACTTCAAGAAACACATGTAAACTAATACTTATTCCATTTAAGGACAACATTTCTTTGCAAGAAAAAGCTCCTTGGTGTGCCAAGAAATCTGTATACAGGGAAGAAGGCCTTTAAAACCTGTATTTAATGGTCATCAGGCCATAAATTAAGATGAATACAGATGTTTCAACTTTCTGGGACCAGTTTTGGGAGGGTCTTTTTCTGTCCCAGCATGACTGCCGCAATGCACAAACCAAGATCCATAAAGGTGTGGTTAGTTAAGTATGTTGTGGGAGAATTCAACCCCATCTAGCATTTTTCGGATGAACTAATATGGAGATACATCATAATCTGATTTGTCCATGTATTTTATCTCAGTTTCAAAACGTGATATGTTGTTACCAATTTTATTTAACTATGGGTTTGAATTATATGCAGTTATTGCACATCTGTTTTTATCAATATTTTCCGACGCATCACTTTGAATTTTCCTCAAATCTCTAATAATAATAATAATAATAATAATAATAATAATAATCACGAACTCTCAGTCTTAGCTTCGACAAAACAGGGAATAAGGGTGGTCATTATAAAAAAATATGTTTCAATCGCATGAAGGTAACTGTACTAATTGTTTACTACAACTGAACGACATCAATAGCTGAATAACCCAATAAAGCAAATGAAATATACACATACACTAACAACTGTTTGTGTCGCTCATCTCTACGACAGTCAAATATCTTTGCTGTAACATGTGTTTCCGGTGTAATAGGTCAAAGGGTACTGTAGTTGATTCTCGCAACCGATTGGCTGACTGACTCTGTTGTCAAACTCCATTGGCTACAGGCACACACGCCTGTCATCAGTCTGAACAAGAAAACAAACGACAAGGTCAGAATTCTGTTGTAATATCTCTGAAAATACTCACTGTTAAACACGCGAGGCACCAATATGCCTCATGTTGTATACCACTGTTTTGCTTTTACGTTTACGCCATTGCAAACGAGTGCAGCTCGGTAACGTTTTACGGCTAGCGGACTTAGCTTAGCAACGAGTCTAGTCTCTTTTTTTTTGCATATTGCTCTCATATAAGTCTCTAGTTTTATTCTACCACAGCGACTTAAACAGCGCGTGGTTTTGTAATTTGATAAAGTGTGATGTAGTCATGTATTTGTTCAGTTTGTTTCTTTACCACTATGCTAATAACTAGTTAGCATCTTCTCTTTTAATTTCTTATAAGCTGCAAGTTAAAATACGCCATCAAAGAGCAGGTGTCCACCGCCTGTTACTTAACTTGATTTAGTCACATTGAAATGCATTTTAAAGGTCAACAAACCATTAAAATTTGATGTGCAGAATATTCAGTCAAATCTGATTCAATCTGCATAAAAGTTTGCAAACTTTGCACACATAAGATTTTAAAAGCGTCTCCTCTGGTAGGTATGCTTCTACCAACAACTTTCAATCTAAAATATAAATGATCTTATAAATCACATTTTAGAACTAAGTGCCATATCTCTCTCTTGTAAATGTCTCTGCTGGTACCCAGCACCAAAGCTAGCCGTGACCACGTACCTCGGTCTGCCCTGCAACCGTCCAACACGGCCCATCTCTGTAAACTTAACCACATCACTGCAGACTACCTAACCTGCACTTACAATCTGCTATAAAGTTTGAGTACATGGATTTATTATCATTTAATTTGCTTTCAAAAACACTTTAGGATATGAAACAGGCAACTCTAGCAATGCATGCAAAATATTGCATGTAAGCTTTAAATTTATAGTTTATCATGTGACACTTGCTGCTGTGTTTTGTATTAAACTGTCAAACAGATTTAATTAGTCATTAACTGGAAATTGCCAGATTGTTCCAACTTACTACAACTG
This sequence comes from Neolamprologus brichardi, assembly GCF_056152115.1. NCBI lineage: Eukaryota > Metazoa > Chordata > Actinopteri > Cichliformes > Cichlidae > Neolamprologus > Neolamprologus brichardi. Next base: position 3,722,915 of record NC_142118.1, on the reverse strand, counting down.
CTGATTTGAGCAGCTTTTTCTCTTCTGCCTCCAGGTTTTTCCATGTGTGAGTGATTAAGCCAACAGTAAGCATGCTGACCGCACAGAGGGCTGCCCGGCACCTGGTTAGAACTTCAGTCTCCTCATCCCTCACACACTGCTCTCTGATCCATACTTCAGTACCCTGTCAGGACCGCGCTGAGCTGCATTCTGAATGGGCCGGTCTGGCTAAGAAACAGCTGAAGGGGAAGAATCCAGAAGATCTGATCTGGCACACTCCTGAGGGGATTAAAATCAAGCCCGTGTACACCAAAACAGACTCAAAAGATGTTGCTGATGAACTGCCAGGAGTGTTTCCTTACACTAGAGGGCCCTATCCCACCATGTACACATACAGACCTTGGACTATCAGGCAGTATGCTGGATTCAGCACTGTTGAGGAGAGCAATAAGTTCTATAAAGACAACATAAAGGGTAGGTTTTGTTGTGGTCTAAGTTTTTCACATTTCTGCCAAGCTTGCATTGAAATAATTATTACGCTACTCTTTGACCCTCTCGTTTCAGCTGGTCAGCAGGGTCTTTCTGTGGCCTTTGACCTCCCAACACACCGTGGTTATGACTCGGACAACCCCAGGGTCCACGGAGATGTGGGCATGGCTGGAGTGGCTATAGATACAGTTGAGGACATGAAGTTGCTCTTTGATGGAATCCCATTGGAAAAGATGTCTGTTTCAATGACTATGAATGGAGCAGTTATCCCTGTGTTGGCAATGTTTATTGTCACTGGAGAGGAGCAGGGCGTTCCAAAAGAGAAACTAACTGGCACGATTCAAAATGATATTTTGAAGGAATTTATGGTGCGCAACACCTATATTTTCCCCCCGGAACCTTCCATGCACGCCATTGCAGACATCTTTGCATATACCTCTAAGGTATGTACTAGCGCAGGTTTAATGAAACCTTTTTTCCAGTGCTGTTGAACACAGTGTAACTGATTTGCTACCACGGTCATGTTCACAGCACATGCCTAAGTTCAACTCCATATCCATCAGTGGCTACCATCTTCAGGAGGCCGGCGCTGATGCCATCTTGGAAGTAGCCTACACCATTGCTAACGGCCTGGAGTACTGCCGCACTGGACTGAAAGCAGGGTTAACCATAGATGAATTTGCTCCAAGGTAAAAGCTGACAAGGTGTTTTAATAATAATGATATTTAATAATAGTTTATATTTCTGAGAAATCTATGATAACACGTCACAAATGCCTTCAGGATTGCTGCCAGTGATGGTCACAATATCAACAAATGACAGTTGTGATGTTGGTGAATGAATAAGACGCTCAGTAAATGTCCTTTTAGTGACAAAACGTACATTAATATTAATGCACAATGACAGTGATGATGCACATTTAACCAGTAAACAAATCAAACCATTAAATTACTGTGAATCACCATAAAAACAAAGCCAATTAACCATAAATCTTTAACTATTATCGAAAACAAACATGCAGGTATTGCATGCTCATCATTTCCACCGCAATTTACCACAAAAAGAAGGAAAAAAAACAAATCAAGTTTTTCTTAGAATTGCACAAATTAGATGTTTTTTTTGCTAATATGAGTTCAGCCATGCTAAAAAATAACTACATCACATTCATTTGTCAATATTAACAGAGGTGCTAAAAAGTTATTTTTGTAAATTAAATAAGATAAAAAGTAAATAAAAGGTAGGTATTGCTCTATATTTAATACATTTTCAAATATATAGATTCAGTCACGGGGGTGCAGATGATTGGAACCTTATTCTTTTGTAAAAGCTGTTTAAACATTTCACATCTGGAGTCTGGTGGTCTTTATATTTAAGGTTGTGGTATTGAAACAGCTCCAGTGAGCCTCCAGATAAGGCTTGTTAGGTTACAAGACATGTTTAGAAAAGGCTTAAAATATTTAAACTAAATAATTCCACTGTGAGGCATCCATCTGCTAGTGGTGCAGGTTACCAGTCAATTGCTGCTCCAGCAAATTAAACCCAGGATTAGAGCAATAATTGGGGGGGGGGGGAGGAAAGGCTTCAAAGACCAGTTTCAAGACTGTGTAAAGAGGGCAACTTTCCTCTGTGGACTTTGTTCAGGTATATCTCATTTATTAATATGAACCAATATATTAGCTTGTCTAAATGTGTCCATTTAGAGCATTTAGCGATTGTGGCTCAAGAGTTGGGAGTTCGTCTTGTAATCGGAAGGTTGCCGGTTCGAGCCCCGGCTCGGGCAGTCTCGGTCGTTGTGTCCTTGGGCAAGACACTTCACCCGTTGCCTACTGGTGTTGGCCAGAAGGGCCGATGGCGCGATATGGCAGCCTCACTTCTGTCAGTCTGCCCCAGGGCAGCTGTGGCTACAACTGTAGCTGCCTCCACCAGTGTGTGAATGGGTGGATGACTGGGTGTGTAAAGCGCTTTGGGGTCCCGAGGGGGGACTAGTAAAAGCGCTATACAAATACAGGCCATTTACCATTTTAGCTCTTTTTTCCAGAATCTATCAAAAATTCATGATAGTTTTCTCTCATGTATCAGCTATGAATCATATTTATGTGTGTTTTTATTTATGCACCCTCACAGTCCAGCAGTTTTTCTTCTGGTGTAGAATAAAGGGTGTGTGCTGAGCGCCATCACAACTTAAACATTTACACTTGAAAAATATAATTAAAAAGTCTGGAGCTAACCTCGAGCCCTTCTTATTTCAGCATATTTTGCTAGAAAGATGGGAAATATGTGCAGCAGTTTATTGAAACGTGCAAACACAAATGTCTGTGAGGTTAAAGCAGAGTTCATACAGCTCTAACAAGCTTGAACTGGGGATGTTGTTTTTGTGACAGGCTGCTGAGAACAAAGAGCCTAAAGAGACTATTAAAAATTGGTCCTTTGCCTGTTATGTGTAGACTTAACACAGGTTCATCACTTGAGTTTGGTGCCTTTTTATGTTTGAATGATTCATAGGTTGGTGATAAGCGGCTTAACAAACTAAAAAATTCCTCTGAAAATGGTCAGGTAAAAGCACTGGACTGAAAATATGTGAAAAAGCAGCCAAATGTCCCAAATCTTCAGGAGTCCTGGAGAACTATTGCTCAAAAATATTCCAAAAAATGACAAGAAAGTTGCTCCTTGTAGGTAAAATATATATAAAAAGAGTTTTGCTCAGAACTGTATTTTATTTCTTGAGAAGACTAATCACTGTAGGGAACCTAATTCCTATTAAGAAGCCTATCTTTCCCATTTTTTGACACAAATCTGGGGTTGGAGGCATTTGACGAACTTGCAATGAATGACCCAAATATGTGATGAAAAACCTTTCCATGTCTTTCCTGTAATTGCTGCTTAGCAGCTGACGTGCACACTGATCCCAGGATATTTGCAGTGTGCCAAAATCAATTGAAATAGTAGCTTCGCCAATTTATTGCCGGGGCTGTGCTTTTCATAAATGTCAGACTGAGACAGATCAGGCAGTTGAATTAGGTTGGATATGAAATTGTAATTATTCAGATCGTTATTATTTGGCGCCGTCTGCAGTTGATTTTGGATGATGTACCCTCTTGATTTGGAAAGTGCTGGTTAAGGATGGCAAATAACAGGAAGGGAAGAAAGGTTATATCCCAAACAATGATCTGATTGATCTGATTTTTAGCTAACTTGTACCACATACCAGTGGTGTATGTGACCGTTATTATCTGGCTGCTTAGTGACATTTATGTAATCCATAATAAGGCACCAAGGCCTCTTTTTCTTTTCTTTTTCTGTATAAAAAACACTAAACTCTACGCTGGTGTGTCACTTGTAATTTTTAACAAACCTCTCTTTTGACATTTTTGTGTTTTTCTTTTCAGGCTGTCGTTCTTCTGGGGCATCGGGATGAATTTCTACATGGAAATTGCCAAGCTGAGGGCAGCCAGGAGGTTATGGGCTACGCTCATTAAAGAAAATTTCCAGCCCAAGAATGCCAAGTCTCTCCTCCTGCGTACACATTGCCAGACCTCAGGCTGGTCTCTCACTGAACAAGTAAGTATGAATTGTTTTATTGATGCTCTCACAGTACGAGGAGATAATCGGCCAACTTTGAGATCCCGAATTGTTAGATTTCGAAATCTGCAAATAAAGACAGAAATGTAAAAATGTAAATGAATTAATCAGTATTAATGTGCCATGTGACCGCTCTCAGGATCCATACAACAATGTGATCCGCACGGTGATTGAAGCCATGGCCGCTGTGTTTGGGGGGACCCAGTCGCTGCACACCAACTCTTTCGATGAAGCTCTGGGCTTGCCCACCGTGAAAAGCGCTCGCATCGCCAGGAACACTCAGATCATCATCCAGGAGGAGTCGGGCATCCCCAAAGTCGCAGATCCTTGGGGAGGCTCGCACATGATGGAGGCTCTCACAGATGATGTCTATAACACTGCTTTGAAGGTTGGTCGCAGGGTCGAAGGCAGTAACCAGAGCGCTGAATTCATTATCGATTAACCCTTTCCTCCGATCCATTTTTGACCTGAATCTTGTATTATGCAGGTTTTATTTCTCCTTTGCTCCAAGTGCTCTTGCTGTAGCTTTAGAACAGCAACACATAATCATGAAGAGATTCTTTTATAGCCGGTCTTTTGCTTTTTATAGTTTATTAAAGACATCGAAGAGATGGGAGGCATGGCCAAAGCGGTAGCCGAGGGAATTCCAAAGCTCCGTATTGAGGAATGTGCTGCTCGTAGACAGGCCCGCATTGACTCAGGTACTGCATAAAGGTGACTTCTTTATAAAGCCTTAAAGCCTCTCTTTCTTTAACCTCCCTCCTGACTTTAATTACTTAAAGCAGTCCTAACATTTAACCTGCCCTCTGCCTGTGCTGAAGTGAAACGGAGAATTTACATCCCAATTCAAAGAGAAAAAAAGGGATGTCGTTTCAATGTGAATACAGAAAGAAGTGGTTAGCAAATGTCTAAAACACATATTTTATTCACAATAGAACATAGAAAACATCAAATGTTTCAACTGAGTTTATATTTTATAAAGAGTATTAGCTCATTTTAAAACATGTCTGAAAAAAGTTGGGACGGTGGCAACGAAAGGCTGGAAAAGTGTCATTTTGTAACTATCTAGGTTAACTGGCAACATGCCACTAACAGATCGGGTATAAAAAGAACATCTTAGACAGGCAGATGTTCATCAATCTCCCAAAACTGATTAGATATTTTTAGAATAATTACATGATCTGCAGAACGTAATATCATCAAATGATTCTGAGAATCTGGAGAAATATCTGTGCGATAGGGACGGGATGAAAATCAAGTCTGTGTGCCTGTGACCAGTGTTGGTCAAGTTACTTGAAAAAAGTAATCGGTAACTAATTACTGATTACTTCCCCCAAAAAGTAATCCCGTTACTTTACTGATTACTTATTTTCAAAAGTAATTAGTTACTTAGTTACTTAGTTACTTTTTAAAAACACGATTTACAACCTGAATAGGTGATAAAGCGATAGATCTTTCAGCCCAATTCTACTTTTTCTGCATAATCCATCATACAAAATGTAATCAAATGGAAAAGTCTCTTTTTAAAACTTGTTTTATTAGTTTTAATCTTTTAACTTTATGCATCAAGCAAAAATTTAATTATATGCACCATTCTCTGACTGGAAGAAATTAGTTTAACATTTAAACCTATTTTCTGCACATTCCAGCACATAAAATAAAATATTTTTTGTGTTTACACTCAGTCTTTCAAATAGATGCAAGTAAAACACAGCAGAAAATAAATAAAGTCAAAGACTAGCGGTCCTTTTGCTCTATTTTCACCTGTAAAGCAGGAGTGGGGTAGGCGGAGGTTTACCCTGGTGCAGGTGTGCCGCAGCGGTCAGTGGAAGAATCCGCGAGTTTCTCTGTGAGTTTCCCATTACGTCGTAGCTACTCGGTGCTTGCTCGGAAGTTTAGGGGTTTTTTGCTGTAAAAAGAAGTTTTCTTCCCACGCACAACGGACACTAATGTTTTTGTCACTTTTTATGGAATCAAACTCAAAGTAAGGTCAGTACTTCCACGCTTTAAACGCTGCACGCTCATACTCTCTCCCGCACTCGATATATGATCCATTGTTGATCTGCACACAGCTGTTGTCACGAACGTCGCACTCGCTTACGTCACTGTCATGAGACATTCTCGCAAAAAAATCACAGTTTTAGTAACGCAGTAACACAGCGTTCCTACGGGAAAGTAACGGTAATCTAATTACCGTTTTTGCAATATAATCCCTTACTTTACTCGTTACTTGAAAAAGTAATCGGATTATAGTACTGCCCATCTCTGCCTGTGACACAAAACAGACATGATTCTGTCACTCAGAAATCAGTGCAGCACTTGCAGAAATCAGTGTTGCTTGAAGACGTTTCACCTCTCATCCGAGAAGCTTCTTCAGTTCTAAGGTCAAATGGTGGAGAGTCCCAGATTTAAACCTAGCCACCATTTGACCTTAGAACTGAAGAAGCTTCTCGGATGAGAGGTGAAACGTCTTCAAGCAACTTAGAGAAGTCCAGACACTTTTCTTTGCAAGCTCCTTTGACTACGATGACCTGGATGACTGAGAACCTTCACAGACACAGTCTCTGAATATTCTCTAAGCCACAGTGAGGGAAAGTGGAAAACTGGTGTGTGATTGAATGAACTGAAGTTTGAACTTCATTTTGGAAAACACTGAGGCTGTGTCCTCTGTAATAAAAAGGAGAGGGACTATTTATTGGCAACTTGAAGATCTGAAAAGACGCCGTGAGTGCTGAAAGGTATAAAACAGGTTTTAGAGCAGCACTTACTCCATCCAGATGTATTTCTTTTTCAGGGAAGGCCTTTCATATTTCAGCGAGAGGATGCCAAACGGCATACACTGTCTTTCACAGCTGTGTGACTTTGTGCTAAATTCATCAGTTGAAAACATTTGAAATATTATGAAACTAAAAAAAAAGCTGCTCGTCTCCTCCGTTTACAGACTGTCGTTAAAAGAAGAGCTGATGCTACGCAGCAGTAAACATGGCCGTGTCCCAACTTTTTAGAGATGTGTTGCTGCCATAACATTCGAAATGAGCTAATATTTTTTATCAATTGCTGCAGTTTACATGTATTTGAGGTTGTATATTTAAAAGGATAACCTTTCTCACCAGATGCGTCATAATGATCTTCATTTCTTCTCATCGTCGCCCTAATAACTTACCATTTACTTCCTTTGTGTCTGTCATTTATCCTCTGTCGTTCTCCTGAATGTTTCAGGCTCAGAAGTTATTGTTGGTGTGAACAAGTACCGTCTGGAGACGGAGGAGACGGTGGAGGTCCTGGCCATAGATAACACCGCTGTGCGCCAGAAGCAGATTGAAAAACTGAAAAAGGTCAGTGGTACGGTTAACAGCTTGATGAGCTGGCAGTATGACAGGTATAATATACATGCGCCTTTTAATCGGCACAGCAGTTTTTTTTCTTTAAACTGGAAAAAACGGTTTGCAGAGTTTGGGAAACATCAAGGCTTTCTAATCTTCTAATGGTTTTTTAATTTCACAGTTCCAAAACAGCAATGGTCATTCAAGACACTTTATATTATAAGGTTTGCCATTTAAAGCCTGAAACATGAAATGTTAGAAATAAAAATCTATTTTCCTTTGAACATTGAGTGTTTATTGAACTTTCTCTCACATTAAATATATATTTATATATTAATTTGTATTAAATATATATATATTTTCTTTGCAGTTACTGCTTAAAAACCAATTTTGCACTTTATTTAGGTATTTGCTCACAGGTGTACACACGGGTGCTCACACACACAAACGACACCCTTTTTGGCTCCTATATCAAAGCACACTGTGCGCTGTCGATCTTACGTGCTGCACAATAATGTTTAATATTTAGTATTTACTGTCATATTCCCATATATCATCGTGATGTTGTTTATTGTATTGCTCTCGTTTTCTTCTGCTTGTTTTCTTTTTTCTTTCTCAACAGGTGATCCAGGTGATTGATATATGTATTTTTTTCTGTCTGCTTATTTAGTTGGTTTTTGTTTTTTTTGCCCTTTATCCCCGTCCCTCTTCTCCGCTGTTTTTTTCCCCCTCTTCCTTTCTCCCTTTTCTTTTCCTCATTCAAGTCTGTCCCATATCTAGCAAGTGAAAAAAAAAACAATAAAAGGTGAATCAAATAGACCATTATGGCAAGGCTAGGATGGTCAATTTGGTAAAGTAAATCTGTTGGACATCTTTCCTCGCCTTTAGACAATAATTCTGAACCAAAAGAACCAAACGGGACAGGCAAAAAAAAAAAAAAAAAAAAAAGGTATTCGGGAGAAGACTCAAAAACTTTTGTACTGAATACAATAAACTACGTTGTTGGGTTCAGACCCTACAGCTTTATTTAGGATAGTTACACATTGTGAGAAAATGAGCTATCTGCAAAATGTACTTTTCTACATATGATCCCAGTTTACTGACATAACCAAGTGATGAATATAAAAATTCATCACGATTTTCCGCACACAAAAGTAAAGTAAGTAAGTAAAAAGTAAGTAATATTTATTTATATCGCGCTTTTCACAGATAAAAAGCTTTACAACACAAGAAATGGAAATATAAAACAATGTAACAGTAAATAAAACAGCAATGTAAACCAATAAAAACAATCTAAGAAGAAATTAATCAAATGCTTTTCTAAATAAAAATGTCTTCAGCTGTTTTTTATAAGACGTGCAGCGCAGAGGAAGACACAACCGTGGTGCCGCTGCCTGATCGGCCCGATCACCACGAGTTTTAAAACGAGTGCGTGGTACCTCCAGCAGTCTCTGGTCTAATGAACTTAAAGCTCGAGAAGATGAATGCGGTTTCAGCAGGTCAGATAAATATTGGGGAGCTTGACCATGTAGGGCCCTAAAGGTTAGAACTACAATTTTAAGATGAAACCTAAAACTTACAGGCAACCAGTGAAAGGAGGCTAAACTGGAGTAATATGAGATCTTCTCTTGGTGCCTGTTAAGAGACGTTCTGCAGCATTGTGCACAGTCTGAAGACGATTTAAGGCTGATTTGTTAAAACAAGTAAAAAGACCGTTACAGTAGTCTGAATGGGAAGAAATAAAAGCATGAATAATCATCTCAAGTTCAGGCTTTGACACCATTAGTCTGAGTTTTGAAAAAAAGTACCCAAACCTGTATTGTAGTATAAACAACAGCATGATGGATTAAAACATTTAAGTGCCATGTTTATATCACATTGCCTCCTTTTCTGTAGGCGAGGGAGAGCCGTGACCCTGAGAAAGCCAAGAAGTGTCTGGCTGCCATTGAGGAGTGTGCCCGAACCAGGGAGGGCAACCTTTTAGCTCTGGCTGTGGAGGCATCAAGAGCCAGGTCAGAACTGACTCAGAAAAGCTCCTTTGATCAGTCTTATGTGTGCGTGAATGCTGCTTCAAACCCTCAATCAGGCTGCAGTTTTATTCTGGTCTGTTGTTCCTTTGTTAATCAGTCTAAATCGTTTCCTAATCAGTGCCTTCAAATGAGCACAGTGACCTTTTCCAGCACTAGAAGGGCGATCGTGGCTCAAGAGTTGGGTGTTTGTCTTGTAATCGGAAGGTTGCCGGTTCGAGCCCCGGCTTGGACAGTCTCAGTTGTTGTGTCCTTGGGCTGACACTTCACCTACCGCCTACTGGTGATGGCCAGAGGGGCCGATGGCACGATATGGCAGCCTCGCCTCTGTCAGTCTGCCCCAGGGCAGCTGTGGCTACAACTGTAGCTGCCTCCACCAGTGTGTGAATGTGAGAGTGAATGAATAGTGGAATTGTAAAGCGCTTTGAGGGGTCCCGAAAAGCGCAATATAGATGCAATCCATTATTATTATTATTAGATAACTGCTATTAAATGCCCCCATCCTGTGTGAATGTATTTACCACTACACTGTAATCCACTCTGTGCTTTTTCTTCAAGGGGTTTTTGTTTTTGGGTAACTTTTAGCACTGGTTTTCAATTTGCTTTCATACCCAAAACTGTTATGTGACAAACCAAATCACGAGGAGTAGAAGGTTAAAAGGCGTAAAACATAATCGATATATAATGTCATCTCTACACACCAGCACACCTGGAGCCTGTTCATGTGCTACAGCAGGTCTGCAGCAGGTTATTTAATAGTCATTAGTTACTCTGATATTAGGTTAAGAAGCCGGTCACATGTGAAATTAAACGTTATAGTTACATTATCGGCCTTACTCTCTGGTCTTATGTGAGAATGTAATTATGAACTGTGTAACACTTGGGTGCAATATTATGTGAAGAGTTCACGTGCTAATTGCAGCTTATTTCCTTGGAGGCAGTGGGATAGCCTGACTGGGAACACTTATCCGGTTATCTCTAAAAAACATTTAAATTCCTTCCAATATAATCATCTGTGTTATTTCATATAAACACAAGTGCCTCGCTAATTTACATTTCAACAGCTGATTTAAAATTAGCAGTAAAATTACGTATCTGTTGCTTTTTTATTACCATCTGCGGATCAGTGACGACATGAGAGCTCCCATAATTCTTAATGAGCATACAGTGATAAAATTTGTAATGCTATAATTAAAAAACAGGCTATTAGTGTATTGAGTGTGGATATCTTAAAATAGTACTTAATGATTATTTATCGCTCGAATCTGCTCCTTTCTGCAGATGCTCTGTTGGTGAGATAACCGAAGCCATGAAGAAGGTGTTTGGTGAACACAAGGCCAGCACCAGGATGGTGAGCGGGGCTTACCGCACTGAGTTCGGAGAGCATGAAGAGATCACTCTGGCCAACAACAGGTAAAAAATAATAACAATTTATTTCATGACCTTTATAATTTACATGCTAGACTCTCGATTTGCTGATTCAAGTAAAATTCTTCTTCAACAAAGAGTTGTAGAGTTCAAGAGGCATGAGGGGAGGAATCCTCGATTGCTGGTGGCAAAGATGGGGCAGGACGGTCACGACAGAGGTGCCAAAGTTATCGCCACGGGGTTCGCAGACCTGGGCTTTGATGTAGACATCGGACCACTGTTTCAGGTGAATGTTGTACCAAGGAAATAGGACGTAATGACCTCAATCTGATAATATATATATCAGAATTGTTTCTTTTTGTTCATTTGTTTCAAAATTTAAATTCAAATTTTATTTGTCACATACACGGTCACACACAGTACGATATGCAGTGAAATGCTTACACAACTGCTCGTGACCTAAAGAAAAAAAAGGCTATGAATAAGATAAATAATCATAATAAATATGAAAATTAAAAAGGGTAAATTTAACTGGGAAAGAATAAGATAAAATATATAAATTAAAGTTGAAAATAAAATAACTGTACAACAAAATACACAGTATAGAAATATATAAGAATGTATGAAGAAATATATATATATATATATATATATATATATATATATATATATATATATATATATATATATATATATATACACACAGTGGGGCAAAAAAGTATTTAGTCAGCCACCGATTGTGCAAGTTCCCCCACTTAAAATGATGACAGAGGTCAGTAATTTGCACCAGAGGTACACTTCAACTGTGAGAGACAGAATGTGAAAAAAAAATTAATGAATTCACATGGTAGGATTTGTAAAGAATTTATTCGTAAATCAGGGTGGAAAATAAGTATTTGGTCAATAACAAAAATACAACTCAATACTTTGTAACATAACCTTTGTTGGCAATAACAGAGGTCAAACGTTTACTATAGGTCTTTACCAGGTTTGCACACACAGTAGCTGGTATTTTGGCCCATTCCTCCATGCAGATCTTCTCAAGAGCAGTGATGTTTTGGGGCTGTCGCCGAGCAACACGGACTTTCAACTCCCGCCACAGATTTTCTATGGGGTTGAGGTCTGGAGACTGGCTAGGCCACTCCAGGACTTTCAAATGCTTCTTACGGAGCCACTCCTTTGTTGCCCGGGCGGTGTGTTTTGGATCATTGTCATGTTGGAAGACCCAGCCTCGTTTCATCTTCAAAGTTCTCACTGATGGAAGGAGGTTTTGGCTCAAAATCTCACGATACTTGGCCTCATTCATTCTGTCCTTAACACGGATCAGTCGTCCTGTCCCCTTGGCAGAAAAACAGCCCCATAGCATGATGTTTCCACCCCCATGCTTCACAGTAGGTATGGTGTTCTTGGGATGCAACTCAGTATTCTTCTTCCTCCAAACACGACGAGTTGAGTTTATACCAAAAAGTTCTACTTTGGTTTCATCTGACCACATGACATTCTCCCAATCCTCTGCTGTATCATCCATGTGCTCTCTGGCAAACTTCAGACGGGCCTGGACATGCACTGGCTTCAGCAGCGGAACACGTCTGGCACTGCAGGATTTGATTCCCTGCCGTTGTAGTGTGTTACTGATGGTGACCTTTGTTACTTTTGTCCCAGCTCTCTGCAGGTCATTCACCAGGTCCCCCCGTGTGGTTCTGGGATCTTTGCTCACCGTTCTCATGATCATTTTGACCCCACGGGATGAGATCTTGCGTGGAGCCCCAGATCGAGGGAGATTATCAGTGGTCTTGTATGTCTTCCATTTTCTGATGATTGCTCCCACAGTTGATTTTTTCACACCAAGCTGCTTGCCTATTGTAGATTCACTCTTCCCAGTCTGGTGCAGGTCTACAATTCTTTTCCTGGTGTCCTTCGAAAGCTCTTTGGTCTTGGCCATGGCGGAGTTTGGAGTCTGACTGGTTGAGGCTGTGGACAGGTGTCTTTTATACAGATGATGAGGTCAAACAGGTGCCATTCATACAGGTAACGAGTGGGGGACAGAAAAGCTTCTTACAGAAGACGTTACAGGTCTGTGAGAGCCAGGGATTTTCCTTGTTTGAGGTGACCAAATACTTATTTTCCACCCTGATTTACGAATAAATTCTTTACAAATCCTACCATGTGAATTCATGGATTTTTTTTTCACATTCTGTCTCTCACAGTTGAAGTGTACCTCTGGTGCAAATTACTGACCTCTGTCATCATTTTAAGTGGGGGAACTTGCACAATCGGTGGCTGACTAAATACTTTTTTGCCCCACTGTATATATATATATATATACAATAACAGCAGCTGTACAGTATTAAATGGAAATGAAGAAATATAATGTCCAGTGTTGGGCAATCCACATTTGTGTCGTGTGCAGTGCAAATATGCTTAAAGTGATTTAGTGATGAAGTGATTCGATTAGATGACCACGCATCTAATCGAATTAGTGTAAACAAAGTCCAGAATGTGCAGTGTGTGTGTAAGAACCCAATGGTTGGGTCAGTACTGTGTGGCGGTGTGATTGAGAGACCGTATCGCCTGCGGGAAGAAGCTCCTCCTCAGTCTCTCTGTGTTGGTCTTCAGGGAGCGGAATCGCTTTCCTGACCTCAACAGAGAGAACAGTCCGTTGTTGGGATGGCCTTGGTCCAGCACCGCCTGCTGTAGATTGAGTGCAGGTCAGGGAGCTCGGAGCGGATGGTGCGCTCTGTCCTGCATGGTGCTGTTCCCGAACCAGGCTGAGATGTTTCCCGTCAGGATGCTCTCCATGGTGCACGAGTAAAAGTTCCTGAGTTTCGGTACCGTGTTATTGTCGGTGCTTACTGCAGCTGTCACACTCGAGTGGAAGAGAAGTGTTATTAATATACATACAATACAAAAACTGTAGGCTCAGGGCTCTGAGCTGCAGCAGGCTATGTCGATTGGGTGTCTGCACTAAGTTCGGCGTCAATATGGTGCTCCTTGGGGAGCCCGAGACCACCAGGTTGTCTAAGAAGAGGTGCATCTGCGCCCAGGCCACACCCCGCCACATGTGTTTTTTCTGTTATTTGAAGTGTCCGAGGCATTTAAGGTCTTCTTTTGTGTTAAAGAGTAGTTAAAATAATAACTGATGCTCACACCTCAGATTTCTATGTAATCCCAAAGGTTTTGCTCTCTACATAATGCTCTGTAATGTGAGGAACTGCTAGTACTGACGAGCTACATCAAGAAATGGCGGCGAACCCCGACTCCATACTGCTTTAGCTTTAAGTGAATTTCAGATGCATATATAAGCTGAAAACATGCTGTCGGCGATTGTCATAACTTTTTAAAAATGAATGACATGCCGCTGAAGTCATACAGACGCAATCGCCGCATCTTTGTTGGACAGTTCAAACGTTCAGACAACCTAAAGGTGCTTATTTAAGCTTCGCCAGATGATCTGTGTGCATTTTGAATTGGGTGAGCCCTACAGCTAATGATGTCACACTTTGTTGGCATGAGTTCACACCACTGATCACAGGGCTTGGTGTTAATCTCAGCTGGTGGTGGTAAGTAAAGCGTGGCGTTAAACTGCTGTTATTTTTAGCCCAGCTCATAAAAAAAGACAGAGGGAACTCAAGTATTAATATTCAAGTGTTACGCTGTTTCTGAAAAAACTGGAAAAATTAATCAAGACAACATATCAAATATTGAAACTAAGAGATGAGACTGTGAAATAGGATTTAGAAAACACTCGTTAAAAACTGATGGGAGTGACTTCACGTTGTAATGCTTTACACAGTTGCCTAACAACCAACAGATCCCCGCTTAGATGGTGGGAGGAGACAAAAATCTCTCTGGGGTTTTGTCAGGAAAAAAATTAAGAGAAATGTAAATGGAAAAATAAATCTAGTAATGTGAGTGTGAGTCTTTTAGAAGTAATGATGGGCTCTGTGAAAGACTGTGTAGGCACAGTCAACAAATTAAAAAATAACATTTCTAGATGGAAAAGCAAGTTTTTGGAGGTTCCATCGTTATTAAAATGTGACACATGAAAACAAAAAGACACATTAAGTGATCTTTGGGCATTTTGGCAGTTCTACATTAAAAAAAAAAGACATTTTGAGTACAATACAGTAGCAGCATTACTGTTGCATTCATGTTTATTTCCCTCAAATCCTGCCCACCTCACTCTGAGTTGTTTGTGTGTTTTCCTCTTCTTTCTTTCTCCTAAACAGACCCCCCGGGAGGTGGCCCAGCAGGCGGTTGATGCAGACGTTCACTGTGTCGGGGTCAGCACGCTGGCCGCAGGACACAAGACCCTGGTGCCAGAGCTCATCAAGGAACTGCAAAAACTCAACAGGCCAGATATACTTGTCATCTGTGGAGGTGTCATCCCACCCCAGGTAAACAGTCCATGCATGGTTTCCTTTGGATAATTAAAGCATTTTATCTCCTAATGCGCCTTTTTTTAGAGCCTGAAATGGAAGTCTAAGATTGTAGGTCTGAAATTAAACAGATAGGTGAAAAACATAAGCTATAAAAGTGTCTTTCTTTCCATCCCTTTCCTATTAGCTTAATATTTGCTGAACACTCAAATCCTTTTACCTTTCAAGGATTATTGAAGTTGTGGTAATTAATTGACAATATCCATCCCACTCCAGATAATAAAAGTTTAATTACTATTTCGTTTTTTAAGAGTGCATCGCCTTTTTAAAGATTAAAACATTTACCAACCGTGTGACGCCTCTGTTTGAACGCAGGACTACGAGTTCTTGTACCACAGTGGCGTATGCGCCATCTTTGGCCCAGGAACCAGGATCCCACAGGCTGCAGTGGAGGTTATTGACAACATTGAAAAGAGCCTGGACAAGAATCGACAAGCAATGTGAAAGCAAACTGCTTGTTCAAGCGTCTGTACAGGATCAGTCTGACGAGGATGTAAAAGAAAAAGCAAGACTAATTGTTACATTTAGTTTTTTGCGTTCATTAACAACACTCGAAATGAACAATGTAACGTCACACAAACCTCCTCAGTAGGATTTGAATGACGTTTGTTAATGATTTCACCCTTTGCATCATACCTGTGTGTTCTCTGTATTGATTTCTTAATCAGTCTGATTATATTACATCTGAAATTCCAGAAAATTCCAAAGTGTAAAAGAAAGCACTTATCATACACGTTGTTCCATGTTATTCCAATTAGGATTATGATGTGACAGAAATTTGCCCTTTTTTTTTACAATCCAAGATAAAACACGGGGAAAACCACAAACCTGCTTTGAATGTATTTTTTGAAATGTCTCTGTGTAATTTAATAACGTAGCAGAGTGTGATTAGTGCCAGTGTGGTGGAGATGGATCAATCCTCTTATATAACTTTATCCCTGCCTCTTATTTTCATGGATATGATAGTCCTGTAAGTGGCCTTCTGTCGCTCTGATCTCGACTCTTTGCATAAATCATAAATTTGTTCCCCGTCACAGTGGTCGGAGTTTATGAAGCCGTTAGAGAAAAGTATTTTTCTGATTGTGACTCTGAATTCGGTTCACTGGTCTTTACTCAAAATAAATACTGTGAACTTTGGAAATGTATAAGCTGAAGCATGTTCTTGTTGTGAAAGGACAAAAGATGACAATTTAAGTGAAGTTGCAGGTGCATAATGATCTGGTCTGAGTATCTTAGGAACTACTGATTTACTGGGATTTCCACACACAACCATCTGTAGACTTTATAAAAAATGGTGTGAAAAAGAGAAAAATATCCAGTGAGCAGCAGCTGAGTGAAAAGTCCTTGATGATGTCAGAGCTCGGAGGAACCTGGCCTGCTTTAGCTGATAAGAAGGTAACAAAAAACAAGTAACTTATATGAACTCTTGTTACAACCAAGGTAGGCAGAAGAGCATCTCTAAATGCACAGTGCAGAGTAGAGTTTGCATGGGCTCACCAAAATTGATGAAGATTATAAAAATGCTTCCATAACTGATTAGTCTCAATTTCGGCCCTGACATTTGATTGGGAGGGTCAGAATCTGGCTTAACCTCCTAGGACATGCCGTCCAGATATGTGGACATCACATTTTGGGTTATTTAGACCAAAATACTCAATTTTGCTCTACATGGGCCTGATATCCACTTATGAGGACATTATCCTGCTACTGTTCTATCAAAATTTTAAATGAATATCCTCATTTGTGGCTCTCATTTTTCTTAAAAAAAAAAAAAAAAGGTAATTCTTTGTTTTTTCTGTTCTTCGGGTCCCAATATGCCCAAATATCAAAGAGAAATTAAAAATGCATGTCGTGGAAGAGTCTTAGGACGATAAACATGAAAGCAGGACGTCCTTCCTGGGTGCAGACTCCTGGTGGTGGTTCAATGGTGTGGGAGACATTTTTGGGCGGCTCCTTGTACCAAGTGAACATTGACACCACAGCCTGAGTATTTTTGTTTTGAACATCCATTCCTTCATGACTACAGTGCACCCATATTTTAATGTCACTCAATAGAGTTCAGATCATTGGAAACTGGTTTCTTAACACAACGATGAGTTCACTGTATTCAGATGGATATTCAGTGGAGCACATGGTTACAGTTTGTATTCTGCTCTCAAGATGACCTTTAATTGAATCAATGCACATCTAAAATGCATACTAAGAGGAAAGCAATACATGTATATGAAATACTTGCGAATTCACACCCTTCTGCCTTTAATGGATTTATATGTCAGCTGGCGTTGGTGACCTTTATGCCCCGATTTTAACCCTCTCAGGCTCAAATTAAACTGTTTGTTGCTAATGCACAACCAAGTCCTGCAGTGGTACTTTGGAGTAAAAAAAACTCATAAAATATGTATGTGGGGTAATCAGGTTGTTAGTTTTTAACTGTTGCGAATCGGCAACGCCTGCCTTGAGAGGGTTAAAACGAGACTAAGAAAACATAGACTTAAATGTCAGTCTTCTTTCATTACTCGTGTTGGAGATCGAATGTGTGATTGTCATTTTCCAAGACTTTAATGCATTCATTAAGTGTTTATTTTCAAATATGCGCAATCCCTTATATACATAAATATGTTCAGTGTTCAGAACGCTACATTCACAAATCACGATCGTCAACAGTAGTTACAAGTTGCAAGAAATAAAAAAGTCTACTTGCCACACACCACAAAATTAAAACACCAACTCCAATATCAAAGGCAAAGGGAGTTAACACCAGCAGAAGATTCAGTTCCTGCCACCATTTAAGTCGATGTCTCAACACTAAACCAACCTTTCACAACACACTTGTATTAGAGAAGTGTTTTGAAAATGTAACACACTTCACATTCTGGCTCCACATTTAAAAACAAGGATGTAGATTATGACTAAAAGCAGCCAGTGTTCATGACATGACTTTGACTAGAAACGAATGAAAGCAAAGCCACGTGTGTTGTTTCATTACACTGATTCCAGGCAAACACATTCTTAATCAAGAATGAACTCTTTCAGATGCTATCAAACAAAAGGCCATCCCAATACAGATATTTACCAGCACACATGGCCACACACTGTTAGCATTAAAGCTACAAAAATAAAGAAAACAAAGAAAATTCTATGTCTGTAATTTTAATTTCATGAGCTTGAGCAGATGGCGGGATTTTACGGAGCCCCGCAGGGGACATGGGAGAAAAAAAAAAATTAAGACGGACTTTTGCGAGATCTCGCAAAAACGAACTCGGGATCTCGCAAAAGTTTTAGCCACATTCTTCGGAGGCCGCCAGCTCGAAGCCGACCGGGAGGTCGAGGCACAATGTGCCGGGAAAGCGGTGTTCCTCCCGGCTGTAGTAGGTCTCGACCCGTTAGCTTCGAGCTAGTGGGTGTCAGATCTCCGAAAACGTCGGAGCACTTTTGCAATTATGTGATTTCTTGTAAACCGAACAGGTACCTGACGCTTACACAACTACATTCACGCCTCAAAATATCTTAAAAGTGTATTTTGTGACCCAGAAAGAGTAATATTACAACTAAGTAGCTGCCGCCATTGTTGGAATTCAACTTTTGCGAGATCCCGAGTTTGTTTTGCGAGATCTCGCAAAAGTCCGTCTTAATTTTTTTTTCTCCCATGTCCCCTGCGGGGCTCCGTAGGATTTACAAAGAAACTCGACTGACGTAAAAACAAGATAAACTCCAAAGAGAGGGATCCTGTCCCAGATGACGCTGGGCGAGACGCACTGGACCGAGATAGAAAGAGATACCAATACAGTACATGCTCACAACATGGGTGTTGTCAGAATCACTGATTAAACCATGCATATGTCAGGTTGCTGAAATAACAGTACAACACAATACGATACAAAACCCTAACACAATACCTACTTAACACATACGGTAACTGCCTGTGCTGTTCCTGAAATAAAATGTCAGTCAAAAATATGATTGTGTTTTTTTTCAGGAAAACCAGATCAAGTATCTCAAAATAATCACAAACCTAAATACACACGTGTACATTGAACCTGAATCATTAAAGTGGACCTATCCTGCTCTTTACTAGTCCCGTATTTTTAATACCTAACTCCAGAGCTAGCTCTTGCTTTCCACATTTCCCAGTTCAAAAACGACCCTCCATTTAAGCCAGCTTTCTTTTGATTGGCTGCCGCTCTCAAATGTGCTACTGTCCTCGCAGTGAGATCTGTGTGTCTGAGATACGGAGGAGAATTAGGGCCACCAAAAAGAAAAAAAAGTGGGAACATCTTTTTTCTTCTTTTCCAGAATTCTGACTTTTTTTCTCAGAAAAGAAGAAAAAAGATGTTCCCACTTTTTCCCCCTGTGACCATGTTCTCTCTCTCTGACATCAAACAGATCCAAGAAAAGAGAAACAATTTGGACACTGAACATTTAGGACAGTGTTTTGGTTCACCAGGACTTCAGTTGAACCCAGTATTTGAAACTCTGGCCATGTTTAATTGAAGCATCCACTACCAAAACAGTTTATGTGACATGATCAGGAAAAGCAGAACAGGTCCACTTTGAAGTAAAATCACCTTTTCTTTGCTATGATCAAGGTTTTTGTTGTATTTTTCTGCGCAACCTTTGGTTTATATCTCACTTTTAAATGAAGGAGCCACCTTTCTCAACAATCATTCATTCAGTCTTCTTCACACTAGTTGGGACTTAAAGCCAGGGAGTGAAAAATAGGATCGGCTATTCTTGGTTAAAAGTTAAAAGGGAACATCAGGCCGAAATGTGCAGAGTATTTGGAAACACTGGGAAAGTGTAGCATCTACTGAAAGTTTGTAGCATTTGGCTTTTATATCTATAAACTGGATGGAAAACAACCTTCCCCTATAATAATCCATTCCCACTGGTAACAGCCTGTGGGAAACACTGCAGTAAAATGTGGTGACAACAATAAAAAGACTGCCGCAGAGTGCACATTTGCACAGTTTGACTATATGTCGCAGTTGATTTTCTTCTCACTCCTCTGCCTCTTTCACATCTCATTGTGTTTGTGTGTATATGTAGTAAATAACAAAGAGATGTTTACTGTGGTGAGTTCTTCAAGGGCACGGGTGTGCTCTGCAGCTCTGTCTCTGAAACGTCTCTCATAGCAGGGTTTCACCAACTGTAAGCACAAATTTGACTCCATATTACAGCTTTTGTTGGCTCCACATCCACAGCATTTAATACATTGTGCAAACACATCCTCCCACATGTCATGGCCAGTGAGAAAAGGGCCAAGTGTTACCCTGCTGTGGTATAATACCACACACCATTTGGAAAGAAACAAACAAAAAAACAAACCAGTCTTTCAACCCAAAGTCACTGACTTGGATTCTGTGATCTCCTGCAAGGTAGATCGTGGTTGTTCTTTGGGCTTGATGCTAGCACTAACCATGTAAATATTGTTGTCATTGATCGTGTTGGAGACTTCGCATGGCTTACAACATAAACACAGCCACGACAGCTGATTGACCTCCCTTTTGAAACTTTGGCTGAAGAAGTAGTAGATCACAGGGTTGTATACAGTAGAGCTCTTTGCAAACATGCACGGCAGCAGGCTGACTTCAGGTGGGATGGTGCTGCTGTCGTGGAAAATGGACCACAGGCTTACCAAACCGTAGGGTGTCCAACAGCCTATGAAGCCTATACTGATCAAAACAGCAATCTGAAATAAAACAGGAGGATAAAGTCAGCAAAAAACTCTCAAAGTCGATGAAAACAAAGGCAAGAATTTCACTGGATTATGATTGGGAGCGTCACTGATTTAGTTATAGTCATGGTTAGAAGAAAAACCCTATTAATTCTCAGGTTTTACATACTGGGACATAATAAGGATAATCTGGTACTTAGAAAGTCTTAAAATGAGGTAAATAACAACTTCAGGTAAACAGCAACACATCACATAATGCATCGTGGCATTACTTAATAAAAACTAAGCCTAAATGCAGAAGCTGTGTGTGAAAAACTGACCAAACAAAGGACAATCAAACCATGGCAGCTCAGCTTATGTTTGAAAATAGGGTCGGAGCAAACCATGTGACTTCTGGAACGATGTTTGGAGAGAGGAGACTAAATTGTAGATGTTTGGTCATGCAGCACAGCACCACATTGGTGAAAACCAAACACCTCATACCAACTGTCAAGCACGGTGGTGGCAGGTTCATGATTTGGATTCATTTTCTTGCCACAGGACTTGGACACCTTGCAGTCACTGCAACCACCAAAGTGCTCTAGAGTCAAGATTGAGGCCATTTGTCTGATGGAAAATGAGTCGTGAAACAGGACAATGATCCCAAGCACGGCAGCAAATCTCCAAAAGAATGGCCGAAAGCACACAAATCAAGGTGTAGCAATGGTCCAGTCAAAACTCAGACCTCAACCCAAATTAAATTCTATGGTTTAACCTTGAAGGAGCTGTGCATAAACAAATACCTGCAAACCTCACTGAACTGAGAGAAGAGTGCGCCAAAATTCCTCCTCAGCATTGTGATAGACTGAAAAAGTCATACAGAAAACCATTTGATGTAATTGCTGCTTAAGGTGCTTCAACATCAATGGTAAATTTGTATTTGTATAGCGCTTTTAGTCCCTAAGGACCCCAAAGTGCTTTACACATCCAGTCATCCACCTATTCACACACATTCCTCCACTGGTGATGGCAGCTACATTGTAGCCACAGCCGCCCTGGGGCGCACAGACAGAGGCGATGGGGTTTTCCTAATTTTTTGACTCACTGTTTCTGCACTGTTGCTTAGTTTTTGTTCAATAAATAATGACATGGTGTAATATGCCATGTGGTTTACCTAATTTTAAGACCTGATAAGGACTAGTTCTTTTTTAGTGCCTCTTAATTAAACCATAGACAGAAGGTATGGTTACATTTGGCTCCAGATTGTGACACTTGTGGGTGTAAAATGGATTGGCTTAAAGCATAGGTGTCAAACTCTGGCCCGCGGGCCAAATTTGGCCCGCAGCCTAATTACATTTGGCCCGCGAAGCCATACCAAATTACTATTAGAGCTGGCCTACTGGTATTATACAGCTAATATATATATATATATATTGTTTAGTATTAAGCTTTGCTTGTTCCATATTCAGTTTTCCAGCAAAACATATTTGAGTCCATAAGAAAAGATTCATTCTTATATCTGGAGGAAGATTTTTTTTTCAATAAATATTAATGTTAGCCCGCGACTTTGTTCCAGTTTTGAATTTTGGTCCACTGTGTATTTGAGTTTGACACCCCTGCCATAAGTCATTGTTGATTTTGTCTTCACTCTCCATCCCCTGCCAAGCTGCACCTGTGATTCTGCTGATGAGCTGACAGATAAGATCTTTTCTTATCCTCTGCATCCTTACCCTATCACCTCTGCCTCCCACAGGGTGCCAGCCTGCCCTGTTGAAACACTATTTTTTTTCAGTGTTTCAACTGAAAAAATAGAATGCCATTGATCAAAAATAGAATGCCTTTGATCCAAAGTAGAATGCCTTTGATCCCTTATGATGTCATCATCTTGCTGAGAGAAAAAACCCTTAAATAGGAGCTTTGCTCTGTTAAACTTTGCTGCTCAACGGACCTTGACCTGACAGTAAGCAAACCCTTTTGGAGAGTTTTGAGAGAATTTCGCGTTACTTAGCAATTCACTGACCAAGCCGACACATTTCACCATGTCAGCTAACCCATCCTTCCGCTCAAATGAGCTTGGAATAGTTAAAGGGAGCATTTTGGGAAACCACTACAAGGTAGAGGCTTTTCTTGGAGAAGGGGGCTTTGGTATTGTAGCCAAATGTCGTGATACCATGACCAACCGAGCTGTGGCTATTAAAGTCAACAAGAGCGACCCTGATATTCTGCAACAGGCAAAACTGGAACTTTTCATCCTGGAGCAGCTGAGAAGGTTGGATCCAGATGCCGCCAACATTGTTAAATGGAACGGCTTTTTCCACGACGGAGAGCGAGTCTGCTTAAAGTTCGAACTCCTTGATCAATGCCTGTGGGACTATATAGGGGACCGGAAAAACCAGGGTCTCCCCATAAGCGAAGTCAGGCCAATTTTAGGTCAGCTCACAAATGCTCTGTCCCACCTGGGTTCTGTGGGAATAGTGCACACTGACCTCAAACCTGGAAACATCATGGTTGTAAACCGCCATGAGTCTCCCATCAAAGTCAAACTTATAGACTTTGGCCTCGCATGTCCTGCGTCTGCAGTGATGCCTGGTGACCGTGTGGGGACGGTTGGTTATAGTGCACCTGAAGTTATGCTTGGCCTTCCTTACAATGAAGCAAGTGACATGTGGTCTCTGGGGCTGGTAGCTGTGGAGCTTGGTACAGGGGTGCCACTCTACCCTGGAAATGAAGACTATGATGTTTTGAAATTCATCATAGAGACTCAGGGTCAGCCACCAGATCATGTTCTAGACTCTGGCGTGTACACTGAAGACTATTTCATTGAAGACAACGACAACCAACAGCGCTGGACATTTAAGACTGACCAACAATTTCAGTACGAGACAGGACATGAGTCCCTGGAGACAAGATACATAAAACTGACGCGTCTCGATGACCTCGAACAAGTAATGATGTTTAGAAGAGGACCTGAAAATGGCCAACGTTTGTTTGTAAGCTTAATTAAACAGATGCTGGCCTTGGATGCAAACCAGCGCATAACACCATCGGAGGTTCTCCGGCATTCCTTTTTCAACCCTAAGAGTTCCCCTTGCATTGACATGAGTGCTGAAAGACCACAAAACACGGTGGTCTTTCAGCACCCTTCAAACTTGAAATGCAAGAGATCAGAGAAAATCAACCGCAGTTTTCAAAACTCGGTTGAATGTTCTCAGCAAGTATTCGTCCACACGTCAGCCAGCCCATCCTTCAGCTCAGATGAGCTTGAAATAGTTGAAGGGAGCATTTTGGGAAACCACTACAAGGTAGAGGCTTTCCTCGGAGAAGGGGGCTTTGGTATTGTAGCCAAATGCTGTGATACCAAAACCAACCGAGCTGTGGCTATTAAGGTGAACAAGAACCGCACTGATATTCTGCAACAAGCAAAAAAGGAAATTTTCATCCTGGAGCAGCTGCGAAGGTTGGATCCAGATGCCGCCAACATTGTTCAATGGAACGGCTTTTTCCTTGACAGAGAGCGAGTTTGCCTGAAATTTGAACTCCTAGATCAATGCCTGTGGGACTACATAGGGGACCCGAATAACCGGCGTCTCCCCATAAGTGAAGTCAAGCCAATTTTAGGTCAACTCACAAATGCTCTGTCCCACCTGGGTTCTTTGGGAATAGTGCACGCTGACCTCAAACCTGGAAACATCATGGTTGTAAATCGCTATGAGTCTCCAGTCAAAGTCAGACTTATAGACTTTGGCCTCGCATGTCCTGCGTCTGCAGTGATGCCTGGTGACCGTGTGGGGACGGTTGGTTATAGTGCACCTGAGGTTATGCTTGGCCTTCCTTATAACGAAGCATGTGACATGTGGTCTCTGGGGCTGGTGGCTGTTGAGCTTGTTACGGGGGTGCCACTCTACCCTGGAAAAAAATATTATGATGTTTTGAAATTCATCATAGAGACTCAGGGTCAGCCACCAGATCATGTTCTCGATCCTGGCGTGTACACTGAAGACTATTTCACAAAAGACAACTACAACTACAACCAACAACGCTGGACATTTAAGACCGCCCAACAATTTAAATACGAGACAGGATATGAATCTTTGGAGACAAGATACATAAAACTTAAACGTCTGGATGACCTCGAACAAATAATGATGTTTAGACGAGGACCAGAAGATGGCCAACGCTTATTTGTCAGCCTAATTAAAGAGATGTTGGCCTTGGATGCACACCAGCGGATAACACCCTCTCAGGTTCTATGGCATCCCTTTTTCAACCCTGGCCTCTCCAACAGGTTCCCAAGTATCAACATTGAAAAACCATACAGAGTCAATCTCCAGCATGGCATCTTCCACCCTGGACAAAAGTGATAAAAACACAAACTGGGGTTGGAAAAGGATATTAACAGCAAATTACACTGGAAATATTAATTAAGCTGCTCCAATAATTATCACTTTGGCTTTTTTTTTTTTAAATTTTCACTCCCCCCACCCCAACCAGTCGCGGCAGATGGCTGTCCCTTCCTGAGCCTGGTTCTGTCAAAGGTTTCTTCCTTTTTAAAGGGAGTTTTTCCTTCCCACTGTCGCTAAATGCTTGCTCATAGGGAATCTTCTGATTGCTGGGGTGGCCAAAACTCTAGGGGAACTAGCAATTCTTGTGAAAATTAAAAAAAAAAAAAAGCCTACCAATATTCAAAGCAGAGCAGCGGACAACTTACCATCACATCAGTCCTTTAATCCGACCTAAAACACCATGTTTACAGAAATAAATTCCATACAAATTGGAACTAAATTGTTGTTTTTGATTGTTTATAAATATATAGTGCTACCCTTCAGCCTCCTAGTAGACATACCTGTGTTATAAATGTGAAACTCCTCCGATTTTCAGAAAAGTTGACCTCTGACCTTGAAGTCAAGGTCACTGAGATTTAAGCTTCACAGAGATTTTCAGTAGATGCAACCATGGTATTGATTTGAAAAATCTACACAATCACAAACTTGGATGTCCACAGCGCCTCGCCATATACCAAAGATTAAGAGGTGGTTTTTTCTAGGTTTTTATAAAGATTACAAAACACGAATAACACAATTGCCAACGCTATTGTCATTTTTGACAACGCTATTTTGATGTTGGCTGCCAGGACAGCTGCCACCACACTGATGTGACACACTACAAATCAACTCTTTGAACTCTTTGAACCTGCACTTAAACATTCATTTAATATCACGTACACATATACACATACTGTCCCTCAAGAATACACTGAGAAAAAATAAAGAATAACATTGAGACTGTAACTTTGCCATAAGTCATAGGTGTCAAACTCTGGCCCGCGGGCCAAATTTGGCCCGCAGCCTAATTACATTTGGCCCGTGAAGCCCAGCCCATTCTCACTCCCGAGGCGTAACATGCCGACGTTTTGTCACGTCCCGCGGCGTTCCTGAGGAACGTGAAAGGAGACCTTCGGCGTTCTTATGGTACGCGGCGGGTTATGGGCGAAATCCAGTGCAATGACGCTCCCGCGGTAATAGACGTTCCAGCCCTGTATTCCAGGCCTAAACCTAACCTTATCCCTAGCCCTAACCATAACCTTTTTCCTGACCTTAACCAGGACTTTAATGATGTTAAATAGCGTGTTTCTAAGCGATTTGAAGAAAAAGAGCGAACATGTGTAGATTGAGTCCATACGGTTCTCATATTTCCTCATTTTTCCGAGGTCGTCATTTAGGAACGTGGTGGGTAGCCGAAAACGTAATATGTTGACGATTTGTCACCTATCGTAAAATGTTACGGTTTGGGAGTGAGAACGTGTTGCGAAGCCATACCAAATTACTATTAGAGCTGGCCTACTGGTATTATACAACTAATATATATATTGGGCGATCGTGGCTCAAGAGTTGGGAGTTCGCCTTGTAATCAGAAGGTTGCCGGTTCGAGCCCCGGCTCGGACAGTCTCGGTCATTGTGTCCTTGGGCAAGACACTTCACCTACCGCCTACTGGTGTTGGCCAGAAGGGCCGATGGCGCGATATGGCAGCCTCGCTTCTGTCAGTGCGCCCCAGGGCAGCTGTGGCTACAACTGTAGCTTGCCTCCACCAGTGTGTGAATGTGAGAGTGAATGGGTGGATGACTGGACGTGTAAAGCGCTTTGGGGTCCCTAGGCGGGACTAGTAAAAGCGCTATACAAATACAGGCCATTTACCATTGTTTAGTATTAAGCTTTGCTTGTTCCATATTCAGTTTTCCAGCAAAACTTATTTGAGTCCATAAGAAAAGATTCATTCTTATATCTGGAGGAAGATTTTTTTTTCAATAAATATTAATGTTAGCCCGCGACTTTGTTCCAGTTTTGAATTTTGACCCACTGTGTATTTGAGTTTGACACCCCTGGCTTAAAGTTTTCAACAACGAGGTTAAATGTGCTTTTCAGTCCTAAAAAAGATTAAAATGAACTGATTCTGAGAAAGGAATAGGAGGGAACTTAACTAACATCAAGCCATTGGTTGACCAAACCATAGGGTATAGTGCTGATTGCTGATTTAAAGCAAACTACAGTTTCAGATCTTTATAATCTTCAGTAAAGAGTGACTCACTAGTAACAGCCTCCGATGGAGCTTGACGATGTTGGGGATTCTGTGGCTGTTGTGCATCGACTTTTTGTAGGTGAAATAGAGTTTGATGGCGATGCCAAAGTAGCAGCAGAGGGTGATGACAGTAGGCGTGACCAGGTTGAAGAAGAACAGGGAGATAACAAAAGAGAATCCCTCATATTTCATCTGGCCCCAGGCAAGTGAGCAGGACAGGCCGAAGGGTTCTGGGCCGTATCGACCCCAGCCCGCTATGGGAAACAGAGCCCAGATCAAAGCATACAGCCAGGACCACAGGCACAGCATCTTCACCTTCTTCCAACTGATTTTCTCCCCTGCAGTGAGAAATAAAGAGAACATCTGCCAACTTTCTCCTTCTTATATGCAGTTAAATGGCAGAGCTTAGATAAGATCCTATATTCCTTAAATCACATATCACATGCATAGAAATAATTTCGTTTGATTTATTAAACACCGACTCACAACAACAGTTGCCTCTACACTTTACACTGAAAACAGGTTTAAACATATGGACGTGAGCGAGATATTTCTACCTTCAAACAATTAGAAAACATTGCGGATGGTATGTAATACAAAGGTAAGAAGATTTTTATTTCCATTAATTCTCTTTTATATTTGACAGCATGGCTCTTTTCTGTGAGCTCTCTGCCGGTTCTATGCATACATGAAAAGAGGCCGATGTGGGAAGAGCATCTTTGGAAACAGTATTTTTGTCAGCCCTGAATTACTTACTAGGTGACTGCAGGTTGAGGGACACAATCAAGCGCACAACAGCCAAGATGGTGAGGTTCATGATGCTGGCCATGCCAAAGAAGAATCCTGCCAGGCCATAATAGACACAGGAAACATCTCCCCCAAGCCAGCGATGGCTCCAGGCAGACGCCACAGCTAGAGGGTACATGGTGACAGCTGCTCCCAGGTCTGTCATGGCTAGATTCACACTCAGCAGCTCCGGAGGTTTCATCCTGGACGACCTTTTGAATGCCACGATAAGGACTAGCAGGTTTCCCACAATGGAGAGCACAGCTGGGATACAGAGGAAGAGGAGAAGATGATATAATGAATAGAAGTCTGTAAAGGTGTTTAAAGTGGCCGATGCCTTTGGATGCATATTAATCGTGCGGTAAATTACGTCAAATTTGTCCTTTAGCTGTTAGATGATTTAACAACAACAATAATCAGCATTCACTGGCCTCGATTGCGGTACGTGTGAGGTCCACATTACTGTTCCCCTGTGTTTGAAGAAGTGCATATAAGCACATACACTGACACACAGGTTAAACACACAATGAGTGCATTAACAATGATCCTGATCTGTGTAAAGACACAAGACTCTGGATGGATGTTGGATTTGAGTGCGACCACACGGTCGTTACATCGTTTATTTTATTTTATTTTATTTTATTTTATTTATTTATTTATTTATTTTTTTGCCTGTCCCATTTGGTTCTTTAGCCGTCAGAATTGTTGTCTGAAGACCAACAAGGATACCCAATGGATTTATTTTGCCAAATGGATCATCATGGCATTGCCGTATTGGCCCATTTGATCGACCTTTGTTTTTATTATTTATTTTATTTTCAGTTGTTACAGACGGGACAGACATGAGTGAGGGATAGGAAAGGGAGAAAGAAAGAGGAAGGAAAAGAAAAACAGAAGGGGAGAGGGACAGTGAGAAAGGGGGGAAAAAAAAATATCTCCGGGATCACCTGTTGAGAGAAAAAGAATAGAAAACAAGCAAAAAAAAACAAAACAAAACAAAGCAACATACTATACACAACACCATCGCATTAATCTACCTAAGTGTAAACAGCAGTAAATACTAAATATTGAATGTTGTTGTGCAGCACGCAGGACAGACAGCGCACAATGTGCTTTGAAGTAGCAGCCAAGAAAGGTGTGATTTAAGTCTACAAACAGTGAACACCTGTGTGCACACCTGTGTGGATCGGCGCGCTTGTATTCAAATGGTTTCCCCATGTAATGGTCTGCAAGAAGATGTAGAGAGCCATAGCCCTGTCCCCCAGGGCATGAAGCAGGCATGGAGGAGATCCAGGCCCCAGACATCCAGAGGTCCCAGAGTGCAAGAGCCCAAGGAGGACCACCGGAGGGGCATCCGTGCCACCTTCATGGGAAGGGCTGAGGATACCCAGGCGAGGGGTCACCCAGTAGCCACCGGGCAGAAACTAGAGGGGGCTGCACCGGCGTGCCCGCCGGCTCCGCCGGCAGCCAGCTGTGCCAGAGTGAACCGAGCCGCAGGCACAGAGGCCGGAGGCCCGAGGGCCCTCCGCGCCCCGGAAGAGGCCTGACTGAGCAGCAGGAGCCAGGCCCCGCCAAGTAGCCACCGGGAGTGAGCTGGCACATGACCTGAGCGCCCAGCCCCGGACACCAAGAATCAACAATGCACCGACCCCTGAGGGCATCAGTCACCGGCAGGGAGTGTGGTGAGGGGAGATAGGCCTCCACACTTGGAGGGCCTGGGAGTTCCCAGAGAGGTGGAGTCTAAGACCCGACCTGACATATAGACACAGACAAACAGGCACACACAGACACAGACATGCATTCCCACCCTCATGCACACATATACAAACACTCAGCACTCACCCAACGTAGGAATAAACGTAAATGGACATGTACACACAATCACACTCCCCAAACATACTCTATACCCCGGGTCCAGGTATCCTCGCCCCCAGAGGGGGAAACGGCACCCAGACCCAAGAGATGTTACCCTTCCCTCCGGGGTGGAGGCTAGCAGACCGCCCCAGGCTCCGCAGCAGCAGGGAGGCCAATCGGACAGCCAGCATCTCTTCCCAGCCCCCCCGCCCCGATGGCTAGCAGAGAACGGGGGTGTGTTAAGACCCCATACCCTCCTCCTCCCGCTCAAGTGTAGTGTTGCTGCGTGTTGCTCTAAAGTGTGTTTAAAACAAGGGAGAGCATGGTGCTGCTGCCAGAGAGCAGCAGGTGTTAGCACGGCCCCTCCCGAGAACCCTCAATGTCTACATGGATTTAAAATTGAGAGGTGGGCACCGGCGCCAGAGGTAGGTTTGAATACACAGACCGTCTACTGGACGCCGTTAACGTGCCCACCCTCAAGGCCCTATATATATATATATATATATATATATATATATATATATATATATATATATATATGTGTGTGTGTGTGTGTGTTATGAGAGTGTAAGTAATGTGGATGTCTAAGTTGTGAGATAAAATTGAGGCACAGGTGGCCAGAAGAGGACAGAGGGGGGGGGGAATGTCTCCCCTGCACCCTGGTGACACACCCGCACCCCAAAGCCCTGCCTGTGTGGGTGGGTGTGGTGGAGCGGGAAGAGGGAGGCAGCCGGGGATGGGGAGGAAAAGAAGGGAGGGGAGGGTGTCCCTCCCTAGGGCCAGCTCCCCCGCTGACCCCAATAGGCACCCCCGTCCTCTGGTATCCACCAAGGCAAGGGAGCCCAGGCCCATCCAGACCGGGGCCTACGGCAGCAGCACCGCCAAGCCCCACAGGACCCGGGGCAGCCCACCCTACCCCACCGCAGAGGAAACTGTACCCACCCCAACATTCAATCATCTCCCAGACTACACAAGACACAGACACCCAGGTTAAGTTTATTCTCCACCTCTCCTATGTCTCTCCCCCACCTGCAGAGTGGACTCCTGCAAAGATGGAACAACCTCCCTGCCAGTTGAAGAGCCCCCCGGTTAGGCCGATGCACAAGAGGCCCCCTGCGCCAGGGCTGAGCCCCCGTGCACCCACCCGCCCACAACCTCGGCGACACACCGACGAGGACCGAAGCCCCCAAGGCCCAGCCAGAGCCCCAGCACGGAGGCGAAGCACCCCCGAACCCCAAACCCCGACGCCCGCCCCGGATCCACTCAGGGGCAGCCAGGCCACCAGGCCAGTAACCTACGTCCGCCAGCACAGACCATAAAAAGTGACGTATTTATCTCTGAATTGTGGTCTAAGCGTGTAAACTAGTAATAAAAAATGTCTGTGAAGGTTCTCAGTCATCCAGGTCATCGTAGTCAAAGGAGCTTGCAAAAAAAAGCGTCTGGACTTCTTTAAGTTGCTTGAAGACGTTTCACCTCTCATCCGAGAAGCTTCTTCAGACTTAACACAAGTCTGAAGAACACAGACTTAACAATGTGGTGTATGCTGTACAGTGCAGCGAGGAATGCCCAGACCTTTGAACAGAGGCGGTGGTTTACGACACCAACTGTCTGCCATCTATAATCCAGTTTTGAGTTCCCTCCCCAGACGCCTTAACGTCCACTCACACCCTGGGCCATCTGACCTCAGGAATTCACATGATAAGGTGGGGCCAGGTTTCACAATGAACTCACCCGAAACTCTGGCTGATTGGGACCCACACCCAGTTCCACACCTTGGCTCAGGTGATTAGAGGATCATCAGGGGGTCCTTTTGTCCCTCTGTGGGGGGACACTCCCACTAGGTTTATATCTGGGACTCTCCACCATTTGACCTTAGAACTGAAGAAGCTTCTCGGATGAGAGGTGAAACGTCTTCAAGCAACTTAAAGAAGTCCAGACGCTTTTCTTTGCAAGCTCCTTTGACTACGATGACCTGGATGACTGAGAACCTTCACAGACATTTTTTATTACTAGTTTACACGCTTAGACCACAATTCAGAGTTAATTAGGTCACTTTTTACTCCTCTATATTTATTTATTCTCTTCTGTAAAATAATTGCTGCAAAATCACATCTGCAGCACAGTTTAAAATAAATAAATAAATAAATCCATCAGTAGGAAAACGTTACAATGTACTGTTTTAAAGGAAGGAATTTTCTTTTTTGGGTTTCTTTTGACCACACGTTGATTTTTTCCATTCTCTATTTACAGAAATCTTAATGAAATCTTTAAAAAAAATGGATAATGTAGTGTTAGTTGTTGTTTCTGACTCTATCCTCTCGTCTCCCTGCATTTCTGGAGCAGACGTATATAGCTCGGAGATAAGGTGAAGCATTTTGCACATCAGTTTCCACACCTCAGGCAAATCTGTCTCATTAAACTCACTATGACATTTGCCTCATTAAACCTTTAGGGGATTCTTTTCCTGATAAACACAAGATGTTTTTGAAATAGGCCAACCAGTATCTGACCATAGCCTGAAGAAATATTCACATCTACCGTTTGGTCTAAAGGCCAATAAGGATATTACTTAAAACATTGTACGTCTATTTGAGCTATCTGAACAATACTGTTTTTATCACACTGTTAAATATTCACATACCTCTGATTTCTCAGTAATACAGAAAACAACCACAGAAAGAAAACCATAATGTTAGGGCATTGGCAGGCGCTCAAAGCTGAAAATAACAGAACTTATTTCTTTCACATTTCAAGCAGAAAGAAGTCATGATTACGTCAGACACAGATTACCTAACGCTCTATGTTTTTATCTCTATTGCCTCTCTTTTGTTCTCCTCAGCACAATTCCACCATTGTATCTCTCAACATGTGAGCTTGACCTTGCGTAGCAGCCTTGCACATGAAGAAAGTTTGTAAGACTGTAAGCTTTTATCACAGGAGTGGGTGATTTGATGAATTTCCTGCCAGATCGGTGAAATTGGTGAATGTATACGGTGATTATCGCTGTGATTAGTGTAGAAAGAAGAGCCTAGCTTCTGTTTTTGGCAGAGAACAAAAGGACAACAAAGGTTTAAAAAAAATCACAGATGTGGGGAAATAACCATGGTGATTACACTTCTTCTCAGAGATGGGATTTTTTAAAAGGAGGCACAAATATTTGTTGCTAGATCAGCTTTCGATGCTGGTCTCACAGTCATGGTAAAGCAATGGCTAAGAGAATGAACTGATGAGGATGGATAATATCTAAAATGAAAAGTGACAATAAAATCTTCTATAGGGGACGAGAGAAGTGTACGCATCATGTTGAAGTGCTCACGTATAATCAGCTTTCTTCACAGCCTCCGCAGTGTTGAACTGTGAGGTTCGGTTTATTACATTTGGATCAATGCCCGTGTAGTTCAGAGAGATCGTTTTCCAGTGCACTTCATATGCTTGACATCAGCTGTCATGACAACACCTGCAGACTGTTAGGTGGCATTCACCTCTAGAGCAGTAATAGAAATGTGACTGACTAAGAATCAATTAACTGATGTCAAAAGGTGGAGAACATGAAAAATGTCCAGATGCTGAATGATGACCTGCTGAGCTTCAGGCTGTGATTAGAGCTAGCCTATAGAGGGCCACGTCTGCTCCTTGGCTTGAAGATTAAACAGTTTCCAGAGGTGAGGATTATTCCTGAGCTACCTCAGCTTAGAGCACTGTGTACTTTCCTCTCACTCTCTTCTACTGTGGGTAATCTTGTTAACTTTTCCCCATAAACTAGAACACCAAGAAACTCCTTTCCTGCACCTGCTTCTGTCTTAGCGCTTTAAGGACTACTTTAATGTTGCAGAAGTCCATTGTCTTAAGAGGAGTTCAGCATTATGGCCGCATATATTTTTAAAATCAGACATCATGAGTGAGAGGTCTTGGTAGCTGGGAATCGGTCTGCCAGGGGCTCCGCTCCTGGCCGACCAGCGTGTTCTGGAACTCCTGGGCAGATCCAGGACACACTGGAGAGATTATATCTCACAGCTGGCCTGGGAATGCCTTGATGTTCCTCCGGATGAGCTGGAGGAGGTGGCTGGGGAGAGGGAGGCCTGGGATTCTCTGCTTAGGCCCCTGTGACCTGGGCCCTGGATAAGCGGAAGAAGATGGATGGATGGATGAGTGAGAGGTGGATCAAGCTCATAAGTTGAAGACACTTATAGGGTAGTAATTTCTCAGTCACAGGTTCAATAAGCCCTAAAGGACAGCCTGCTTTTTTTTAGAGGTGGGAATCACCATACATCCCACGATACGATATTATCACAATGCTTACATCACAATACGATATTTTTGCAATTTTTTAAAATATTTTGCGATATTCAGATTCTGTACATAAAGGTAAACTTTATCAATATTCATTTTATCTAATATCAAAGTCTCACACTCAGTCTTTCTCTCATTTCAGTTTGATTGTTGACAAACTGAACGGTTTGTATTACAGTCTAGTCCAACTTAACTGAACGCAACCATCTGGTACAATTATAGCTATTCTGAACTATGCAGTTTATGAAAACTATGCAGCCCCTTCAGCAACTGAAGAATTTGAAAGTAAATTAAAACAAAATATAATTTTACATTAAATAAAAAAGTTTTAAACTTAATTAAAATAAAACATGTCTTAAATTAAAATAAGTAAACTGTCATGTTTATTGCTGCCATAAAACAAGTTAAACACATTTGGACAGTGAAGGAATGTCAGGATTCTTGCTCAGAAAAAGGATCAACATGCTCTGAAGTCAGAGCACAAAAACCTTTTTTGTAACAAAATATTGATTTCTGCTGTCCCTGTATCCATACATTATTAGCAAACAAAATATCACCATACTACACAGTATCCATTTTTTCCCCCACCCCTACTTTTTTTCTGTTTTACTCTAAATCATACTGGAGGTTATAACATGAACATAATGTTTATTTAATAAGAGTTGAAACAAGCAATTAAACCATAAACTGATTAGAAAGATTTTTTATTGAGGTTTTAAATCAAGCGATGAGCCGTTTCCTGACTTTCCTTGACTTCATACAATATTTCGCCCACCTACTGGCTGTTAGATAGCAGGTATACATTGTTTTCATATAACGTTCATGCCTTGTCTTGCTAAACAAAATATTGCATTGGTTTTTTTTGCTGGAAGCAAACTCAGGGAAACAACCAGATGACAAACCTAACAGCATAAATGCACTTCTGTGTATATCCAGCACTGAGACAGACTCCTTCGTCGTGACGGGAGATTCTCTGACAGTCTCCCTACACAAGAACTCTTGAGTTCATGTAGGATCTCCTTTGGGACTTTTTAAGCTCAAAGCCCAGTGACCCGATCAACTTCCAGCTCACTGAAAATTACTTTCAAATGGCTTTAACTGCTCTCTGCAAACAAAAAAGAATCAATGGCGACATGTAACATCATCCCATATGTCTGCAAATAGAGTTTGTCTTAGCTACACACCCACTATCTGTTTAGAAAACCCACATTATAACCAGTTATAATACAAATGAGGGAAGGGTTGTGAAATACAGACACACAGTCACATTAATTCCACCACATCAGTGATCAAGCCCAGGGAAAAGTCTGTTTTACCACTTGCTTTATGGATTCGGTTGATGGTTAGAAGAAGAGTGCGTGCATAATGTTGTGCAGGGAAATAAAAAGTCAGACAGGATCATGAGTTTGAAGCTGAAAATTGTATAGGTGACGATGAATGTGCATATGCCCCACAAGTTAGATGTTAGTTACACAAGAAAGAGGAATTCTACACTAACTTGGATGAAGTGGTAAAGAGTGTCGCCAGGGGGAGAGGGTGGTAATGGTTTAAGAAGACAGAGGCAGAAGGATTTCTCTCCTCATAGGGTGATGTGTAAGAGTGGAGGCTGCTGGACTAAATCCTGGAGAAAGTGTAATGTGAAAGACAAAAGAGACTGCAAGCTGGTGTGAGTGAAGAATGTAGCTCGGCAGCTAGACTGTAGTCTGTAGGACGACTCTGGAAGGAGAGGAAGTGAGGTTAGCAAAGGCAAGAATTAAATGGAGGAGGCAAAAGAAGGTAAAATGTTACACAGAGTAGTTGGGTGGTAGGTAAGAGATAACAGATGGCTGGGACAGTACAACTGAAGTGGTGAGAGAAACTGCCAAGAAGGTGTTTTGTGTATTCTCTGAGCAGAAGGAAGAAGACTTGGTGGTGGAACGAGGCTGTGGAGGAAAGTATTCAAAGGAACAAGTTAGCAAGGAAAAGTGGGATAGTCAGGGAGATGCAAAAAGTATACAGGAGTACTGGGAGGCTATGCACACAGCAAAGAGAGGGGTGGCAAAGAAACAGACTTTAAGTGCGTTGTATGTGGACACTAAGAAAGGAAAAAAAGATTTTTATCAATCGGCTAGCAAGAGATTGAACTGGAAAGGACGTGCAGGAGGTTAGGGTGCTTAAAGATAGAGGAAGGAGTACTTTAAGGAGCTGATGAACGAAGAAAATGAGAGGAGCCCTCACTTCCTCCTGACTAATCCTCTGCACTTCCTGATTCAGTAACTGCAGAGGATTAGTAATGAGGAAGTGAGGGCAGCTATGAAGAGGATGAAAAGTGGAAAGCTGGTTGGTCCGGATGCTATGGAGCTATGGAGATGTCTAGAAGAAAGCACAGTGGACCAGGTTGTTTAACACTGATTCCAGTTTTTATGAACAAGGAGGATGTGCAAAGCTGTAGGAGCTACAGAGGGATTAATGAGCCATACAATGAAGATATGAGAAAGAGTTGTTGAAGCTGCGCGGTGCACTGTCTTCTTTCAATATGGAGAAGGTTTGGACACGTGCAGATGAAGAACATGGATATAATGGACAACAGATGCTGAGCATGGAGCTGCCAAACTGAAGGAAAAGAGGAAGACTGCACAGAGATTCATGGATGTAGTGAAGGAATGTGACAGAGAGGAAGGGGTGAGGTGGAGGCAGATAATCCAGTGTGGTGACCCCTAAAGGGAGCAGACAAAAGAAGAAGCAGTAGGTTTGACAACATGTGATGTGAGAAAGACCTGTAGAGATCCAACTGCAGCAGCATTTGTGATCTATGTATACACACAGGGGTAAATAAAAAGGAGTAAATTATATAGTGGTATGACAGCCCTTACTGTTAGATTTAGACAGACAGATGAAGAGGCTGTCTTCATCCTAATCCATACATGGCTTAATAATGGTCTACTGGTACAGCATCGACACGTAGGAGAAGAAGTAACAGCTTGTTTTATATTTAGGGTGACTTTTGCTTAAAGGTCACAACCTGGGACAATGTAAAGACACAGCTCCTTTTTTTTCAAGGGTACAAAGTTTGATGATTTTATTTGAGTTAAGCTACAACATTAATAGAAAGGATGGGTAGTTCTAAGAGTCTTCCTCCCGCTGCACTTTTGTAAAAATTGTAAAAAGATTTAAAAAAAATGTAAAAGCACATCTGCATGGATACACCTGTGGATCCTTGACTATAGCTTCCTTGGCAACCATTTGTCCACCAGACTGAACAGACTGAGGAACTAAAACATCCTTCAATGTGGAAAAATGAGACTGACATCCAGGTCACAGGAAAAAAAAAACGGAGGACAGAGGGAACAAGGAGGTGCAAATTACAGAACTGAGAAAATCCCTTTGTGGTCGTGTCGTTGTGATTGTTTGCCCCACCTTAACTGCATCTGCCTCCGCTCTTGTTTAATCATCCCTCTGTGCTCATCAGATGTTATCTCTGACTCTTTTAGTATCCTTAACTGTTCGTGTAAGTCAAATAAATGGTCATCCTTTTGTAGACCTCGCCCTGGTAAAGGTCTTTAGTGTTTAACCCTCACAGATAAACACAGGATCCTTTTGTTTCTAAGCAGGCACACTTTAAACAACGCACATAGGAAGAGCTCATTTGAATCCAAAGGGAATTAATTTTCTCTTTTTAATCTTTGGCCATCCTGCACCAGAGATGGGCAGTAA
Organism: Neolamprologus brichardi; assembly: GCF_056152115.1. Classification (NCBI taxonomy): domain Eukaryota; kingdom Metazoa; phylum Chordata; class Actinopteri; order Cichliformes; family Cichlidae; genus Neolamprologus; species Neolamprologus brichardi. Next base: position 3,684,861 of record NC_142118.1, on the reverse strand, counting down.
CGCGTTACTGTAATCCGATTACTTTTTTCAAGTATCGAGTAGAGTGTAGACACTGTGTGGGGAACATCAGGATAAAGGGACTGTACTACAAACAGTTGGAGTAGAATGGTTTAGAATAGGAAGTCAATCGGATTACTTTATTGCAGCTGTAGCTAACTTGGTCTTCTATCATTATTAGGGGGGATTCAAACTGTTACTAAACTTTTCTTAGCCTTTTTAGCAGCTTTTATGAGTGTGCACATGGACATCTCCCTGCACTCGTCTGCTGTTTTTCTGTTCCTGTGATGTGACTATGACTTCAATCAATGGATATGATTTGTCTGTATTTGTGTGAAATTTTCTGGGAAGAAACTTGCCTCATAACCAGAAGCAGAGCGATGGTGTCGGGACTGATTTCAGTGGTAATGATTGATGATTGATGACTGAACAGAAAGATCAAAACACAGCACGGTTTATCTTTCTCTAACTTCTCTTAGCTTGCATTATTTATCCATCTTCCCTGTAGCACAATCTGTCAGACTATAGACTACAGCTCATCTATGTTTTTATCTCAAAGCATTGCAAAGGATTGCTGTCCTCCCAATCCCACCACGACACCACCTAAAATAAAACATGAAAGGCCGGCTACATTCTGAAATCATGTTTGATTTAAATTTCTAAATCCAAAATGCAGCACAAAAATAAGGCACACGTTTCTCATGCTGGATAACAGGAAGATCAGCAGGGAAGACCTGAAGATATGAGGTGACTGTGGTCCCCAGACAGAACAACTACACCAGCTGTTTTTGTCCATTAGAAGAACCAATTCAATACATCAAACCTCAAACATTTGGATTATGAACCTCTGCTGCTTTGCTTCATAAATCCTGCCATCAGTGGATAAAAAGGTCGGTGGTTTTTGTCCTCGGCTGCTATTCTCCACCCTCTATTATCAATCTATCAGTCTATCTTTGGTTGTGCAGTAGATTTACTGCCCAATGATGCAGTTCCAGGCAGATAAACTGTGCCAAAAAGCAGGAGGATGACTGAGTCTCTGTGCTTCTGTCCGTCTTATTGATCAGGAGGTCACAGTAGCTTTGTGGAGAAACGAGCTGCATACGATCAAACTTGATTAGCTTTGCTAAGGATGTGAAAAGCCACTGCACGCATTTGGAGCACCTTGAGGAGCAGCATCCTCTCTGACCTCCGTTCACTGGTGACAGGCAGGTAATGATAAGTGAATGATGGTAGTGTTTACCTCGGCCTCGTCCATGTCTGTCACTGTAATATAATATCCCAAACAAGTAATAATAACCTCCTCCACCCCCATCCTGAAGGCTGTAGTTTTTCTTCTAAATAAACTATTTTAGTAAACACAGAATCTAATATCTTATATAAAGAGCGGCATACAAGGTTGAAGACTTACTTCTGTCACTTAGGATTATTCTGAAGGTTATATTATATATTCTCTGAAACCTAAGACCACTGTTCTCCTTACTTGACTGTACCAAACAGATTTCATACAAATACACTACACACCACACAAACTTACTCTAACCTTGTAAATGACGGTGTGGAGGGTGGGTGTGGGAGATTTCAGATTTAAGCAAAACGTTAGGTCTCCTGTGACTTTGCAAAACGTCTGTCACATTTTTGGTCCGCTGACTTTATTCTGTTCTGCACGCATTTTCAGTATCATGAGATTATATATTTTTTTCCCAGTATTTTCTCAGAAAGCTGCTTTGAACTCATGTGCGCAAAATGGATTATAAAAAAAAGAGAGATCACGTTCTTTTAATTCAGTTTAGGTCTCCAAAGCCGGGAGAATAAGTTAATGCTATTGAAGAGTATATTCCCAGACAGGATTAAGATGATCAGAGATGGGAAGCATTCACAAACCATAAACTGTCATTGTTTCTAGTTTAAGTGCGATTTTCAACTTACTTAAGACCAGCAGGTAGCAGCCCGTGCCGATGTCCAGCGCCGGTGATAAAGCAGAGGTGTACTTATCCATGAAAACAATGATCAGAAACCAAGATAAAAGAAAAGTGATTCTCATGCGATCCCGACGAAGGGGAGAAGAGTCAGACTGCTGCTGCTGCGCTCCGGTGTCAGAGGCATCTGTCCTCAGGAATGAAGCTGAGACGCGTACCGGCTGAAGCCTCGTGCCTGCAGCCGGCGTGTGTTGTCAGGGTGATGATGCGTAAAGAGAGGATCATCCAGCGTCTCCAGTGCCGTGGTGTCACTGAGCGTTAGATGTCAAAACGGGAAAACAGGTTTATGTTAGCTTCAGGTTGAGTTAGGTGGGAGTGGAGAGAGTATGGGAGCTAGCCAGAGACCACAAAGTAAATAAATAAATATACAAGTAAAAAAAAACCCTCAACATTTTACCAATTAGACACAAAATATCCTGTTCTCAAGTTTTGCTTTGTTGTTTACAGTGAAGTATTTGAAAATCCCCTTTATGTAAATGGAGTCAACAAAATATTTATTGTATCTTCTTCTGGTAGAACAAAGATAATTGTTTCTGTGTAAACAAGATAAGAAAAAGTTCCCCAAAATAAACACAAATAAATACAAAATAAATACAGAAAACAAATACAGAAAAGGGACTAATTTCAGCTATCACTTTTAGGCTAATAGACATAAAAGTTGAGGGGGCAGCAGCCCCCCTTGCCCCACTGTAGATCCGGCCCTACAGTTAACTTTTGCTTACTCAGAGTAAGACTGCAATGTAAAATTACACAACATGAACTGCTAAAATATGTAGCACGAGATCCATTAAAAACTGGCACAGTAGATTTGATAGCTTAATCGTTGAAATGCTCATCGTTAAAGTGGTGGTTAAAATTACCAAAGTAATTTTGCCTCTGTACATAATGCATTTCAAATAAACTTTTGTATAAACAGTTTTCAGGGGATGAAAAGTAATTGGACAAAATACCATCTTTTTAAATATTAGAATTGTTTTAATAGTCAAGTAAACTAACATGAGTCTGTTGAGCTAAAGCCAGGGTGGCAAATTCTGGGGGAGTCTTTAAAATACTGATATACTAACATGTCCCAACCCCCAAAAGAAAAAAAAAAATTCCATCAACATAAATATCTTGTGCTGCTGGCACGAGGGAATCTTAACCTGGTGAATATCACAGTGATTCCCCTGCCAGTGTCAGACGCCCTCAGACATCGGTGCGTTGGTGGGTCTTTGTGTCCGGGGATGGGCGTCCAGGTACACACCGTCTCACTCCTTGGTTGCTGCTTATCGGGTCCTGGAGCCTGGGGCTCGCTCGGGCCGCTGAGTGACCCCTCATCTGGGACTCTCCTCAGCTCTTTCTGGGATAGTGTCCCTCTGTTGGTCTTCCTTGGTCTCTTGTGTTCTGAGGGCCTCTGGATGTCTGGAGTCTTGATCTCCTCCATACCTGCTTCATGCCCTGGTGGACGGGGCAGTGGCCCCCCCACACCCTCTAGCAGATCATTACATGAAGGAACCTTTTAAATACAAGCGCGTTTATGCTCACAGGTGTACACACGGGTGCTCACACATACAAACTACACCCTTTTTGGCTCCTACCTTAAAGCACACTGTGCGCTGTCGATCTTACGTGCTGCACAATAATGTTTAATATTTAGTATTTACTGTTATATTCACATATATCATCATGATGTTGTTTATTCTATTGCTCTAGTCTCCTTCTGCTTGTTTTCTTTTTTCTTTCTCCTCAGGTGATGCAGGAAAAGAAAAAGAGGGAAAAAAAGGACACAAAGACAAAGGTGATGAAGCAGATTTTCATTGTCTTTTCTCCTTTTTCTTTCCCTCTCCTTCTGTTAACTTTCTTCTGAACTTTTCTTCTTGTTTTTCTTTCCCGTCCCCGAGTCCAGTCTGGCCTGATTACAATAACGTAGAATAAAAATAACTAATAAAGATCAAATAAACTATGACAATCAAGTGGACCAGTATAGCAAAAAGCCCACTTGGGAAAGTAAATCTGTTGGGCATTTTTCTTGGCCTTCAGACAATAATTCTGATTGCTACAGTGCCAGACAGGACACACACACAAAAAAGAATATCACAGTGATTCAGAGGGGAGAATAGAGGTTAGCCAAGCTTCTAAAGAGGAGAGGGTAACAGTCTAACTCAATCTTACTCTGTTGGCAGGGAAACTAGATCAGGACGGGGTGTCGACCCTGCAGGCGAGAGCCAGAAGGTGAACAGGTGGTAAGTGGTAAACAAGCATAGAGATGGAGATGGTATCAAGTCCGTAGCATGACATAATTACCAGGGGGTTGTCTTGGATTTTGTGGGGTGGCAGTACTTATTTCTCAATCTTCAAGGAAGGCAAGGAGGCAGGATACTTTTTTCCTGTTCATTTTCAGGTGACAAAATGCATCAAAAGGTCACAGCAGTATTAGCTGGGGTAGATTGAAATTGCTTTCTCCTTTTTTCAGTAGAGAAAAACTCATAGGTGTCAGTGTAAATCTGAATCTGCATGCACGTGTAGAGACTTCAGCATATAATGTATTAACATGAAACATTTTTTGGAACATTTTGTTGCTCTTTGGGACAATTAAAGAGAAATGGTAGAAGAGGAGAAAGTTCAAATGGGATTTTGACGAAAAAAGACAAAAAGAGGTTTTATCCTCTGACTGCTGTTTCTTTGTGCTTTCTCTTATCTTTTCAGTCCCTACATTGCTGTCGGTACCAGCAGTAGATAACTGTCTGCAAATCTATTGTGGAGACTCAATGACCCTGACACTCTTCAGACAGCCTGTCACACATGACATCCATGGCAGGGTAACATGCAAAAGTAATATTTTAGTGCTGCTCGGGGGTGTGAAAATATTCTTCTTTTTGTCCTGTAGAGACTAAAGGACATTACAAACGAATTATTGTTGTGTCATTGACTTGTTCGTATTTGTATTTGTGTATTTGAATAATCAGTGTTGAGTGTTGTCATGTAAATAAGTTGCCATAGCTACAGGGAAGATATTTAAAACCATGTTTAAGTGGTTACAGTTAATACATAGAGACCAAATGGGATTCTCCCAGCACTGCTGCCTCATTTTGTTGCATCACATTATTTTAACAACTGCAGGACTGGTGCATATCAGAGCCTTCAGTTTACAAAACTACTGAGGCAATCATAAGAGGCTTAGCATGAATCTGTTGCACCAAGATACCCTGTGGATCTCTCAAAGCATGGCCTTTTTTACTTTTTCTTTTTTTAAATTTTGGCATTCCTTCATTAAAAAAACAGTTTACCCTTAAGGTTAATGTAGGAAGTATGTGCATTTGTGCCCATCTCTCTTTCCTTTTGGTAGCTTTCAAGGTTTCATAAGGCTGACAGTCAATTAAAGCTACAACTGTAACAGCAGAGATCCCAAATCTCTCTGCTTCTACAAAGCAAACAGTCGATAACTTCTTGCACTTCTTTTCTGTTGCCTTAGAATTGAAGATGCTCTTATCCACTGTACATCTTTGCATGAATAATGAATTCAATTATTCAGTGTGAAAGATTCAGTGCTTCTAGAGATAAGTACTGCTCCAGCTTTAAGAAGCTGCCATTATGGACTTCACTAAACAACGAATAAACCCATACATCCCAACATGGCATGGAAATCAGTGGCTGGTGAAAACTAGAGCATTAAGCAGCACTAAATGCAGACATTTGAACCTTTATTCACACCCTGGCTGCAATTTGTGCACAATGCAAATTTGTAGGCGACAGTGGGAACATAACTGTCTTCCACTTGATTTAAAGATGTCAAAGCTAAGAGACAGCCAAGCGCGGTTAGTGATGCAAACAGCACTTTTATCTAAAAAACAGCAACAACAAAATCTATGTATCATGCAAAATCCATGGGGCGTAGTGTGCAGGCAACAACAAGATAAAAATATAATGGACCTGTGATATGAGTCAAATTCAGCAAGGGATTTTTGTGAGTTTGCAGTGGACAAGGATGTTCAATATAAGCGTGTTTCAATACAGAGGAAGTGGCTGATATCCTGATTGCTAGTTTAACACTTATTTAACAGAATTATAGATTATAAATGTGTATGATGTATATGATATAAATGTAGCCTGTCAAGTCTTCTGATTATAACATCTGCAATGTTCAGCGAAGTCTGTTTCTCTGCTTAAACTGATTACAGAGTGATTAGAAAATAGTGACCATGTTGGATATAATGAATAACAAACCAAGATTCCTCTGGGTAGATATAAACCTCTGAAGATGAATGAGCTCCAATGTGCCTTGATATTGACCGTATGAATGGGGGAAATAAAGTGGCAGTCACTGGAGGAGTCAGAGACACTATAACTAAACCCTTCCTTCTGCAACAAGCCCAGAATGGCCAAGCAAACCTGCATTTAAAGAATCAGGCTCTGCTTCGCCACACTGCTCACTGCAGCACACACGCCCCAGCTTTGTTAACGCACCCTTTCGTGTGCTGTCTCAACCTCGTCTTCCTTTTTTGAGTTCAGCATCATTTGACTCACATGTGGGCACATTTTTGTGGATGACGTTGAGCTTTAAAGTATAAATCTATGAACATCTTTAGAAAGGGGTCTCGTGACCAGTGTCAGCTCAAGGAAGGGTTGCTTGAGGTAAAGAGTAGGACTTACTAATAAAATAATGTTATGCCTAAATATAATCTTAGTGACATAAGTTTTGTTATCTAGTGAGATCCATGGTTATTTTTCTGCATTTTTTCAATTTTGGATAATTTATTCATATTTTATCCTGAATCCTCCCTTAGTTATGCTGCAATAGGTGTCGGCTGCTGGGGGATTCCCATGATGCATTGAGTATTTCTTCTTCAGGCACCTTTCTCACTTATTGTGTGTTAACAGACCTCTCTGCATTGAATCATACCTGTTATTAATCTCTGGCTGTATCCCAATTCAGGTCTGCAGCCTTATGGACCACATTTTAAGGCCGATTATGTCACTGTGACGCGACGAAGGTTGTCCCAATTCAAGGGCTGGTCGAAATGCGGCCCTCAAATGCGTCCTTCATTTCCCTGAATTTTAAGGATGTGGCGGTGTAGACTTCGTGGCCCAACATATCCCAGAATGCATAGCGCGGCGCTGGGTGTGGATAATTTTGCCGGAAAAAAACGGCGGATGAGTGGCGCCCGAAGAGTAAACTTTAAGTAAGTACTGAATACGATGTCACTTATTTATGTGCAAATGTTTACTAACAAAGAACATTAAAACATTACTGTTGGCCACATGTCGGCAAAGTTATGTGACATTAGTGACGTTTGTACTAACTTGGTTTTAAAGCCTTTACTGTAAAATATACGCCGTTCAATAGCTGAGCTTAATTAGAGAATGATCAAAGCTCTTGTAGAAACAAACAAACAAATGAACAAAAGATTTTCTCCTTCATTTCTGTCAAACAAAGCTGTATGAAACGTTTCCAGCTGTTAGTATGATGGTTGCTAGGCAACCTGGGCAGCGCAACGGAGGCTAGACCGGCCCATTTCACAAGCCTCGCACTTCCGGCCTTAGCGGTCTTTGAGTACGCGGCCCTTGTGGACCGTTAAGGCTGCGTACTTTAATGCTGCAGACCCTGAATTGGGATACAGCCAATGTCTCTCTTCCACAGCATGTCTTTATCCTGTCTTCCTTCTCTCACCCCAACCGGTCGCAGCAGATGGCCCCGCCCCTCCCTGAGCCTGGTTCTGCCGGAGGTTTCTTCCTGTTAAAAGGGAGTTTTTCCTTCCCGCTGTCGCCAAAGTGCTGCTCATAGGGGGTCATATGATTGTTGGGTTTTCTCTGCATGTATTCTTGTAGGGTCTGCCTTACAATATAAAGCACCCTGAGGTAACTGTTGTTGTATAAATGTGCTGTATAAATAAAACTGAATTGAATTGAAATTTTTTTTCCAGAAAATAAATTTAACTGCTTTAATTTCACCGGTCACCTTCTCCTATCAGCTACCATAATGAGTAACCTATTCCGCTTTTAATATGGTTATTATGCTTAAGGTTATACTGAAAAATGAGGAACACTTTCAATGCCCAGGTCTTCAGCTGTCATCTCTATTTTCACACTGCATCAAAACAAAACAAGGTAATTGTTAATTTTCTTGACAAATACAAATACAGGCTCATCTGTTGGAAGAGAAATGACCCAACTTTGAGAGCTCCGAGCTATATCACGGTGACCAGGGCATTAAGAGGTCTTGTGGAAGTTAAATGTCAGGTGCAATTAGGTGCTGACAGCTGGACGGTGGTGTTGATTTTCTTCTTCTTCTTTTTTCTTTAGAGACGAGCTGCTGATGACTGACTTTGTGTCTTTGTCTCTGGATATTTTTACGTTCAAGGTTTTGTTCTTTGTTTTTATTCTTCAGCATTTAATTTTTCCAGTTTAGTTCTAGTTAGGTTCTTCCCTGTGTGCCTCCGCCTTTTGCTTTTGTACCTTTTTCATCAGCCATATTAAGTTTTCTTCCACATTCTTTGTGTCTGCATTTTGGGTCCTCTTCACACATTCGCACGGTGTGCTGCCGCATACTGTGACAATAAAAGTAAAAATAAATATTTAAAATTCTCAGCAATTACAGCAACAAAGTATTTGTACTCCAAAACTTGGCACAAAGAGAGGTCCATGGACAGGCAGAGCTGAAACTTGGCCAGGTGTTCTTCATCACAGCAAATCAGCAAATCACTTTTGGGTTTGTCGTCACAGTGGTGGTTAAGGACTAAAATACTGCTTTTAAAGCTGGTTACTGTAATCTTAGAAAGCATATCATCAATTCACACTAAAACACAACACATTAACCATGAATTTGTTGTGGCTTCTTGGCAGGTAATCGAGGGTTATTAGTCAGATCTCTGGCAATCCTGCTGGTGGAATCTGTGGTTCTTCAAGTTAGTTTCACAAAAGACGAATTGCCATGAAAAATGATTTGATTGCCCCACTTTGCTTTGCATTGCAGAGGTAATGTGAGATGTAGAAACCCAAAGATGAAGAGAGATATGAAAGTGCGAATGTAGAGAACAAAAGGTTAAAAGCAACTTTTAAGCCAGTGCAGCAGCAGCAACATCATGCAAATAGTCACAACTATTTAATATTTAATCTTGCCTTATTAGTTCAGGCAGAGTTGAAATGCACAACACTTGGCAGAGTGCCCTAACCTACAGGCCTGCAGACAGTGACAAATATAAAGCTATAACCTAACAGAGCTGTAATACCACTTATCTCTTAATTACACACAGCGGTGACCAGTTATTTTGCTGTAGCGCTCATAAA